>NC_079500.1:87643066-87960615 GCF_030052815.1 Hevea brasiliensis
AAACTTATCTACTTTTTCTCTTTTTTTTTTTCTTACGAGCTTTTTAGAGTGATTATTAGTGAGTATTTTCATAAATAGTTATCTCTTTTTCTTTTTTTTTTTGTGTTTTTAATCAAAATCTATATCATTTTGTCTGTATTTGTTCTAAGTTTATTTTTATAGTAGATTTAAGTTTTATCGCCTCTTTTGAAAAGATTTGGTATCTTCTCTTTTTGAGTATTTACAACTTGCAAGGATTTACCGTTTCTTCAATTACAAGGATCTATTTTTCTTTTTACCATGGAGTGGTTATGTATTTTATTTTATTATTTGAGTTAGAGTGTAATGATAAAAAATATATATTTTCTTTTCATGAAGATATCAAAATTTGCTAAATTTTAAATCAGACTTATAGAAAAATCGTGGAGTCGAATGCGGATAAATTATTATCGAGTGAAGTATACTTTGAAACGAGGCAAATCTTCTTGCAAGACATATCGACCTTAGCATAATAACCATCCAGACTTTGGTCCCTAAATTGGCATACATAAGGAGACTTAAGCAAAGAAGCCATATTTCAAAAGACGGAAACGTGGGAAACCTACTCATAAGTCTGATCGATGTTACATTTATAGAAATAAAGGGCATTATGCAAAAAATTGCCCCAAGAATCCCAACAAAGCTGCAAAACTCATTCAACACATCCAGCAAGTCAGTCAGATATCTATTGAAGATAATGATGTAGAATCTCTCTTCTCATAACAAGATGAACCAGATGAAGAAACTGTCTTTGCCCTTGAAGGATATGAGTCAGTATGATCGCCAACTTATTTCAGACTCAGATTCTGACTCAGAACCCGAGAATCCATATCCCTTGCTCCATCTAGCTCAACAGGCCCAAACCCAACAAGTTACTCCTATGCCATTGGTCTCATTACAAATACTGCCATGCAAGTATTCGAGGCCCATTTTAGCCATTGGATTTCTTGACACAGGAGCTCACAAAAGCATGATGAATCCAACTATTCTGCCTCCAGAAGATTATGTCCCACACTCAGAATACTTCGAGGCTGCAGATAGAAAAGTTTTTAGAACTAGCCTTATTTCTAAAAGGCCTATTGGCATACAGTTTTTCCCTGATTATACTGTATGGACCAAGGTTATTGGGTTTGATCTTCCTGATAAAGATATCCTCATTGGTTTTGACATATATCAGCAAGCACAACATTTGAGAATTCTGCCTACTAGTTTGAAGTACAAAAGACATTTCAAGCCTTTTATCACAGTTCCAAAACTCTTTTCTTTAGCAGAAGCTGCTTTCGAGTTTCAAGATCATAAGGAGTTACTTCTTTGTTCTTGTGTAGACTCTCATGCTAATTTCTTACACCTACATCCACTATGGAATAATGAGGATTTCTTCATCCATCTCCCTTTCAAACTTAATGAAGACATCAACCCAACAAAAGCCTCCTATCTTGGCATGACTCCTCCAGACCTGGCTTTAGCCCAGGAAGAATGTAGACAGCTTCTCCGATAGAGCTTTGTCAAACCCACAAGCTCTCCATGGGCTTGTCAAGCATTCTATGTTGAGAAGAGAGCTGAGAAGCTCAGAAATAAGAAGCGGTTGGTCATTGATTATAAGCCTCTCAATCACTTCCTTCAAGATAACAAATTCCCATTACCAAAAATAGATGTCTTATTTTCTCAACTACAAAAGGCCCATATCTTCTCCAAGTTTGATCTTAAGGAGGGTTTTTGGCAATTAGGAATTCACCCCACGGATAGGCCCAAAACGACATTCTATATTCCTACGGCCTAGTACCAATGGACTGTTATGCCATTTGGACTCAAGACAGCTCCATCTCTTTTCCAAAAGGCCATGATCAAGATACTTGAACCTATCTTGCACAACACTTTAATTTATATAGACGACATCCTTCTCTTCTCTAAGGATATCCAAGCCCATAAGCAATTATTAACCCAATTCCAATCCATAGTCCAAGCCCATGGTATCATGTTTTCAGAAAAGAAAAGCTACCTGGCCACACAGAAATACAATTCCTTGGTATGCAGTTCAAGGAAGGAAGATACCAACTTGGCCCACATATTGCTACAGAACTGCTGAAATTTCCAGACAAAAACCTGACCCACAAACAGCTCCAATAGTTCCTTGGAATAGTTAATTATATCAAACGATTCCTTCCACATGTCGCTGTTCATACCAGCTATCAAAAATGCTAAAGAAGAAAGCTCCCCCATGGGGATCAGATCAAACTGCAGTAGTCTAAGCCTTAAAAGCAGTAGCTCAGAATTTGCCACCTCTTAAGATTCCCAGCATAGGGGATAGGACCCTGCAGACTAACGCCAGTGACACACACTGGGGTGCAATTCTCATAAAGACAATCAATGGTGAAAAGAATATATGTGGACATGCAAGCGAAGCATTCAAACCAGCTGAATAACATTATCACTCAGTATACAAAGAGATTCTTGCTGTCAAATAGGTATCAAGAAATTTGAATTACACTTGATTGGTCATCATTTCACTAACCTGATGGACAGTTCCTCTTTTCCTTGCATACTAGAGTTCAAAAATAAGACTCTACTAGAGCCACAACTTTTATGGCTCAAGGACTGGTTCTCAAAGTAAAAATTCACAGTTCAACACATCAAAAGAAAACATAACCTCATTCTTAATCTATTGTCCAGACAAAAATCCTGTATACCTCATCAGTTCAACATTTTCACTTCCCTTTATCTACATGGCCAGCTGCTCCAACACTCTTGGATTCCTCATTCCTTCTCCTGATAGTTTCTCACTAGGATATTCACCTTCCATGACCCTTTCTTAAATTCAAGAGTATGCTCGGAACCATTTGTTCCATTTTTAAAGTGCAATGAACACACTCAGGATGCTAACCCCACCAGTTTCTCATTTTCATCCTAACTATCCTTTCCTCACTTGCCTTATCCTCCATCCAGAAACATATCTTCTTCTGGAAGAACTTTGGTTTCTATGGTGCATGATAACTCTATACTCCATTGCCATAGAATTCCCAATTCTGGCCCTTTTCCAGCATGTTCAGAATACTGAAACTAGGACATTATTGTCCAAATTCTTATAATGGTTCAAACCTATTTCTGCTTGGCAATACAGCTTGAGAAGACTCATAAATACTCACGGAATAGAAGACAGACTAGTTACACAACAACACATTGTGAGATCTATCTTTATCATGCATAGGACCTTCTTTATCAGAATTCTCACTATGAGTGGAGAACATACACTATGAGTGGAGAACATACACTAGCACTATCACCAATAAAGCTCTCATGGGACCACTTTGCAGACAGCTTGGCAATCATCTTTGTGAAATTAATAATTATAATCCTACCTTGGATTCCCAAAGAGTCACTTGCACTTCACTTGGACCACTTCACTCCACTCCAGATAGCCCTATAGATTGGAATAATTCAGTCTGACAAGACTCACAAAACCTTATGGACATAGAAGACAGTGAAGCATGTGAAGCTTTAGCCAGTGTGGCCTCACTATCACCAGACACACGAGGACCATGGCATCAGTCTTTTTATGGAGACCTTGATTCAAATGACTCTAACTACAGAAATAATAATCTGTCCTCTTCTCCTTAAAAGATGCGTCAGGCCCCACTGTCTCCACTACTAGGCAACAATCTTTGTTTTCTTTTAAGAAAGTTTGTTTACTAGCATTATGTTTATGCTTTATTAGCTGTAATCTATTAAAGGCTTATCTGCTTTAATTATCATCCTTTATCGTGATGTTTCAACCTCTCTTCTATATAAGAGAAGGCTCACTCAGTTTGTAAAACAAGAATTCCCAGAGAAATAAAATCCTTATGTGTTTCTCTCAACATGAGCCTCTAAATTTTCTTCTCTTCTCTTCTGAAAGTCTAAGAATGTATACTATTTCTTGTTAAGCAGTTGTACATATGCTCTACACTTGCCTTATATAGGGATCTTGTGTATCAGAAATGCATCTGTTGTGATCCTGTAAGCTACGGTCCTCTTACTATACATGGTTTGTGAGTACAAAAGGGCTCCTAGCCTAAGAGTACCTAAAAGAGGGAAGTGACATTGAGCATGAGTATAAGCATTCTATGTATAGCAAGAGGCTCCCAGCCCCTTATTGGTATCAGAGCCTACATAACTTGAAATAGTATATACTTCGCGGATGAGTAAGAAGAGAACTTCTTTCATCATGAGTTGCCAAACACCAACCCCTTCTATAGAAACTGTAGTTCAATAACCCACTCCTTCAGACATAGTAAACTTTACTTCTTCTCTTTCTTTTTCATCTCCTCTCCGAAAAACGTTATCTTCCAGAATAGATAACTTGGTAGAAGTCTCAACCCTTCCAGAAGATGCAAAGATCGGAGAATCCCTTCTTCCCCTTCTCAGTCTTTATAATATCTATAGGAGATCTGGTTCTCTCACTCTAAGCATTAGATCTCTTATTCATTCAAGGAGACCACTACCTAAAGAGTATGTTCAAGCATCCCGATTGGATTAATGTAGCCTTCAAGCTACTTCCTTTGAACAGTACGTGACTCTTGAGATACCTCTTTTTTTGATTCCCAAATGGAAAAATGAAGGATATTCTCACCTTTATTTTGGAGCTGTAAGACTAATACTCACTTTACATGGAAGGCGAGGGTTACCTGTCACTGCCAGAGTCTCATTACTTGACACGAGATTTTTACAGTATGAATATGCTGTAATTGGCACCTATCTCACCACACTCCATGCTGGAAGTGTAGTGCTTACCTTCTTTTCAAACTACAACATGTCTCTTAGAGATCCAAATCTTTGCACTGCCTTGAAGGTTCAAGTCTAACTTACAGGAGCAGACCAATTCACCTCTTCTATGATGGCTACCCTTCACCATCAGATCATCTATCGGCTATAAGATCATGCCATTGATCTAGCCCAAGCCTCTGCTTCTACAGATGCACTGCTTATCCTTACAGACACTGAAACCACACCAACCATTGTCCAAATCTGAAGGCAAATTCCCAGAAATGAGCTAGAACAGCTCATCCCCAAAGTCTGGTTAACCAACTATGAAAAACTCCATACCAATTCTCGACCTATCCAAATTACAAAGTCTTCTTTCAGAAGATAAACAGACGGTTCAATTCAAACAACTTTCCAGCCAGTAAGACATTCTACATGCTTACTGCCTATTTTCCAATCTATGATGATCCACCCAATTTCCAAAGAAGAAGAATGGTTTCCTATCCATTCAATTACTACTGACATCCATTATGTCTATCCAATGAAGATTGATGGTCACTGCCCCTGGAATCTTCCAGGATCAGGCCACTGTGATGATGATTGTGACTGTAGTGATAATTACTGAGAGCACGAATATGATCATCCTCTTTTTGATAAGAATTGGAAGAATTTGATGAAATGAGGCAAATCTTCTTGCAAGACATATCGACCTCAGCATAATGACCATCCAGACTCTGGTCCCTGGATTGGCATACACAAAGAGACTCAAGTAAAGAAGCCACTTTGCATTTATGAGCTAGCTCTTGAAATTCTACGTAAAGAAAGATATCCACCTCTTTCTTCCCGAGCTGTGGTTCCACCAGCATTACCATTAGTCCAACCATGTATGATGTTTTCTCCAACATCATATGATTCAGACTTTCCACCTCTTGCTCCTTACCAAGACAAAGAGACTGGTATTGCCTTTCGTCATTTTATCAAGTCTACCACAATCACTCCTAAGGGTCACCCAACTCCTTTGACACCGGCAGAAGAAGTGCTCAACTGGCAAACAAAAAATGCTACTGCTCAGAATCAAACTCTGCAATGTCTTGATTTGAAAATTGACAAAGTCCTTACTCATACACAGTCTGTAGATAGAAGGTTGATTCCTTCTCTCTGTTTGTACAAAACATGTACAAGGATCTTCAGACCAAGATTTCTCATCTTGTTAGAGACCTTCGAACCATGATTCAATAAAGGAGATTCGGGCTAGAATTCAATTAGAAAGAAGCCAAGATTCGGCGTCTCAAGAAACAAATAGCCCAAATTGAAGCTGACATGCAAAAACCCTCTTATCCTTTTAATCCACCTCATTATAGCCCATTCTCTTTTGTAAAAAACCAAAATCCTTTTATGGCCACCCCAACTCCAGCTTATTCCCCATTTACATTCTCTGAACCTTTTCCTACCTACTTTCCATCACCTTTCCTCTCTAAACCACAACCACCTCCTCCTAGACCAGAACCTAGTCTCTCTTCCTCTGACGAATCACTACCATGAGACCCTAGTAAAGGAAAAGCTCCCATGACCTCTGAGCCACCACCACAACACATGGCTATCCAACCAACCCTCATCCATTCTACCACTCCTATGGAAACTCCATCTTCAGATGATGATTCTAATGAATCTCTCTTTTCAAAATCAGATAGTGAAGATCAGCTTGCAGACCTCACTACTTTGCTTATGGCAGATCCTACAGTTCCTTCTCCTTCTGAAGGATCTCACACTGGAGCCACAGGAACTACTAAACCTCCCACGAAGCCTGCATAAGGAACTCCACATGTTCATCATCTTGCTGATGATACAGAAGAATTATCTTTTGCTCCTCCCAATACTCAACAACCCATGAAACCTGCTTCTGGACCATGGTTTACCCTTGATGATATTCCTCCATCAAAATGGAGAGTAAGGCTTGCTGAATTTAAAGCATGGATGGATGTCTAGATGCTCAAAGATGATGCGAATTCACATGTAGTCTTATGAGAATTTGTCTCCAGAGCAATTGGCACATTACAGGATTGGTTCGCCTCTTTAGGTGATTACCACCTTGCCCAATTTTATCATCTTACCCCTTTGGCAGCTGTCAATGCAGTCTTTACTGAATTCCTTAGAGATGCTTCTCTCTATAACAAACAACTTCGGCAAGAGTTTTTTGATATGAAGTGTTGTTCTCTAAAAAGAGCTGATATTGAGAAGCATTATCAGCGTATGATCCAGCGCTATTATCTTCTCAATGGATTCAATGATGTCAACCTTCCTCACGCTTATATTGCTTCTCTTTCAGAGCAACTACAGCTAGAGTTGTATCGCTCCCTCACTGCTACTCGAAGAGATCTTAATACCATCTATATTGGAGAAATTCATCAAATTGTTCTAGTTTACCTAGAAAAAATGTGTGACCAGTAAAAGCTATTTAGAGACATCATCGATAACAACAAGACTTTAAAATATGTCTGTCAAAATCTCATCTTTCCATCAAGTGCAAATAAAAGAATTATACTTGCAAACCCAAAAAGACGAAGCATGATCGCCAATTCTTCCCATCCACACCTTCTTCAAAAATAAGAGGCTCCCGGCCCCTTATTGCATGAAGTCCTTGAATATTCGTAATATTCTAGATTTTTAAGGTTTTTTTGACGTAATCTGCCATTATCCTTGTCATTTTATCACAAGTGGATGTTAAAAAATTATGTAGAATTTATAGGAAATTGGAATAGTCTTTTTAGTTAATTCTTGGACAAATAGTGTTTCAGTTCCATGTGGATATTCATTAGGATGGCTTTAATTTTTTTTCTCAACGGAAATTACAAAATGATTTTTACAAAAAGTGCGCACAACTTTCTTTTTTAAATAAAGCAATATAAATTTATTATGCTTAATTATTCTATTGATAATAATATATTTTTTTAAATAATTTTCTCTGACTATTGACAGAAATCAGGCATCACAAATATAGATTGTAAATTGATTTCTTTAGTTTTTAATTAAGTCATATTAATAGTAAGAAGATTAGTAGCAAACATGTTGTCTCACATTGCAAAATGATAAAGAATTTATGCTATATATAAAATTTAAATAATTTTTTTAAAGTTAATTTTTGAAATATAGTTAAATTTGATCTATCTTTTTATATAATTTTAGAGCCTACTCTACTTTAATGTTGGGCTAACTATAAATGTATTTATCTCTAAATTTCACGATTTAAACATTTATGCCTAAATGTGAGGAAGATATGTTGTTTCACATTGATTTACAATAAAGTATTTATATTATATATAAGATTTAGATAAACCTCCTCTCTTTGAACTAATTTTTGGTGTGGAGTTAAACCCGATTTATCCTTTTTACAAAACCAGTCAACACAAGTAAGATATTCATAAAAGTCTTAAAATTTTACTAAAATAGCTAAAAAAATTATTATTTTTAATTGACATCAGGATTTACTTCATACTATATTATCATATCTTATATTTTGTAATTGTAAATTTGCATTGGAATTTTCTATTAATATTAATTATTGATTTTAAAATTAATGATTAAATTTTTATTTTTAAATATGAGACTATATCATTTTTAAAAAGTCTAAATTTAATTTATATAAAAATTTTAATGATTAATTTTAAATTGAAGAATGGAAATTAATAATATCATATTTCTATAAGATACTTATAATTTGATATCAACTGTCCTTTGTTTTCCCAATTATTTTTCTTAAAAAGAAAAAAAGAACATGGCATGGCACCACTATATATTAAGTGCCAATAGTTTTCAAAATTTAGTGCCGCCTTCTCCTCTATTATTTAGGATAATTATGAGAGACTTTATAATTACTCCTAATGAACATTCTTGTAATAATTGAATAAATTAATAAATTCCAAATTACAGGAGGAATTTGGAGCAGATCAAGCTGAGCTTGCATGCACTATCCAAGCCATGATTTTCTTAGCATTCTTCATATGTTTCCCATAATCCAATAAAATATTACACATAGAAGGCACAAAAGTGGAAAGGTATTGTACAAAGCCTACACGTATCAGCTTCATTGCAAAGCCGTACTCTTCAACGAAGATAGAGACCCTAGTTACAATTCTCTGGCCACAAATTCCCACTAAGCTTACCAACCCAAAATATTCCACATGTTCATACTTCAGATCATATCTCTCCCTCCACTGCAACAAATGTTACTCCCTCCATTACAATAAATATTAGAATTAACGATAAAATTTTTGTGGCAACATTAATTTTATTGTTATAAAATTAATATACAATAATAATATAAATAATGACTGCTAATAAAATAAAATTTATTATAAAATTGAACCAAATAAAGTAATAAGTAATCATTATTATTATTATTATTATCATTATTGATAAAATTTTTACAGTAATAATTATTTTTATTAATAATTATTTTTATTTTAATAATTATAATTTTATTGTAAAATTCTTATAATTACAATTTTATAAAATCAACATACAGCTATTCATATATTCATATATTGTTATTATAAATTTATGACAATAAATTTTATATTTTTAGCTTTATTTATTTCATGAAAAATAATTTATATGTGAAAAATGTTTTTTATGAAAATTATTTTGAAGAAAATATGAAAATATTTTCTATTTGTTGATTACAATGTTAAACTAAGGATTAATTTTTATATTATAAATATATAAATATTTTTATATTTTAATAAAATTATTAAAGTTGTTAACTTATTCATCGATCAGAAAAATACTTTTCATTGATTTATTTTCTAAGAGATTCAAACATTAGAAAATAAAAAAAGTATGTTTTCAAAACAATATTTTTCATAAAATAAATAGAACCTTAATGGTAAAAATTTTTGCTATTAGACTCTGTCGTTTCATGGTCCACATTTTCTAATGTTTGAGGCACTCAGAAAAATTAATTAACGAAAAATATTTTTGTTGTCAAAGGGAAAACTAAATCATCGTTAAGGAAAATGACTTCTTTTTTTCAAAAGAGGAAGTTATTTTCTATTTTTTAAATTTTAATAATTTATTAAATATGAAAAATACTTATACATAAATGAAATAAACACATATCATTAATTTAATATTACAATTAAATAATGAAAAATATTTTCACAAAAATTATTTTTTTAAAAAATATTTTCTATAAAAAATATATTTTATATATAAATTATTCTGTAAAAAAAAAAAATAGTGCTCTCTCGTCTTCCATAGAATGTTTGGTTTCTTTCTTTTTTTCTTGTTTTCCTTCTTCCATGACAAATGGCATTTCTCTTTCCACCACTTTGCTTGGGTTTGTCCATTTACATGTAAGGACACATAGCTTGCTTGCTTTCAATTATGGCAATATACCCATTATTGCTTTTTATCAATATAGCTAGCATGGGTTCTTGTCACTCGCTGACTTCTTAGCTTCATCAATGACTCACAGCTTTTATGCACTTCAATTTGCAGTCTATAATTTATTTGATTATACTGTTAAACAATATAATTGAGTTGCTGACTAACAAATTAATTAACAACTTGTGTATATCACTTGAAAAAAAATAAAAGGGAGAGACTGTGATAATCAATAGTGGGGGGTTTTTCTTTATCTGATTCAAATCAGATAAAATAATACTCTTAACTCTTTCCATTCATCAAGACTATTGATCTTAGAATTTTACATTTCAATAAAAAAAAAAACTCAAATTTCATCTGATTCAATCAATTAAAATAATATCTAACTACCTCCATTCATGAAATTAGATTATCAGAATCACTCTCTTTTCTATAGATAATTAAAAAATCATCTTGTTAATTTAAAAAGTTATTATTTTTTTTAAATTTAATGATTAAATTTAAAATTTATTAATATTAATTTTTATCCAATTACAGAATCAACATACTCTAATATTTTCAATGATATTGAAATTATCTTTGAGATTATGAAATTGTGGTTTGAAATTTTTATAAAATCAATTGTAATTATAAAAAAAAATAACTTATTCAACTAGGTAAATTGATTAAGAGAAAGATTGAGTTTGGTATAGTTTAGGTGATGTGTGAGGGATATATTCAAATAATCTTAAAAAATCAGTGGCAGGCATTAATTATTAGGGTACCATATAAACCATTAGTGGATGACACCGAATATCTGCATCTTCATCTTCTCTTGATTTTACCAATTAACTTCAATTTTACTGAGATATTTCTTTTCAAGGATATTTATGCACTTAATTTATTGTTGACTTTTGAATGAAATGAAGGTTTTGAAATTAATAGATTTAATTATTATATTTTACAAATTGAATACTTTAATATCAAAAGCAACTTATATATACATTAATTATATTTCATTGAAGAATAATATATTACTAATTCATATGATATTACATGATTAATGTTACACTTATTTCATATAGACATTTTAGAGTAGTTTTACATTCATTTTACCCTTATAATTGAGTTTTTTTTAATATTTTTATCTTTATTTTAGCTAAATTATTAATTTTAATTACTTTATATTTAATTTTTTAAATTTTTATTTTTTAATAGGTTTTGAAGTGATTTAAAGGTCAATGATGCATTAGGTGACGGTTTAAGAAGGTTTGAAATCTTGAAGAATGAAAAAGATGAAGAAATCAAGTTTAATCCAAACCTATCGAAATTTACATGAGAAGGTGCTTAAAATCCTGTTTAGGGTATGTCGCAGTACTTAAAATGTGGCTCGGGTTAAACTAGAAGCTAAGTGCAGCTGAAATTCATTGAAAAATAAAATCTGACGAGATTTGCTGAAGAACCTGCTTACCCTATAAATATAGGCAATGCAAAACTCGGAACTTGCTTAAGATATTATGTAACACCCCTATTTGTATAGCTAGGTATATTTCACTGTTTCGGTGACCGGAATCAGTCCGGATAATTAAGGAGATTAGGATCACACTTAAGACAACTAGATAAGTTATAAACACAAATAAGTAGTAATTGTGAATTAGTTAAGTATAAATAAGAAAAACAGAACACAAGAAGTTAAACGAGCCGAGAGTCACAGAGATGGGTGACCTTCTCGGGAACGACTGCGAAGTCAATTTAAACTCAAATTTCGAACCATAAAATGTGATGCTACGGTCCTTAGGATCATTATGAACACAGTGGAAAAGAGAAAATCACGAAAAAGAATTGTTAAGTCAGTCAAATAATTAGGTCAGGGATCCGGAAGAAATATTAAATTATTTGCAAACCGGGTTGAATTGGCGAGGGGTAATTTGGTCAATTGACCCTGAGAGCTGACTCCTGACCTAATTGTCAAATAAAATCAGAGAAAAGAAAATTTTGGGATCAAGAATTAAATTAAAGAACTAATAGAAAAAAAAAGAAAGAGAAAATGAAAAAGGTGTAGGGAGACGACATCATGCATGATGCCATAAAGATTATAATTAATAAATTTAATTAAATTAAATTTATGGTCTTCCATAAGATAAAAAGAAAAGAAAAGAAAAGAAAAAAAAAAGAAAAGAAATAAAGGTCTTCTTCCTTATCAAGTTGCCGCCCTCACTCTCTCCCTCTCATCTCCATGAATTTTCCTCCATTAGAGCTTGCATTCAAGCTTTGAAATCCTTACTAAACCTCAACTTCTCCCATAATTGCTTCATAAGAACTTGTTCTAGTCACTTGAGAAGGAGATTGGTCACCAAAGAACGAAGAAAAGAAAGCTTAGAAACCCTCCAAGTATGGTTAGTGATTTAAGTTGCAAAGTAATTTATTAATTGTGTTTTTAGCTTGATTAACTTGTAAATAAACTTAAAATAAAATGAAACAAATTGTTGAGGGACCAAGATGAAATTCGGCCAGCATTTGTATGGGGGTGTTATTGTATGGTTTGATGGATTTGAATGAGTTTATGGACCTCCATTAGTTGAATGATTATGGTTAAAAGCTTTGAAATTAGCTAAATGCAACAATTTAGTGTGGTTAGGGTTTGGACACTTAGGGTTTAGTGACAAAAATGTGAGAAACTTGTAAATGATGTCTTTGATCTAGTTTGAAGTGAGAAATGGTCAATGTTGACCAAATGAAGTGTGTTGGAATGGTTGTAGTTAAGGCCAAATTCGGATTGAGTATGCAGCATGACCAAGTTACTTTTGAGGGACTAAAAATGAAATTTTACAAGTAAAATTGCTATGAGACCAATTGGGAATGAAAATAGAAACTAAATGACACAATTTTCATTTAGGAAGCATGCCCAAAAAGTGACCAAAACCTAGTGAACAAATTGACTAAACTTGGAAAATCTCAGTCTGTCCCTGTATAAAATGACTAAATGAACAGTGTTTGTTCATTTGGTCATAACTTAAGCTACGAATGTCTAAATGACCTGAAATTTTACCAGTGGACAGATGGGATATAGACCTAAAACTTTCATAAAGATCTCAAACCCAAATTATGCCATTAACCGAGTCATTTGGCCACACAAAATTGATGACCTAAAACTGCCAGAACCAAAATCTGCCTAGAAAACTGGGTAGAGTCCAATCTGGCAGCTATGGTTCAAATGACTATAACTTGAGCTACAAAACTCCAATTGGAGTGCTTCAAAAATGAGAATAAACTTAAGACAATAGGGAACATTTTCTATGAAGAAATATTTGCCAAATTCTAACAGTAAAGTGACCAATGGAATAGTGCAACTTAAGACACTAAAACTAAAAATTTACAAATTTTCCTAAAAGACTTAGAATTTGAGTAAACAACCAAAATCAACAAATTTAGTGACCAAAATATGGTATGTGGGTGAAGTTAAAGTTCCCATACCTATTAAGCCTTAGAAAGTCAATAAATTGACTTGAATAGTACCATGAATAGTAACTCCAAAATGAAAATTTCCAAGAATGTTAGTTTAAGCATATTTGGGCTAGAATTAAGTATTTATGAATTAATTATTGGATTTAGTGTGAAATAAGATGCTGAAACACTATAAATGTTGTGTTTTAGCTGAAAAAGACCTGGAAGGCCTAGAGGCGATTAAGTCCAAGTTTCTACACAAAAATTTTTAAATTATAGTTTTCATAATGGAAATTGATTTGTTATACATTGTGAATGTTTTTGTTCATTATGAATTTCGAGAATGTTGTGTCGCCTATTTTACAATGGAAATTTGGAATGAAAATTAATTATTGATTTGTATGAAATATTTGAACAATATGGTTTTGGATTTAGTTATGGCTTTGAAAATCTTATTTGAAAAATAGTGTGTTGCCTACTTTGTAAATGAAAAGTTTGGAATGAAAT
The DNA here is from genome assembly GCF_030052815.1 of Hevea brasiliensis. Lineage (NCBI taxonomy): Eukaryota > Viridiplantae > Streptophyta > Magnoliopsida > Malpighiales > Euphorbiaceae > Hevea > Hevea brasiliensis. Next base: position 87,657,134 of record NC_079500.1, read on the forward strand.
ATGATTTGTGAATTGTATGAAATGTTTGAATAACTTGATTTAAATTGTTTTTTTATTCACACTTGGCATGGCAATATTAATATGTTCCTTCTTCACTTGTGGGGTGAGTTTGATATTTGATCACTTTCCTCCCTCTCTGGTTTCCAGTCTGAGGGGCGAGTTTGGATGAGTACTCATTAGCTAGCTAGCCACCTCCCTCATTGATTTCGATTAGTGGGGTGAGTATGCCTTGTCGTAATGTAAACACGACATGTTCTGATATTTTGTGTCATGGCCTAAGTTGTGTTATTATTTGGCAGCACTATGTTTATTAAATTGTTTGATCAAGTTGTGCTCTATATTAAGCTTTGAAAATTATGATTTGTTATAAATGTGATTTGAGAAAAAAATTGTGAAATGCGATTATGAGATTTTTGAATGAGGATTTGTTCATAAATGTTTTCTATTATACTTTATTGTGCACCACTGAGTATTTATATACTCAGCGATAGCTTTAACTTGTTGTCGTAGATATAAAAAAGGACATAGCAGCAGAGCGAGCTGCTACAGTTAGAGAGGAGCACAATTGAAGAATTTTTGTACGGGTATTTGTCAATACCCTGGTAGTTTAGTTTGATGTAAATATGATAGTATACACATGTATCTCTGTAATTTGAGCAGTTGTACAGATAAAATTGTAATAATATTATTTTTGAGATTTTGCATCTGTAAATTAACTTATGACTGTAAATTAATAATTTAAAATGTAATGTGCATGAGTTATGAAATGTTTTGAGATATTAATTCTTGATTTGAAATTTGGATTTTAAATTGATGTTTTACTATTGCTGTTGATTTGAAGTTTGGTGGTTGCAAATGGAGTTGTGATTGAGAAATATATTGGGAGTGTTTCTATTTTCATGTTTTGAAGAACTGTTTTCTCAAAATATAGACGGCACTCTGCCAAAATTTTTGTAAAAATTGCGGAGATTTTAAATATCAAAAAAAAAATTGATTTATGTTTGGACTCTAAATGAAGTTTTTTAATATTTGAAAAAAAATTTACCCACCAATTCCAAAACGAACGAAAATTGTTTTAAAATCCCTTGTAGTATATTTAATGGGTTACCGGTAGGTGAAGTACGGTAATTCATTAGGTGTACTACGAGAAGATGTTACATCTTACGAGGAGTAGGGTGTGACATGTTTAGGGGTATCAGAGCAAGGTTTTAAAATAAATTTTGAACTGTGAATTTGAAATATTTTGTCGGTAAATACAACTGCTCAAATATTTGATATATATAACATATTTACATCATGAATATGCACTAACGGAGGTCAACCTCCTTGTGTTTGTTATCAGAGAGTAGAAAATTTCTGGAAAATGGAATGAAAGAGGGAGATCATTCTGTAGAGCAATCTGTCGAGGCTGAGGCCCGAGGAGAAGCCCCAACACTCCAGAATGTGAGTGGGTCAGCCACTCTAGCTCCTCCTCAAGCATCGCAGTTCCCTGCTCAGTTTGCATAGCAGATGGCTGCGTTCTTTCAACAAATGGCAGAAAATATGCCACCTCAAGCACAGACACAAGCACCTGTAGCACAACCACAGCCTCCTGCTTGATAATATGAGAAATTAATGAAATTTGGGTCTACAGAATTCAAAGGAACAGTGGATCCACTGGAAGCAGAACAGTGGTTAGAAAGGATGGAACGGGTTTTCAGAAAACTACAGTGTGCTGAAGAGTTGAAGTTCGAATATTCAGTATCACTTCTCCAAGGGGATGCATATGAGTGATGGAAGACCATCCCCTACAGTCTGGTAAAGCCACCAGTCCTCACATGGGCAGACTTTTTAAGGGAATTTCAGCAAAAGTGGGTCTCCGATACTTATGTAGACATGAAGCTGTAAGAGTTTTTAAGGTTGAAGTAAGGGGATAGAACTGTAGCAGAGTATGAGCGGGACTTTTCAAGGCTAAGCCATTATGCTAGAAGCTTAGTCTCCACCCCCAGAGACCGGTGTAAAAGGTTTGAGGCTGGGTTGAGGCCTAGCTTGAGAATGCAAGTGGTAGGGTTCCGACACCAGAATTTTTCTGAATTGATTTCACAAGCCCTGGAACTGGAAAGGATAGAATCAGAATGGGCAATGAAAAAGAGTACACAAGAGAAAGAGAAAACTGAAAAGGTTACTGGTCAAGCTACTGAGAGTGGCTCTGGAAAAAGAAAACATTTTGGAGGATCTAGCTCGCGCGAATAGGGTAGAGGTATATCTTCTAGACAGAAACCATCTCAATCAGATCAGCAAACTTAACAGAGATGCAGAAATACGCTATCGGATCAACTTTATGAGACTTGTGGTAAACCACATAGTGGAGTATGTTATAGAGCTATAGGAGCATGTTTCAATTGTGGAGGGACTGGTCATTTTGCTAAGGATTGCATAAGTCCACGCCGATATGGATCATTCACCACATCAGAAGGATCAGCCCAAGTTTCTACCCTGAAGAGTTTACCAACAGTTGGTAGAGGTAGAGGCAGAGGTAGGGGTAGTACACCTGGAAGTCAGAGTACTGTGAATCAACCAGGACAAGGTGATGCTCTAGTGAGAGTATACACTATGCGACAGAGGGACGAGAATGAGACTTCTGGTATGGTTGCTGATATTTTCTTAATTCTTAACTGAGATATGTATATGTGTTAAAAAAAAAAATCAATTTTGATATGTTAGTGACTAGTCTTTTTAAAATTAATTTTGGAAGAGTTTGTCAGTGAAAAGTATTTGCTAGCACACAAGAATTTGTAAAGTTAATTAGTAAGCCTAATTATGTAAGGAAAGAGAACCTAAAAGTTAGATACGAGTAAGGGTATTACTGCTGATAGATGTCAGTGGGTACCATAATCAAAATAAGTTCAAGATATTAGTGAATTTAAAAGAAATAAGATATAGGGAAGTTTGTTCTATTGAGATGTATCATAGTAACTATGCAATATTCTTGATGTTTATGCTGTAAGCTGCAGATTACAGTACTGACTTGGGATTTATTGTGTAGAGCTACGTACTACCCAATAATACACAAGAATAAGAATAGTTGCAAATGACATCTGTTTTGGTACAGTTATGATAAGATAAAGTTTTCTTATTGGAAAGGAGTTTGAAAATCCTAACCTGGGATTTAAAACTCTAAAGTTAGAATATTGAAAGGTTATAGTTCAGTACAAAAGAAAATAATGACTACACATAAGTGCAAAATAAGCTATAGAATATCGATGGATAAAAATAAATAGAACAGTAAGAAATGAGAAAAATACTAGATGAGGAATAGCCACCAAGGCAAGCAAGTTACTTAAGATGGGTAACGATATTCCGAATTATTTTATCAAGAAAGAAATAAGTTAGACGAAAGCAAACAAGATAATGCAAAATGGCACATAGGCCTTGGTCATAAATGGAGATGGTAAGATAATGGTTATGGACCTATGGCAAGAAAGAAACGACCACAAAAGAAAATAATTGCTAAAACAACAGCAAGAAAATACTAAAACATTCTAAACTAAACTGAAGGTTACATCAAATGATTAAGAGATTTGATAAGAAAAGAGTAAAACTAAGTTCTCACCCATAGGATCACACGAGGTCCTAGAAAAGTGGATCCACTAGCACATAGATTTGCTTCCTTCAAAAATTGAAATGACTTTGAATCTAACTTATGACAGAAGCTCGTAAGGAACATGACACACGAGGTAAGTAATCGATGAGTAAATAGTGTTGGTTAAAGTGCTATGGACCATTATTCCGATTATGAAGCAAAGTAGAAATGTGAGAAAAATATAAGAAAACAACATGAATGACTATTTGAGGACAGATAGTGGACACAATTTCGAGGACGAAATTATTTTAAGGGGGGGAGAATTGTAATACCCCTATTTATATAGCTAGGTATATTTCACTATTCTGATGACCGGAATCAGTCCGGATAATTAAGGGGATTAGGACCACACTTAAGACAACTAGATAAGTCATAAACACAAATAATTAGTAATTATCAATTAGTTAAGTATAAATAAGAAAAACAGAATACAAGAAGTTAAACGAGCCGAGAGTCATAGCGATGGGTGACCTTCTCGGGAACGACTGCGAAGTCAATTTAAACTCAAATTTCGAATCGTAAAATGTGACGCTGCGGTCCTTAGGACCATTACGAACACAGTGGAAAAGAGAAAATCACGAAAAAAGAATTGTTAAGTCAGTCAAATAATTAGGTCAGGGATCCGGAAGAAATATTGAATTATTTGCAAACCGGGTTGAACCGGCGAGGGGCAATTTGGTCAATTGACCCCGAGAGCTGACTCCTGACCTAACTGTCAAATAAAATCGGAGAAAAGAAAATTTTGGGATCAAGAATTAAATTAAAGAACTAATAGAAAAAAAAAAGAGAAAATGAAAAAGGTGTAGGGAGATGACATCATGCATGATGCCATAAAGATTATAATTAATAAATTTAATTAAATTGAATTTATGGTCTTCCATAAGATAAAAAGAAAAGAAAAGAAAAGAAAAAAAAAAAGAAATAAAGGTCTTCTTCCTTATCAAGTTGCCGCCCTCACTCTCTCCCTTTCATCTCCATGAATTTTCCTCCATTAAAGCTTGCACTCAAGCTTTGAAATCCTTACTAAACCTCAACTTCTCCCATAATTGCTTCATAAAAACTTGTTCTAGTCACTTGAGAAGGAGATTGGTCACCAAAGAAAGAAGAAAAGAAAGCTTAGAAACCCTCCAAGTATGGTTAGTGATTTAAGTTGCAAAGTAGTTTATTAATTGTGTTTTTAGCTTGATTAACTTGTAAATAAACTTAAAATGAAATGAAACAAATTATTGAGGGACCAAGCTGAAATTCGGCCAGCATTTGTATGGGGGTGTTATTGTATGGTTTGATGGATTTGAATGAGTTTATGGACCTCCATTAGTTGAATGATTATAGTTAAAAGCTTTGAAATTAGCTAAATGCAACAATTTAGTGTGGTTAGGGTTTGGACACTTAGGGTTTAGTGACAAAAATGTGAGAAACTTGTAAATGATGTCTTTGATCTAGTTTGAAGTGAGAAATGGTCAATGGTGACCAAATGAAGTGTGTTGAAATGGTTGGAGTTAAGGCCAAATTCGGATTGAGTATAGTCATGCTGCTGGCAGCATGACCAAGTTATCTTTGAGGGATCAAAAATGAAATTTTACAAGTCCAATTGGTATGAGACCAATTGGGAATGAAAATAGACACTAAATGACACAATTTTCATTTAGGAAGCATGCCCAAAAAGTGACCAAAACCTAGTGAACAAATTGAACAAACTTGGAAAATCTCAGTCTGTCCTTGTATAAACTGACCAAATGAACAATATTCATTTGGTCATAACTTGAGCTAGGAAGGTCTAAATGACTTGAAATTTTACCAGTGGACAGATGAGATATATACCTAAAACTTTCATGAAGAACACAAACCCAAATTATGCCATTAACCAAGTCATTTGGCCACCCAAAGTTGATGACCTAAAACTGCCAGAACCAAAATCTGCCTAGAAAACTGGGTAGAGTCTAATCCGGCAGCCATGGTTCAAATGGCTATAACTTGAGCTACAAAACTCCAATTGGAGTGATTTAAAAAGGAGAATAAACTTAAGACAATAGGAAACATTTTCTATGAAGAAAGTTTTGTAAATTCTAACAGTAAAGTGACCAATGGGACAGTGCAACTTAAGACACCAAAACTGAAAATTTGCAAATTTGCCTAAAAGACTTAGAATTTGAGTAAACAACCAAAACCAACAAATTTAGTGACCAAAATGTGGTATGTGGGTGAAGTTGAAGTTCCCATACCTATTAAGCCTTAGAAAATCAATAAATTGACTTGAATAGTACCATGAATAGTAACTCCAAAATGAAAATTTCCAAGAATGTTAGTTTAAGCATATTTGGGCTAGAATTAAGTATTTATGAATTAATTATTGGATTTAGTGTGAAATAAGATACAGAAACACTATAAATGTTGTATTTCAGCTTAAAAAGACTAGGAAGGCCTAGAAGCGATTAAGTCCGATTTGTGCACAAAAATTTTTAAATTATAGTTTTCATAATGGAAATTGATTTGTTATACATTGTGAATGTTTTTGTTCATTATGAATTTCGAGAATGTTGTGTTGCCTATTTTACGATGAAAATTTAGAATGAAAATTAATTATTAATTTGTATGAAATATTTGAACAATATGGTTTTGAATTTAGTTATGGCTTTGAAAATCTTATTTGAAAAATAGTGTATTGCCTACTTTGTAAATAAAAAGTTTAGAATGAAATATGATTTGTGAATTGTATGAAATGTTTGAATAACTTGATTTAAATTGTTTTTTTTTATTCATACTTGGCATGGCAATATTAATATGTTCCTCCTCCACTTTTGGGGTAAGTTTGATATTTGATCACTTTCCTCCCTCTCTGGTTTCCAGTCTGAGGGGCGAGTTTGGATGAGTACTCATTAGCTAGCTAGCCACCTCCCTCATTGATTTCGATTAGTGGGGTGAGTATGCTTTGTCGTGATGTACACACGACATGTTCGGAAATTTTGTGTCATGGCCTAAGTTGTGTTATTATTTAGCAACACTATGTTTATTAAATTGTTTGATCAAGTTGTGCTCTATATTAAGCTTTGAAAATTATGATTTGTTATAAATGTGATTTGAGAAAAAAAATTGTGAAATGCGATTATGAGATTTTTGAATGAGGATTTGTTCATAAATATTTTATATTACGCTTTATTGTGCACCACTGAGTATTTATATACTCAGCGATAGCTTTAACTTGCTGTCGCAGATAGAGAAAATGACATAGCAGCAGAGCGAACTGCTACAGTTAGAGAGGAGCACAATTGAGGAATTTTTGTACGGGTATTTGTCAATACCCTGATAGTTTAGTTTGATGTAAATATGATAGTATGCATATGTATCTCTGTAATTTGAGCAGTTGTACAGATAAAATTGTAATAATATTATTTTTGAGATTTTGCATCTGTAAATTAACTTATGAATGTAAATTAATGATTTAAAATGTAATGTGCATGAGTTATGAAATGTTTTGAGATATTAATTTTTGATTTGAAATTTAGATTTTAAATTGAAGTTTTGCTATTACTGTTGATTGGAAGTTTGGTGGCTGCAAATGGTGTTGTGATTGAGAAATATATTGGGAGTGTTTCTATTTTCATTTTTTGAAGAACTGTTTTCTCAAAATATATATGGCACTCTGCTGAGTTTTTTGTAAAAATTGCGTAGATTTTAAATATCAAAAAAAAAAAAATGATTTATGTTTGGACTCTGAATGAAGGTTTTGAATGTTTGAAAAAAATTTTACCCACCAATTCCAGAATGAACGAAAATTGTTTTAAAATCCCTTGTAGTATATTTAATTGGTTACTGGTAGGTGAAGTACAGTAATTCATTAGGTGTACTACGGGAACATGTTACATCTTACGAGGAGTAGGGTGTGACATATTACTTAGGGTTAAGCAACTCTATCAACAGACACACATAAACGTGAAAAATTATGTTGACCAGAAAATTTCTATACCTTATCTCTTATCCATTCATTTGTCTTTATCTATTTTTAGATATACTTTTGGAAAACTTTTGGGACCATTTAAAGCATCTTTTTCTAGTTTTTTTTCCCTAAGAAGAAGAAAGGAGAAAGAGAGAATAATGGAAGAAAAGAAAATAAAAAGAATAAGAAAGAGAAGAGAGGACACTATTTCTGCTGGAGAGCTATTGTCAAGTGACATTCAGTTGCATTATTCAGAGTTTTGGGCTCTTCTTCACCTGGATTTTTTTTATTCTTAGTCTATTTTCATGTTTCCTTTGTTAGTTTTTGTCATGACACTAATTATGGGTCAGACCAACACTAGGACTTGGGTTAGCATAAGGCCTCTGAAGCCTATAGTAAGCCCAACTAATCTCAACCCATCCATGATGCCCATATTTTGAGCCCAATTTTAAGAAATCAACTAGACAGAGTCTGGCCATAACATGGACTATCCAACGGGGAGTTCTCAACTCACCCGACTTATAATCTCAAAATAAAACCATTTGAGAAGTTCAGCTCACCCTTACAATCATCCACAAATCAATATAAAATCAAATGGGAGTCCAACTCCCTCATCCAACAAGCCATCTATTCACACATTTACACATACATAGATTAGTAAGTTTACAACCCCAAAATAATTAATCTTATAGTCCCAAGCTAAATAAAATGGTTTTACATATGTAGAGATCTAGAATTCAAATTTAACAATACAAATTATCGAAATACAAATTAATGGACCTGCGAGGAAGAAAGCAGGTTAAACTCAAAAATAAGCTCTCCTGTAACCTTAAAAAATAGAGTGAACAAGAGTGAGCGTTCAATTCATAAAGTAAAATGTTGATTTTATATGTAATTTCTATAACTATCTAGTACTAATGTAACCCTAAGGATGAAATGCAGCATAGGTCAGCAATTTCAAACAATTTCAAACAATACTCGCACAAAGAATAATTTGGAGTATTTACACACCCGTGTGTCACATCAATATAAATACAATATGGGAGCTGATCCCCTATAAAGCTCTCTTAATTCTAACATCTGTCAGTGAGATCAACTCGAGCCGGACTTTCTCTTAATAATCCAAATGCAGGGGTTAACGAGATTACCTCAAGCCATACTCACCCTGACTTATCACAAAAAGGACGGGTCCCAAGTGAGACTAGCTCAAGCCGATTTGCCCATCCTATCCATATCCATCACCAATACACTACACGCACATAGCTCCAAATTATCCTAAGGCGATACCCACATTAAATCCTCAAGTAATAGTGTAGCACAAAGCATGCCTATAATAACTAATACATATATCTATAAGTGATGTATGGGCATACTGTGAACACATAATAATAATATTAAAATTGTAAATAAAATTAATATCTACTCATAATTAATAGGAGATCACTGAGGCCATTGGGCAGAGGAGAAGAGTTAACTTGGATCACCTAAACAATTACATTACAAACTAATCAATATTTACTCAAAATAAAATTTTAAAAACCAAAGGATATCCTAAGTTTTACAGAAAATCTGACAGAATTTCCCCAATACCTAGGACCTACCCAACCTGTAAAATAATTCAAATAACACTTTTAAAATACATCTCCCATATTTACATATCATCAACATCATATGGCCCCTCTTGGGCCTATCAAACCAATTAAAAATCATATAATTACACATAAAATAATTATTTAAAAATTCAGGGTGTTACATTCTTCCCCCCTTATAAAAAAATTCGTCCTCAAGTTTACCACAACGTAGAACATTATCACAAAGTTACATATCAAATAAATATGGGTACTTGCTGTGCATATCCTGCTCTTACTCCCAAATGTATTCCTCTACAGATTGACTCCTCCATAGGACTTTAACTATAGGGATTTGCCTTGACCGATGTTGTCTCATTTGATAGTCTACTATGGCTACTGGCTGCTCCTCAAAGGTTAAATTCTCATTTAGCTCCACTGTGTCTAGTTGCAACAAATGAGAATGATCGGGAACATACTTCCTCAATATAAAAATGTGGAATACTGGGTGGACATGAGAAAGGTTTGGTGGCAACTCCAACTGATAGGCAATTGCTCCCACTCTATCCGTGATCTCAAAAGGTCTTATATAATAGGGTGCCAACTTGCCTTTCTTTCCAAATCTCATAATCCATTTCATAGGAGAAACCTTCAAGAACACATAGTCACTCATTGCAAATTCTACATCTTTCTACCTTGGATCTGCATAATTTTTTTGTCTACTGAAAGCTGTCTTTACATGTTCCCTGATTAAAGAAACTATCTTTGAAGTGTACTGCACTAGATCTAAATCATGTACTCTCGCCTCTCCAACTTTTGTCTAACACAGAGGGGATTTACACTTCCTGTCATATAATGTCTCATTAAGCACCCTTTTGAAATAACTACCTTTGCATGCACCTTATCGAAAATCATTGCTGATCCTATTTGGCCATTGAAGCGTTAGCAAGACTTTTCTCTATGATAAAAGCACCTGTACTTCTTAGTTCCGTGATATTGTGAGCTCCTATTCTACTTTTTTCCATGAGGTCATTGTACCAACTCTTGCCTGTCTTATGTAACTAGCTACATAGAACTCCATCCATCTCCTCAGCCTCAAATTTAAATCTCTCTATTGAAAAATATACTTTAAGCTTTTATGATCGGTGTATATTTTTCATATTTCACCATATATATAATGCCTCTAAATTTTTAATACAAAGACTACAGTCGCCATTTCCATATCACGAGTGAGATAGTTTTGCTCATGCTTCTTTAACTGCCTTGAAGCATAAGCCACTACTTTACCATACTGCATCAAGACACACCCCAACCCAACTCTAGAAGCATCACAGTACAATTATACCCTTCTCCACTCACCGGTAAAGTCAACGTAGGAGCTGTAGTTAAACAGTCCTTAAGCTTCTGGAAGCTTTCTTCACATTCATCTGACCAGAAGAATGGGACATTCTTTCGAGTCAACCGTGTTAGAGGAGCTACTATTCTAGAGAAATTTTGCACAAAATGCTTGTAGTAACCCGTTAGGCCTAGAAAACTTTGCACCTCGGTGGTTGTATTAGGCCTAAGCCAATTAGTTACTATTTTAATTTTCTTAGGGTCCACCCGAATACCTTCACTAGAGACCACATGTCCTAAGAATGAGATGCTCTCTAGCCAGAACTCACACTTTGAAGATTTTACATACAGCTGATGCTCGCTCAATGTTTGTTACACCATCCTCAGATGCCACACATGCTCTTCCTTAGTTTGAGAATACACTAAAATGTTATCTATGAATACAAGGACAAAGTGATCTAGGAACAGCCTAAACACTCTGTTCATTAAGTCCATAAAGGCCATTGGTGCATTAGTGAGTTTAAAAGACATCATCAGGAACTCATAATGACCATACCTAGTCCTGAATGCTATCTTTGGCACATCCTTACTTCTAATCCTTAACTAGTGATAACCTAACTACAAGTCTATTTTTGATAAGTACCTTGCTCCTTGTCGCTGATCAAATAGGTCATCAATCCAAGGAAGTGGATATTTGTTCATAACAGTCACTTTGTTCAACTATTTATAATCAATACACAACCTCAAAGTTCCATCCTTCTTCCTCACAAACAGAACAGAAGCAACCCATGGTGAAGTGTTTGGCCAGATGAAACCCTTATCTAACAACTCTTGTAGTTGCTCCTTTATATCCTTTAGCTTTGCTGGTGCCATCCTATAAGGTGGCATAGAAATGGGATTTGTACTTGGCACAATATCTATGCAGAACTTTATCTCCCTATCTGGTGGCGATCTTGAAAGCTCCTCAGGAAACACATTTACAAATTCTTTGACAATAAGTACATTCTCCACATCAGTACCTTCAATTGTAACCCTCACTAGTGCCAGATACCCCTGACATCCATGCCTTAATATCTTTCTAGCGCTAATGGCTGACACTAAGTTGTATGGAGCTACACTCTTATCATCATCAAAGCTAAACTCTTCCACTCTAAGAATATAGAAATATACGTTTTTATTATTTTTTAATCTTAACTTTGCAATTGGTTTTCACTAGCACATCTACAATTTAATATCATACTATAGTACTAACCTACTACTCATTTTATGGAACACAGGCCATTCACTGTGGATGATTCTTCCTATTCTTGCTTTCTAATATGACCATCAAAACATTATCATCCCCTAGTATCCTTTGCAAGGAATTGCTCTTCATTATTAGATAGGTATCCTTAAACCTATAAGTTCCACCTAAATTGTCATAGCAGTGAAAAATGTGTGTTGTACCACAATCCCAAATAAGATATTTTATGTATTCCTTGTTCTTGATGTAGCCACATTTATTGCCTATAACTTTCCAAACTTCAGCCTCGAATCTATCCATTAGAAAAAGTTTCATCCATCGAATCTCATCCACTAACAGTACTTATTCCAGCTTATAGTTCAGAAAGGTTGCAAGCCTTGGTAACTAGCTCGATTTAACTCTTGTCACTGCTCTGATTGTCCTTTCATACTTAACATTAGGTACACACTTAACGTCATTTCCTTTTAAGGAGAATGTATATGTATTAGTGCCTACCAAACTCTTAAATACTGGGTCACTTCAACACAATTTTCCTTGCTTATTTAGTATTCTTCTTGTAAATTTCATCATCTCTTTTTATAAGATATCAGCCACGACCATCCTTCTATTGTACAGTGGATTGGCTAACATGTCATCTTAAGATTTACTACATCTACTTATAGTTTATTTTTTCCACCCTTTTTATCTACCCTCGCTCTTTTGCATCCCTATATTTTAGTGTGTTTTAGAAAATACCTCTCACTAATAGACTCTTCCAGAATTGATTTCAATCATACTTACTGCCATAACACTTATCCTTGTATTTCTCAGTGACTTGTGACTGCCATGAATACATAACTCTTTTCGCTCTATCTCCTATTGTCGTTTTGTCACTTATTTTCGTTCATGTTTCCTTATAAAGTGACCCTATTGGTCATACTGAAAATGCTTACCTAACCCTTGATCGTAGACCCCATAACTATTATTTCACTATCTTTAATTAGGTCCTAAGTCTATGTACCACTTTCCACCATTCTTTTTGTTCGTCCTGCTTATTTGAACCAATAAGTTTACTTTTATTTAACTTAGTACTTATTAATTCACTCCTTTGCCTGGTGGGACTGTTCAAGACACCAACCTTTGCTTGCTCTGGTTGCATTCCTCAACTAGCTTTCCTCATACTATTAGAAGTTTAAATGGATCTTATCCCATTGCTACCTACTCCATCTTGGAAAACTGGAATAGGCATAGTTTGATCCATATCCTACAACTCTAAACTCTATGTTTAACTCCTGACACTGTTCAAACTATGACCTGCTCTATGTCGTATTAATAAGCACTCATAAATAGCACCCAAGTTGATCCATCCAACAAGGTAGATTTTGCATCCTCTCAACACAATATCAGCCAATGTGATAAGGCACTAAGAAGAAATGCAAAAGAAAATGTATTGATCAGGTGTCAAGATACAATTAAAACTTGTTTAAAGAGCACCTTGATCATCAAAATAAGACAAGCAATGTGATCAGATTGCTTGAATCCAAGTTCTTACAAGAAACAAGGAAGAAAATACAAGTTTAGTCATTCAACAATGGTGGCTGAAATAGTCTAGAGTTTTTCCTCTCAAAATGACTTTTCAAGTTACCCTAACAATGAAGAAGATAAATATATATAGATGGGGTACAATAGCATGCTGCCTACATGGCACTACAAGATAGAAAAAAAATGCAGATATTTCTCCTTAAAAGGTGGTTGCTGGTATGGGGGGGACCATCCATATTTGGGACCGCAAGGAAAAGCCTCAATCTCCATGGGACAAGTGGCGCATTCTACTCCTTTTTCAATTCAAGTGGGAAAACCACCTAAAGCCATGTGTACTAGTGAGATGGTAGCCAAGTAATCTCCAAATGCCATACTGGCTGAATGGAGTGAGTGCCATGTCACTTCTTGGGTCATGATATGGCGCACTTAGGTGATAACGTGGCACACTTGGGTGTTGATGTGGCGCATTTGGGTGATGACATGGCACACTTGGGTGATGATGTAGCACCTTGAGGCATATCTCCATTGCCTATTTGGGTGAGAATGATCCACTTGGTCTCTAATAATAAGCATGGCAGTCCAATGTGATTGGCATAAGTCTCCTGGTGTCTCCAATGTTCAATGACCAGATTTTGAATTTCCTTTGCCCTTGCTCTAGTAATGGGGCCTCTAAATAACGAAAGTTGTTCTGGTGGTTTCTCATCATCCCCTCCCTCTTCGAAAGAATTCATCCTCGAATTTAGACTTGCATCAATAAAAGGAGAGAGATCAGAAACATTAAGTGAATGACTAACACCATACTCACCAGATAGCTCTATCTTGTAGGCATTGTTATTGATCCTTTCCAATACCTTAAATGGACCATCACATCGTGGATGCAATTTCGATTTTCTTTGATTAGGAAACCAATCCTTCCTAAAGTGTACCCAAACTAAGTTACCTGGATCAAACACAAGTGCCTTTTAGCCTTTGTTAGCATGAGTTGCATATTGAGCATTTTTCTTTTCAATTTGCATTTTAGCTTGCTCATGCAACTTCTTAACCAATTCAACTTTTCTTTTACCATCAAGACTATCAATATGATCAATAGGTAATGGTAACAAGTCTAATGGTGTGAAATGATTATAACATTAAACAAGCTAAAAAGGTGAAAAAACAGTGGAAGAATGCACAACACGATTATAAGCAAACTCAATAAAAGGCAAGCAATCTTCCCAACTCTTCAAATTCTTTTGAATCACAGTGCGCAATAGAGTAGTAAGTGTCATATTCACTGCTTCAGTTTTTCCATCAATTTATGGGTGACAAGTAGTGAAAAATAAGAGCTTAGTGCCTAATTTACCCCACAACACTTTCCAAAAGTGACTTAGGAACTTAACATCTCTATCACTTACTATTGTCCTAGGTATGCCATGTAATTTGACAACCTCTTTAAAGAACAAATCAGCAATATATGTGGCATCATCTATTTTATGGCAAGGTATAAAGTGTGCCATTTTTGAAAATCTATCAACAACCTCAAATATGCTATCATGTTTACGTTGTGACCTAAGTAACCCCAATATGAAATCTATAGAAATATCACTCCAACGTTCCTTAGGTACATGTAATGGTGTATACAAACCATGTGGCATACTCCTAGACTTAGCCTTTTTACACTTAACACAACTAGAACACAATTTCTCCACATCTTTTCTCATTTTAGGCCAAAAGAAGTGTTCTTGCAATATGTCCAAAGTCTTGGATACACCAAAGTGACCTATCAGACCACCACTATGAGACTCTAAAACAAGCAGGTCATGCATAGAACATTTAGGCACACAAAGCTTATTCTCTTTAAATAAGTACCCATTATGTTTATAATACTTTTGGAATGCACCTTTCTCACAAGCATCAAACACACCAGCAAAATCATTATTAACATAAAAATCCTTCATGAACTCAAATCTACGTAACTTTGCATTAAGAGTGGATAATAGTGTGCGCCTCTTAGAAAGAGAATCAATAACAACATTCTCTTTTCCCTGCTTGTATTTTATCACATATAGAAACATCTCAACAAAAGCAACCCATTTTGCGTGCGTTTTACTCAACTTATTTTGACTCTTAATATGCTTCAAAGATTCATGATCAGAATGTATGACAAACCCTTTGTTCCACAAATAAGTTGCCAAATCTCCAAGGCTCTAACTAATGCATACAATTCCTTATCATAAGTAGAGTAATTTAAGGCAGCACCATGCAATTTCTCACTAAAATGTGCAATAGATCGTTTCTTTTGCATGAGAGCAACACCTATACCTACACCACTAGCATCACACTCAATTTCAAATGTTTTATTAAAATCAGGCAAGCTCAACAATGGTGCAGAACACCACTTATCTTTCAATTCAGCAAATGCAAGTTCATGTTTCTTCTTCCATTCAAATGCAACATCTTTTTTGATAAGTTCATTCAAAGGAGCAGCAATAGAACTAAAATGAGGCACAAATCTCCTATAGAAACTAGCCAATTCATGAAAACTCCTAACTTCATATGCATTTTTAGGAGTTGGCCAATCCCTAATGGCTTTGACATTCTCTTCATCAACTTCAATACCCTTGCCACTCACAACAAAACCAAGAAAAACAACTTTTTCTATGCAAAAAGAACATTTCTTTGCATTCACATATAATTTCTCATGCCTTAACACATTAAACACAAGTCTCAAGTGATGCAATGCTCATCCATGTTTTTGTTATAGATCAAGACGTCATCAAAATAAATGACCACAAATCTACCTATGAATGATCTCAACACATGATTCATCAAATGCATGAAAGTGCTAGGTGCATTAGTGAGACCGAATGGCATTAACATCCACTCATATAAGCCATACTTAATTTTGAAAGCATTTTTGCGTTCATCTCCTATTTAATTCTAATCTGATGGTAACCACTTTTCAAATCAATCTTAGAAAACACATATGCGCCAAACAACTCATCAAGCATATCATCAAGTCGAGGTATAGGATGCCTATATTTTACAGTGATTTTGTTAATGGCTCTGCAATCCACGCACATGCGATAGCATCCATCCTTCTTTGGTACAAGAAGCACCGATATAGTGTAAGGACTCATGCTCTCATGCACATATCCCTTTGCTAAGAGTTTTTCCACTTGCCTTCAAAGCTCCTTTTGTTTCTTATAGGTTACTTCTATAAGTTGGCCTATTTGGTATGGGCGCCCCTGGAATAAGATCAATTTAGTGCTCAATTCCTCGAATGGGTGGTAATCCAAGTAGTAACTCCTCCGGAAAGACATCATCATACTCCTACAAAAAAGAAACAGCACCACTAGGCAAATTGGGGTCAAGGTTAGAAACATATAAATGTGCCTCTTTGTACAAAAGTACACAAAGAGGTCTCTCACAATGTAAAGCCTCCCTCATTTCCTTTCCTTTCACAAACAAGCTTATTCTTTTCTCATGGCTCTCCTTTTGACCCGAGCCCTCACTCTTTTTCTTTTCTGTTACTTCTTTTACTTTCACACTTCTCTCATTTTTCCCCTTATCAAGCTTGGCCTCTCTTGATTTTTCTCTAATACTCTCTTTTCTTTCTTCCATGGATTTCATAATCCTCACTTGGTCTTTACAAATTTGAGAAGGCACCAATGGAGTTAAATGATATTGGCATCCATCTTTCACTAAGATGTATTTGTTCTTCCTCCCATCATGCATAACACTCATATCATACTACCAAAGTCTATTAAGTAGGAGATGCATAGCTACCATTGGATCCACATCACAAACAACTTCATCATAGTACTTCCCAATGCTGAATGGAATAACCACTTGCTTCACCACATTCACCTTATTGTAATCATTCAGCCATTGTAAACTGTATGGCTTGGGATGTTTGGTAGTGCGCAATTCCAACTTTTCAACCATAAGAGAATTAGCAACATTGCAGCAGCTTCCTCCATCAATAATCACGCTATACACTTTGTCATTCACTAAACATCTTGTATGAAAGATTGTTTCCCTTTGTATGGCATCATTATCTCTCCAATTCAGCTTGTGCACTAAGTGTGCTCATGGTAACAAGGGCATGACCCTCCATGGTGCTTGGTTTCCCTTATCCATAAACTCAATATCACTATCATCATGTTCATTTTCTACAACACTTTCTTCACCACTTTCCCATTCTCCATCATCTCTCATAAACTTCACTCTTTTGTTAGGACACTCATTTGCATAATCTCCTCTCCCTAGGCACTTAAAGCACTTCACATCTCTAGCTCGGGTCTCCCCTTTCTTATTCTTTTCTTCTGGTTTCCCGTCCAACTTTCCTTTGCCCTTCCATTCTTCCTTCTTGAATTTAGGTTCCTTTTTCTCTATTTTGGAAGGCCCACTCTAATTTGGTTTCCATGGTGGCTTGGAGGTTGGATTGTATGTGGGTTGAGTGTTTTTGGCAGCCCGCTTCCTTCTCATCTCCTTTTCGGTCTTAATGGCAACTTGCATCATTTGCTCCACCGTTCCACAATTTTGCAAATCCACCATAAACTTGATGTCTGGATTTAGGCCATTTAAGAACCTAACCATGGTAGACTCTTTATCCTCCTCCACTTTAGCCCTAATCATGGCAATTTGCATGGCTTTGTAATACTCCTCCACACTCTTAGCTCCTTGTGTAAGTTGCTGCAATCTCAACTTCACCTCTTTACTATAATATGCTAGCACAAATCTTTCCCTCATTATTTCCTTCATTTCAACCTATGCCCTAATTCCCCTCAAGCTATTTCTCCTCCTCTTTGCTATCAATTGATCCTACCACACCAAGGCATAATCCTCAAACTCTACTGCTGCCAATTTCACTTTCTTCTCTTCACTATAATTATGGTACTCAAAGATCATCTCAATCTGCCTTTCCCATTCAAAATATGCATCCGGATCCTCCTTATCATAAAAAGATGGTATTTTCATCTTTATGCTTCCCACATTTGCATCAACCCCCTCATTATGCACTCCCCAATTTCTGTAGTCATCATACCTGAAATTTCTCCTACCAAACCTACCTCTAACTCGTCTTCCCCTTAGTGGCCAAAATGCCCTACCACCAACTTGATAATTTCCAAGCTCATATGCTTCCTCCAACTCATCTTTATCCCAATCAAGTTCATCATACTCTTCCAACTTAGGTTTTGTCCTTACACCTCTTCTACCTCTACCTTCATTTCCCACATTTACTTCCTCTTTTTCCCTTATATTCATAGGCCCCCTTTCGTTCCTCATCAAATACTCCATCAACCTATTCAAATCAATCCTTATGCCCTTCGATTCTTCATCATGATTTGCTGTTAGCAAAGAAAGCCTTTCAATTTGCTGTGCCAAGGCTTCTTTATACACTCTGTCATCTCCAAAACTCTTTTCTTCACCCCTAGCTCCACTACTACTACTAGTGTTTTGATCCATTTGAGCTGCAAAGAAATAAGGTTAGTAGATAAATGGCTCACTCTCTCAAGTGTTTAGCACAGTAATAGGCTTTTACCCTCTGAATTCTCTCAACACTCTTGCCTTTTACCACTCAGTTTTCCTTCCTTCATTTTTTTAGAGAACTCAAACACAAAATAATAAAAATACTTGTAGACTTATCAAATAATCAAGAACAATAAGGAGTAAGACGTGACACAAGAACAGGTAATGTGATACTGGAGTCAAAGATAAAAGATAGACACCAAATGGAAAGATTTTGTAAACAGGAATGGAGACAACCTAAGAAAGTGATATCAAACTCAAATATAGAATTTCACAACCAACTAAGCACAGATACCAGAAGTTCACTCAATTCACAAAAAATATGCACCAATTTTGGTTCACCACACAAATGAGTGTATTTTGATCTAAAATTTGGTAGACATAGGCAACCTAATACTGACTAACAACTGGTAAAATTTCAGGAGTTTCTGGGTGGGTTTACTATGTGAACTAAATTTGATCAGGTCTGCCACAAAATTTTAATTCGGTAGGCAAACAATGTCAAACAATCCCCAAAATTAACACAATACTAATGAAATGGGATACAAACAGCTTGCAAATTTTCAGAGCTTTTTGGTAGGCTTGTTATGTGAAATAAATTTGATAAAGTCTATCATAAAATTTTAGTTCAGTAGGCAAATAATGTCAAATAATCCCAAAAATTGACACAGGAACTACTAGAATGGGGTATAAATAGCTTGTAAATTTTCAAAGTTTTCTGACTTGATTCATTATGTGAACTAAATTTGTTTAGGTCTACTGCAAAATTTTGGTTCACTAAGCAAACAATGTCAAACAAGCCCCAAAATTGATATAAAAACTATTGAAATGGGGCATAAATAGCCTATATATTTTCAAAGTTTTTTGGGTTAGTTCATTATGTGAACTAAATTTGTTCAAGTCTACCACAAAATTTTGATTCGGTAACAGCCCCCAAAATCGATACACAGTGTCCTAAACACACCAAAATTATGCTGGTAAAATTTTAGGCCAAATGGACAAGTCTAAATTAATGAACTAATCAAGTCTCTAATTAGGTCTAATATGCTATCAAGTATGAATATCACAATTCAGCAACAATAATGCACATCAATAGCATAAGACTCATCCCCAATCAGTAACTCATTTTCCAAAACAAACTATCAGGCTTGATATCAAATTCAAAGAAGCAAAATAGATAGCTAGAAAAAAATGGCTACAGCTTGATTAACCCAAACTCCAAAGACAAACTCAACAAAAACAGGTTTTAAACAAAGAAAATCATATTAAACACCAAAAGTTGGTTTTGGTCAAGCATACAATGAGCAAAACACAAATAAAAGAGACACGCTAAGAAGTAAAAATAAGGCCCGGAAACAAAGAACCAGGCACAAGATGAACCCCTAAACAATCTATAGTAGAACTGATTGGATTTTAGTGACTAAAACCAAACGACAAGCTTAGGAGAAGAAGCAAACAAAAATTAAACACTAGTAACAGAGATAAATACCTTGTTTGGACGTCCTATGCTCTGATACCAAGATGATAAGTACTCATAAACAGCACCTAAGTTCATCCATCCAATAAGGTAGACTTTGCATCCACTCAACACAATATCAACCAATGTGATAAGGCAGTAAGAAGAAATGCAAAAGAAAATGTATTGATCAATTGTCAAGATACAATTAGGAACTGTCTAAAAAGCACCTTGATCATTAAAATAAGACAAGCAATGTGATCAGATTGCTTGAATCCAAGTTCTTATAAGAAATATGAAAGAAAATACAAGCTCACTCATTCAATAATGGTGGCTGAAATACTCTAGAGTTTCTCCTCTCAAAATGACTTTTCAAGTTACCCTAACAATGAAGAAGATAAATATATATAGATGGGGTACAACAGCATGCTGCCTACATGGCACTATAAGATAGAAAAAAAAATACATATACTTCTCTTTAAAAGGTGGCTGCTGGTATAGGGGGGACCATCCAGATTTGAGACTAGAAGGAAAAGCCTCAATCTCCATGGGACAAGTGGCGCATTCTGCTCCTTCTTCAATTCAAGTGGCCAAATCACCTAAAGCCATGAGTACTAGTGAGATGGCAGCTAAGTAATCTCCAAATGCCAGGCTGGCCGAATGGTGTGAGTGCCATGTCACCACTTAGGTGATGATGTGGCACACTTAGGAGATGATGTGGCATACTTGGGTGTTGATGTGGCGCACTTGGGTGATAATGTGGCATGCTTGGGTGATGATGTGCCGCCATGAGGCATATCTCCATTGCCTATTTGGGTGAGAATGAACCACTTGGTCTCCAATAATAAGCATGGCAATCCAATGTGATTGGCATAAGTCTCCAGGTGCCTCCAATGCTCAATGACCAGATTTTGAATTTCCCTTACCGGGCTCTAGTATTGGGGCCTCTGAACAATGGAAGTGGTTTTGGTGGCTCCTCATCATGTATACTTCTGGATTCTATATCTTGACAATTATCCTCACTCATGTAATCTCATTCTGGGCTTTCTAATATTGCCTCTCAGTTCGACCTATTTATCTTGCCTAGGATAGCACTTTATGTGCTTTATATCCCACTTTGATCTTCCTAATCTTGCCCTATTCTTGGCTATTTGGTTTGCTCTTTAATTCATCTCTTTTATCTTACTCAAAATAGGACCTTGATTACTTTATTCCTTAGCTCCACTCTTCTTCTTAAGTAGACCACTATGCTAGATAACTTTATTTTTCAGTGTCTCTGCTAGGTCATCTTTACCATTGTATTACTCAGAATTGGTCTTTCATCCATTCTAATTAGCACTTCCATTGCCATTCAAATTTCTTTCCTGTTACATCTAAAATCAACTATCCAAAATTTCATTTATATATTTCCTTTTATGTACTAATATTCTACGACTTCTTTTTTTTTTCTTCTTTTGCTTATTTGTAGTCATTGTCCTCTTCTCTGCTTAACTACAAACTACTCTCTAATACCTCAAGGAGGGGATCTGAAGGGATTCTATTTCCTTATATCGACTCAATTAGTCAAAACTTAAGATACTGGATACCCAAATCCGTCATTCAAATTAAAGGCTTTACATCCATCATGATCTGATCACTTATGGCTTCTACAATGGAACTTGTACCCTTTCTAGGATACATGAGCTGACAACTCTCTACCACACTCTACAGACACATTTGGGACATTATTCTGTAGGTCACCATCAATAGTAATAACCTTCTGTCTCTCTTCAAAAGATAAAACCATACCCTACATCACAACTAACTATAAAAGAAGTACTGCTTCTGTTACCTTGCCACAACCATGTCAAGCTATCTGCTCTCTTATCATACTGCAAACTCCATAAAGCGTCATTTCACAAGCTATGAACACCATTCATAGCATCTGATCTCCTTTTTAGGGGAGCAAAGTCATACTCTGTGCCTTGCTGTCACACAAAGAAGATACTATTTTCACTAAGTTTTAGACAAAATGTCCATTGTAATGCTAAAACTGTCCAAGACTCCATATTGGAGACCAGGAGATCTTACTCTGCAGGTGCTACCTTTACTTGTGACTATACTGAAATCTCTAATCTTATGGTAACTCATGATATAACTCTAGCTCATGCTAGGATAATCGAGTCACTGACTTTAGCTACCACCCAACTGTGGCCTTCGATATTCTAACTCAAGGGTTTTAAACCCCTAACTAGGAGTTCCCAACTCCTCTGCAGATATAAAACTCTGTTCTGGCATATCTATACCAAACCAGAGGTTACCTACAAACACTCTCATCATGGAATACTGTGGGGAAATAGGCAGCTCTATACAATAATCCCATGTTAGTACTGTAATCTATAGTTTACAGCACAAACATCGAGAATATTATATAGTTACTACGGTACATCCCAACATACCAGACTTCCCTAACATCTTATCTCTTTTGAACCCACTAATATTATACACTTACTCTGACTGGGCTACCCACTGATGACTACTAGTAGTAGTACCCTTTCTCAAATTCAGGACAATTACACTATCATAATTCACCTTTAAGTACTCATGCCTTACACTAGATAGGCACACCATTTAGCCCCACTATGATAGAAACACATTATTTCTTTGGAATATGTATCCCCATGGCAGACCTCAACATGTCTGCTAACTCTATTTCACATCTTTACGTATTTCACGAAAACTAAGACACTAACTGAAGCACTATTATATTATCCCAGAAATAATGCAGAATCTAGAAATAAAGAATTATAGAAGAAGACAAAACAAGATCTTATACTCTAGATGTGAACCCCAAACCAGACTCTTCTTAAGCCTTAAACATGTACTTCCTATGAATCTAGAGCCTAAGCTCTAATACCATTATTGTCATGACCCAAATTAAGAGCAGGACCAGCACTAGGACTTGGGTCAGCATAAGATTCTTGAAGCCCGTAATAAACCTAACTAATCTCTAACCCATCCATGAAGCCCATATTTTGAGTCTAATTTTAAGAAATCAATTGAACAGAGTCGGGCCATAATATGGATCATCCAACATGAAGTTCTCAACTCACCCAAACTATAATCCAAAAATAAAACTATTTGGGGAGCTCAGCTCACCCATACAATCATCCATAAATCAATATAAAATCAAATGGGAGTCCAACTCCCTCATCCAATAAGCCATCCATCCACACATTTACACATACATAGATTAGTAAGTTTATTAATCTTATAGTCCCAAGCTAAATAAAATAGTTCTACACATGCAGAGATCTAGAATTCATATTTAACAATACAAATTATCGAAATAGAAATTAATGGACTTACAAGGAAGAAAGCAGGTTAAACATAAGAATAAGTTCTCCTGTAACTTAGAAAAATAAGGTGAATAGGAGTGAGCGTTCGACTCATAGAGTAAGATATTGATTTTACATACAATTTCTATAACTATCTAGTACTAATGCATCCCTAAGGAAGAAATGCAGCATAGGTCAACAATTTTAAATAATTTCAAACAATACTCGCACAAAGAATAATTTGGAGCACTCACACACCTGTGTGTCACATCAATATAAATACAATATAGGAGTTGATCTCCTATACAGCTCTCTTAATTTCAACCTCCGCTAACAAGATCAACTTGAGCCAAACTTTCTCTTAATAATCCAAATGCGGAGGTCAGCGAGATCAACTCAAGCCGTACGCGCCCCGACTTATCACAAAAAGGATCGAGCCCCAAGCGAAACTAGCTTAAACCGATTTGCCCATCCTAGCCATATCCATCACCAATACACCGCGCGCACGCTGACACACACACACCTCTAAATTACCCTAAGGTGACACCCATATCAAATCCTCAAGTAATAATGCAGCACAAAGTATGCCTATAATTACTAATACATATATCTATAAGTGATGCATGGACATGCTGTGAACACATAATAATAATATTGAAATGGTAAATAAAATCAATATCTACTTACAGATTAACCATAGATCACTAAAGGGGCTAGGCGGAGGATAAGAGTTAACCCGGATTACCTAAATAATTGCATTACAAACTAATCAATATTTACTCAAAATAAAACTTTAAAGAATCAAAGGACATCCTAAGTTTTACCGAAAATCTGGCAGAATTTTCCATAAACCTAGGACCTACCCAACCTGCAAAATGATTCAAATAATACTTCTAAAACACATCTCCCATATCCACATCTCATCAATATCATATGGCCTCTCCTGGGCCCACTAAACCAGTATAAAATTATATAATTATATATAAAATAATTATTTAAAAATTCTAAGTGTTACAGTTTTATCATTTTCTCCTGTAAATTTTACCATGATAGAATAGTTTTTTATGACTTTAGAGTTGGGTTGTAATGTTTTGAATTTATTTATGGATTTGGATTGAGTTTTATCCAGATTTATATAAATATGAGTTTTGATTCTTTTCCTTGTGTGCTTTATGACTTACCTAATATTGGATCCCATTGGATCTAATTTTTAATCTTTGATTGAAGGACTGAAAGATAAAAGTCATTGATAGATAATCAAGGATTTGAACTTAAAAACACCTTGATTTAGAAATAAGCTAGGGATTTAAAAGGATTCATTGATTGATTACAAAACTTAATGGGTTTTAAGTGAATTAAACATCGTACGAAACTAGGTTTGGTTTTCTTAAAATACTCTTTGGTTTGCTTGAAGAAGATATCAAAGGATTTCAAAATCAATAACCTTCAAACTCTATCTTCTCTTAAAATTGGATAAACCAAGACAACTCCCAATCAATTTAATTTATAAACCCTAACTCTAAAATTATTTTTACTATTAATTAGTCTTTGTTCTTGCTTCCATTATTAATTAGTTACCTTTTTGCTTAGATTAAGACTTTATTTACATTAACCATTGCCTATTTTCTTTATATTCTATTTAAATTATTGTATTTAATTAATTTAGTTCTTTTATAAATTGCCATTAGTCTAAATAATCAAAATAACCATAGTCTAGTACTTAAACACAATTTCTCGTGGGAATGATACTTTTCTTATTATTTAATTACTTGATACGGCCTGTATACTTACAGATTCCACATCAAGTTTTTGGTATCATTGCTAATAAATTGTTTTTGATATTAGATGATTTGGTTGTTTGGTTAATTTAGACATTTTCTTTTTAATTTTCTTTTACTGTTACTTTACTTTGTTTATGTTTTTCTTTTAAAATTTTTCTTTTATATTTCTAATTTTGTTTCTATTTATTTATCTTGTGAGGTACATTGAGATTTTTCTACAAGTCCTCACAAGTTTTTCTCAATTACACTTGGAGCCCTTTTATGTAGCTTGGGGAAGATTCAATGATATAATAGAGAGATTTTCCAACTACAACCCTTCAAATCAGTCTCTAATTCTTTGTTTCTGTGATAGTTTGGATAAAGTGACAAGAAATTGGATAGATTGTGGAGCTTGGGCAACTGGTGATCATGTTCCTCATAAGAGGCCATGCAGATGTCATTCACTTGTTCAATGACAAGGTGTATTTTGATTACCATTGGTATTGGGACCCTTCATTGAAGGGTTGGAGTCACCAATATCTCCCATACCACTATCAACATAATATTTCACACCCATCATTTGAGTTTGAAGAAGAGAAGGGAGTGGGACTTGAAGAGGTAGAAGATAAATTTAAAAGTTTCTTTAACCAACTATTGAATATTCAAGAAGATCAGGGAATGAAACTTAAAGAGATGGTAGCTAAATTGGATAATCTTGAAATATCAATGAAGAAAAATGAGTTAGCAATCAAGATGATGAATGGACTTTATAAGGAGGAGCTAAACAATCAAGGTGGGGATAATGAGTTAAGCTATGACAAAGCTTCATGGGAATTTGAACATGTGACACCCCTTACCCGTCTACAGTATAACCGAGTAAGACATGTCACACAGAGTGCCAGAGCATTTATCTTATTTTTTTACAATTTCCAATTCATATATTATTGTTTAAAAAGCTTTTTGGTGAAATTTATAACATTTATGTCATTTTTTGAAATTTTGATTAATTTGGGATTTTCGCAAATTTTATAGAAAATCCGACAGAGTGCCGGCTATAAATTGAAAGAACAGTTCTTCGGAACCTGTTAAAAACACTTCTAATATATTCTTCAAATCTCAACTCCAATCAACTTCAACTAAATTTCATCAAATCTCAATATTGCAAATCATAATTTCATTGCAATTCATAATTTCATATATAGACAAATTCATACTCAAATTTCAAAAATAAAATATAGAAATCTCATTAATTACATAATTTACATTAATTACAGGAGTTTATAATTTACAAGGCAAAATGAAAATCTAAGTACAAAATACAAAAATACAAAATACAAAACAAAATCCTAGAGTTCTACTAAGTACACTGCAGATGAGAGGTGACACTGGACTCTATGCAAAATCTGGACTCTCACCCGGTCTGAGGTCGACTGGGCTCCCCCGGTGTGTCTCCAGTACCTACACGTGGCAAAAAGTGATGGGCTAAGCAATACTGCTTAGTGGTGCCAATATAAAATAAAAATAAACTTAAATAAATGAATATGCAAAATGTATGTTCTTATTTTATGCAGATCAAAATTCTGGAAATTATTCGTAATATTATTAGCTTTAGTATATTTTATATTCATTTTATGGTTGCAATGGTTAAGTCTTATTTTGGCTACCCAAGTAGCCGATACTAATTGACCGGACTAGATAAATGGGTAAACTGGCACTAGGTATCAAGCACCTCAGGCCGTCATACCATCGGTCACAAGGTGCCTCCAGGTGTGTAACAGAACAGCTAATGAATCGTAATAACAATTGGGCAAAAGGCCAAGTGTATCTAGCATAGCAAAATGGCCATATACCATAATATTACGAAATAGCATTAAATGCCATAAATCACAGAATGGTATAAAACTATATGCAGTACTGCTATCGAAACCCTATTGGCATGTCAACCTATCCAAATCAATTATTCTAGGCATACTAGGGCATTTAATAAAGTTAATTATTTAATTTCTTGTTTTTGAGGTTTGGTAATTACTATTTATTTTACTATTCAAACACAAATGTTGACTTTTAAATACATAATAGGTTTGTTATTTCTAATTTCACCTAGATACCACATTTTGAACTTTATACTTGTTGGCACTAGTTGCCAAACTCAATTCATAGCCAATTGGTTGTTATTTCAAATTTCCAGATTTCATGGTCCATCTTCACTGTTCTATTAGACCAAGCTACAGTAGGAATTTGGCTAAACTTTCTTCATGAAAGTTGTTCCTTAATGTGTCTTCTTTAATTTTCTTTTTGAATCACTCCATTTGGAGTTTTGTATCTCAAGTTATGCCATTTTTCCCATGGTTGGCCGGATTGGCCATTACCCAGAATTTCTGGGCAGAAATTAGTTCTGGTAGTTTTGGTGTCCTGAATTTGGTGGATAATTTCATTAGGTTATGGTCAAAATTTTGGTTTATGTTCTTCATGGAAGTTGTTCTAAATTGTCTAAGCTTTCCATTGACATAAAAATCAGGTCAATTAGACATTTCTACACAAAGTTATGGCCAAATGACACTGTTCATTTTGTCACTTTTACCCAGTCTAGAATTGGTTACCCGGATTTGATCAATTTTTAAGTCATCATAAGTTGGTTTTCTGGACAGAGTTTTTTCATTAAAGTTGTGTCATTATATGTATAGTTTCACCTCCAATTTGCCTTGTACCAATTGAAGTTACACACATCAAGTTATTATAGCCTAACTACACTGGACTCAAGTCCAGTAAATCTGGCATTATTAGGGCAGCATACCAAATCAAGTCTTAATGCCACAATTCACTTCAATTTGTGGTCAAACATTACCAAATGGTCATTAATTGACCATTAAAATGTTCATTCACCATTACATGAACAAAACCCTAATTTTTCTTCAAACCCTAATTCCCAAATTCCAATTCATGCAACATATATCACTTAAACATGTTAACTCACTATCAATTCACATCCACACATCAAATACCATCTCTACACCACTTTAAATCCATCAAAACCATCAAAGTTACCACCCCCATAATGCTGTCAAAATTCAAGGAAATTCAAACATACAAAATTTTCACAAATTCTAACCTAATTTATGCTCCTAATATGAAATTTAAAGAGAAAGGAGGAGAGAATGGCACTAACCTCTGTTTGAGCTACCCCAAGCTTGCAAAACTTCTTAGTTTCTCCTTATTTTTGCTGTCTAGAGGTTGTTCAAGGTGTAAGGAGCAGATTTTGTGAAGCAAGCTTGTGGTTTTATGGTATTTTTACAAGGGATTTCTAGTGAGAAGGAAGAACTAAAATGGAGGTATGAGAGAAAAGAGTGGTTTGGCTAGTTTGGGAAGATGAAGTGTAGATTTCTTTTCAATTTTTCCTTATTTATCTCTTTTTAAATTGATTTATAATGGCTTGTTGCAAGGTGATTGGTGGAGAGCTTTTTAATTGCATCATGCATACTCAAGCATGATGTAATAATTAAGCTTTTCTTTCATTTCTACTCATTTTTAATTAAATTTTTAGTAATATTTATTCAAATTTTATGTCATATAATTTATTTACTTAATTGGACAAGTTGGTCGAAAATCATCTTTGAAGGTGAAATGACCAAAATGCCCTCCATTTACCTTATTGAGCTAAAGTTGTTTGTACCAATTTAGAAAATTCTCTGAGCATTTCCTTGGCATTCTATTGCCATCAAAACCTTAATAACTCTTCTCTGGAGTTCCAAAAATTATTTCACAGAGTTTTCTCATGGGTCCAAGGTCGCTAACTATCTTCACAGTAGCTTCCCGTTAGGTCACTCATCGCTGGAGCTACGATTCATTTAACTTTATTGTATTTTATTTCTTAAATTTTTTCTTAATTTTTCTTATCATTATTTGAGTTATTTATGACTCCTCACTCTAGTTTAAATGTAGTTCTAGACATTCTGGTTGTCCGAACAGACATTAGTCACCAGAATAGTAGAATGTATGAACTATCTAAAGTGAGGGTGTTACAGAACATGTAGAAGAAGTGGAGCTCAAATTGTAAGACGAAAAATCCCTTGAAGACAAGCTATTAGAAAAGTTTCCACAAGAAAAGGAGCTAGAAGAGAAATTTGTGGAAGAGGAAATTGATGAGACCATCAATTTTAGTTCATTGATGGATATTTCACATAAACTATTGAAAGACCCTTTTCTATTATGGACACCTCTTGCACCATCTTATATCTTCTATAAGTTGAAGCAATATTCATTCCAAGCAAGTGATTCAAAGCCAAGTGTTGTTCAAGCTAAATGCAAAGTTTTCTTCAATCTAGCCAATCTTGAGGGCACTTTACATCAAGACCCATATGTCATGTTATATGATAATTATTATAGAAGGAAGCTGCTTTTTTATTAGTATATCTGAAGGGGTCAAGCTAATAACCTTAAATTAGTGCTTCTTGGGAGGCAACACAAGTTTACTTTTAGTAGTTTGTTTATTTTCTTTTTGAGTTTTTGAGTTTTTCCCCATTTAGCTCAAATTGTGAGATGCTGCAAAAAGAAAATAAGAACATAAGCTGCTGTGTAAGGTAGTATTATGCACTTTTTAATTAACTGTGAACAGTTATTTTTATTGCCAAAATGTTGTTGATTTGCTAATATTAGAAATTTGATTGATAAAACATGTTCATATGCATTTTATTATGTATTTTGTTGAATGCAACCTGATTGAGGATTGATACTAATATTTTAGAATGATTTGAGCTTTATTAGTGTGCCAAATCATTTCTACTGCAATTTAGATTTTCTGGTACATATAGAGTTATTGTTTGAAAAGTTGTTGTTGCTATATAATTCTTATTACTGATATAGTTGCTTATGCAGATTTTGGTGTTTAATGTGAATTTCAGTTTTGATTTGTTTTGGATTTATGTTTGCATAATCTTATTTGTAGAATGTACTTGAATTGGAACTACTTAATTGTAACACCCCTAAGTTCGATAGTGCGTTCTACTGTTCCGGTAACCAATGTTGTCCGGACAGCTAGGATGCCTAGAACTACACTTCGATATGAGTGAGGAGACATAAAATAATGAAATACAAGAAAAGAAAATACAAGAAAAACAAAGGAAAAATAATAGCAAAGAAATGTAACCAAGTTAAGCGAGCCGAGAACCCTAGCGATGGGTGACCGCACCGGGAAGTCACGGCGTGGACCGTTGACTAGCCCTGGACCGCGGGGAACCCTAGAAAATATTTTTAAGACTTAAAGAGACATCAATTTAAGTATAAATACCATTAGAAATATTAAAGAAAAATTAATTAATTAGTACAAAGAAAAGTGAGAAATCGAAAAACGGACAAAACCCGGTGTTACCGGAAAATCAGGAATGCAACCCGAACAGGGGCATTGTGGTCATTTGACACCCCGAGTTGTCTTTTGACCTAAATTTCCATTAAAAATAAATGATATTACACGTTAGAAATGTCATGAAAAATTAAATGGTGGTACATTATGTAAATAGTGAAGGAAATGAGATAAATGTGCAAATTAGGAAAATTGGAATATTTAATCATTAAGTTAAAGTGAGTGCTCCACTAACTCAAGTTTTGGGACACTTAATTAAGTCATTTTGGATAGAAATTCAGTCCATCTTCTTCCTCCCAAATGACTAGCCGTGAGCCTCCATTAAAGAACCTCCATGGCCATCCATGGCCAAGCTCCATGCATGCTTGAAGTAAGCCAATTTCTTCCTAAGTTCCTTCATCAAAGTTAGTCTACACCACTTGGGCAGTAGATAGGCAGCAAGAAATTTAAGTTTTGGTGAGGTTTTGAAGAATTTTAAAAGTGGTAAGTATGTATTTTTGATGCTTGCTTCATTAAAGTTTGTGTGGATGTTATGGGTACTTGAATTGTGGAAAGAATTTTGAGGTTTGATGTTTAAAGGGAGAGCTGTATTTTTGGCAGCCATGGAAACTCTTTAAAGACAGCTTATTTTTGCTTGTAAATGGTGGATCAAAGTATTGATTAAATGTTTATGTGTGTAGGAAATCATTTGGGTGATGTATACTTAGTATATTTGAATGTGTATTGAAATTTGAATGCTTAGAAATAAAGGGAATGTAATGCATGAAATGGCAGCC
This sequence comes from Hevea brasiliensis, assembly GCF_030052815.1. Taxonomy (NCBI): domain Eukaryota; kingdom Viridiplantae; phylum Streptophyta; class Magnoliopsida; order Malpighiales; family Euphorbiaceae; genus Hevea; species Hevea brasiliensis. The sequence goes on from NC_079500.1 coordinate 87,688,536, forward strand.
TGGCTTGGTGAACCATAAGGATGTTATTTCATATTTTGTTTATAGAATATTAATGTTGAATTGCAGTAGTTGTTAAGGCAGCTTGGGTATATGTATGATGGTGTAAGGTTGGACATGTAAATGACCGTGAATAGGTGATTAAATTGTTGTAATTGAGTTGACAAATTCTGCACTTTATGGTGTATGTTGAATGTAATTGTAAGTTGCCAAAATGACCTATAATGTGTTGTGAATTATGTTTAGGTCATGGTACAACCAGAATTGGCTTGAATGTTAAGTTTGGTAAGTGTTAAAAGTGATGCTTGATGTGTATGAAAGAAATGCAATAAGGCAGTTTGTGTTTTAGGCCTAGAACTTTAAGTGTGTGGCTCCAATTGGTATGAGACCAATTGGAGGTGAAACTAGGCACAAAATGTGCCAACTTTCATGAAGGAAGCTTGCCAAAATTCTGCTTGCAAGGTAACTTGAAAAATGACCAAATTCGGATTAAGTGCAATTGAGGCCTGAAAATTGACCATTTGGGTAGCAGTTAGTGTTTAGGCCATAACTCACTCAAAACAGGTCCAATTGACCTGAAATTTTCACCATGAATAGTTAAGACCCATATCTACAAGTCTTATGAAGACACCAAAGCCCAGAAATGACCATAAGCAAGTCAAACAGCTTGCACAAGTTCGGGTCCAAAAACTGGCCGAACCTAAAGTGACCTAAAGTGGCCAATTTTGATGCAATTTGACCAGCAATAGTAAAATGACTATAACTTGGTCTACATAACTCAGAATGACCTAAAATTTTGCCCCGCGTTCCATAAGACATAGATCTACAAGTTTGTAGTTTTGACTGAAACCCGAAAACGGAGGGAACTAGGTCGTCTGGCTAGGTCAAACTAGTATCCCAGAATCCAGTAAATTGCAAGAAAATGCAAGATACATGGAAATGAATTTGGTAACATGTACCAACCCTAAAAGGCTACGAATGTGACATATTAGTAACATTAAAACCTAATTTACCTAGAATGCATCGAGGGTCAACATATTAGGTTGACTAAGCAAATAATAGAATTCAGTGAGTTACTTATCAAGCATTATCATTAGAGACAGTTTAAATGAGTACTGAAACACTTCAAATTGTATTTCTCAGTTAGCAAAGACTCAGGAAAAAGGAAGGAAACACTGAGTCAAGGCCAGGAGACAGTTATCAGAGGTTTGTACATAACAGTTATTTCTTTTGAATTTTTCAATTGAAATAAATTATGACTATTTGTATATTATTGTTTTCAATTATGGAAATGTGTTTGAATGGATACTTATTGCTTGAAAAACATTGTAAATGGTTTGAAACTGTGAAAAAAATTGATTTAGTGTGATTTGTGAAAATTTGAAGTTAATTATGAATTGTGTTGCCATTTTGTGAATGAATTTATGACTTTAGAAATTTATTGGATTCTCACGAATCATTTGAATAAAATGTTTAGAATTGATTTTGTGTTCACACTTAGCATGACATATCATATCATTCCTTCTCCATTTATGGGGTTGTGATCATTTATTTTCCTTCTCCATTTATGGAGTCGTGATCGTTTATTTTTCTCCCTCTCTGGTTTACCAGTTGAGGTGATCGGATGAGTACTCATTATATAGCTAGCTCCCTTCCTCATTGATTTCGATTAGTGGGGTTGTGATTGCTTTATCGTGGTGTACAACGCGGCATTGATCGGAAATTTTGTGTCATGGCTTAAGTTGTGTATGAATTGGCAACACTGTGTTCGTAAATTATTTGACTAAATTGTGTTATTATGAGCTTTGATAATTTGTGAAATGGAGTTTAAATTCTTATTGACATTCACTGTCTTTTGAATTTAACTACGTTTTGATTACTGAGATTTATTATGATATTGTGTTAAATTCTTTATGACATTCATTGTCTTAAATTTAACTATGGTTTTACGTATCTATCATTTATATGATTTATGAACTGTGATTTAAAGTTGTATTTAGTTAATGTTGTGCACCACTGAGACATTATCTCAGCGATAGCTTTTCATTCGTAGACAGATGGGCGAGACTAGGCTGCTAGTACATCCAGCGAGAGATTATTGGGTATAATGAGTATACCACATTTTATATTTTGTATTATAATATATATACACTGTATGTATATATTATTTTTGGTTTTGAACAGTTGTAAATTAAAATTGTACATAGACGTTGTAAAGTAAATTATGAGTTATTTTGACTTGTAAAAATTATATTATATTTCTTGTATCTCAGTCTTTGAAAAATCACTGTGGATTTGAGTTGAGAAATATGTTGTGTTGAGAAATATGTTGGAGTTGAGATTTGGAAATATATTGAAGTGCTTTTTGCAGGTTTTCTGAAGAACTGTTTTATCCAAAATACAGATAGCACTCTGCCAAAATTTTTACAGAAATTCCAAATAATTTAAATGTGTTAGTTCTATCACTTCAGTTCAAAAGGGTTTTTAACACCTGTAAATAGTACTCACCACTGTAAAAGAAGTAAGAAAAGTTTTAAAATCCCTTGTAGTGTATTTAATGGGTTATCAGTTGACGAAGTTGTTAATTCATTAGGTATACTACGGGATCATGTTATGCCTTACAGAGGGGTAGGGTGTGACATTAATTCTTAATTTTGCATTTTTTAGAATGTGTTTATCTTGTTTTTGGAGTTTTTGGGTTTAAATTTTAAGTTTTCTGATGTTAGTGTGCATTGGGTGTTTGCTGAGAGTTAGGATAGCCTTTTAGTTGCATTTGAAATATTTTTAGTGAGCAAAATATCAATTTTTAATAAAAATTATCGAAATTTGTTAATGATGCTACTTACCGTAAGCCGCTACCCTATGTCAATCCCACTTACCTTGTGTCATTTTGTGCTTACCCTATGTCACTACCCCATGTCACAGGTTAAGTCATTTTTTTTTTAAAAAACCCTAAATTTCCATGATCTTTTGCATATTTAAAATCATCATGAGGTAACAGCTGACCTTTTGCTATATGTGTCACATCTGACCCCTCTGTAAGGCATAACATGATCTCATAGAATACCTAATGAACTATCGAACTTCACCTACCGATAACTCATTAAGTACCCTACAAGGGATTTTAAAACAATTTTCTTACTTTTATAAGTGGTAAGCATTTTCTAATAGGTATTAAAATCATTTAATTAAAGTTGAAAACTAGTTAAAATTTTTGGTCCATTTTATTTTTCTGCAAATTTTATAAAAATTTTGGTAGAGTGCCGTTTGTATTTTGAGAAAACAGTTCTTCAAATACCTGTAAAAAGTACTTCCAATTATTTATCTCAACCACTTCTTCAAATTCACAATCATCTCAATCAATTTTAACATCATTTATCCATTTCCAAAAATTCAAATCCACAATTTTCAATATTTAACAATCAACAAAATACCATTAATCAATTTCATTCAATTTAAAACAAATTACTTCCATTCATATTTCATTAACGATAAAATAATTTATATACATCATTACAAAAATTTACATTAAGAGAAATTCAAACTAAAATTTATTACAAACTTTATACAAACTGCTCAAGACCAGTTTTACATGTCCATACCTTTACATACATTACATACATCAAAATAAATTTTTACAATCAGGGTATAAAATATACCCGATATAACTTCAAAGCAGGTAGCTCCTCAATCCTCAGCAGCTCAATCTGCTGCTCCTCTAGTCTCTATATCTGTGACAGCAATAACAGCTATCGCTGAGTACTAGGACTCAATGGTGCACAACATACTAAAATAAACTTTATACGAAATTTAAATCACATTTATTTAAAAATTGGACTGAACATGAGAATTAAATACAAAACATGAATTATGAGATTTTAATTGAAACAAGTTCATTTCGAAGTGTCAAAACCAATTTCATAAAACCCAAAGTTATATCATGCCATTCGAAACAAATATAATCTCAATAGCCAGAGGCTAAGGAGAAGTCACATCACAAGGCTAGCTAGCTCAAATATATGGATATCCATTCAATTTCTTCTTCTACTGGCACACACCTTAACACTTCAGCCAGAGAAGGAATCAAAATTCGAAACTGATTACCCCCACTAGTCATGCTAGTGAGGTGTTCAAATATATGGTCATGACACTGTGGTTTCAAAACTTATCTTAACAATTTACTAAATATTGCTATTTCAAATATACACAAATAACTTTCAACAATTTAAATCAAAAGCATAATAAATATTTCATCACAATGATGTCACAATTCAATATTTCAAATTATTCAAAATAATATGCAGAAGAAAGTTTATAGAAATTCTACGTTATGCACAAAACTTATATGAGTCGCCTTTTGGCCTTGACTCAACACCTCGGGTTCCTTCCCGGTATTCTTTTCAACTGAAACAAATAGTTTCATAGTGTTTCAGCATCATAACTTAGCATAAATCAAAAAATAAATTTAAATTCACTTTTACCTAACTCTAATGTGCTAAATTTGATGTTCTTTAAAATTTATGTTTTGGGGTTACTATTCACTACACTATTCAAGTCAATTTATTGACTTTCTAAGGCTTAATAGGTATGGAAATTCCAACTTCACCCACATACCACATTTTGGTTACTAAATTTATTGGTTTTGGTTGTTTTCTCAAATTCTAAGTCTTTTAGGCAATTTTGCAAATTTCAGTTTTGGGTGTCTTAAGTTGCACTGTTCCATTAGTCATTTTATTGTTAGAATTTGGCAAACCTTTCTTCATAGAAAATGTTCCCTATTGTCTTAAATTTATTTCCCTTTTTGAATCACTCCATTTGGAGTTTTGTAGCTCAAGTTATAGCTATTTGAATCATGGCTACCGGATTGGACTTAACCAAGATTTCTAGGCACCAAACTGGTTCTGGCAGTTTAAGTCACCAAATTTGGGTGGCCAAATGACTTGGTTAAGGGCATAATTTGGGTTTGTGTTCTTCATGAAAGTTTTAGTTCTATATCTCAGCTGTCTACTGGTAAAATTTTAGGTCATTTAGACCTACCTAGCCCAAGTTATAGCCAAATGAACAAACACTGTTCATTTGGTCATTTTTGTACAGGTCAGACTGCATAATTCCGGATTTGGTCAATTTGTTCACTAGGTTTTAGTCACTTTTTGGGCATAATTCCTAAATGAAAAATGTGTCATTTTGTGTCTATTTTAATTCCCAATTGGACTTGTAAATTTTCAGTTTTGGTCCCTCAAATGGACCTTGGTCCTGCTGCCTGCAGCGTGACCCTAAGCAACCCGAATTTACATTTGGTTCGAACACTTCTAACATACTCCAATTGGTCTCAAATGACCATTTCTCACCTCAAACTAGGTCAAACACATCATTTAACAATTCCTCACATTTTTGTCTTCCAAACTCTAGGTGCCAAAACCCTAATTCACCTATTTGTTGCATTTAACTAGTTACACACATATACACATGCTTCCTTAACTCATTCAAACTTACCTACACTATTTATTCAATCAAATTCATATCTTATCATCACAAACCCTAGCTGGCCAAATTTTCCTCTAGTCCTCCAACAATTATTTTTCTTTTAATTTTAAGTTAAAATCTAAGCTACTTGAACCAAAAACATAGAAATTAAACTAAGAAATGGAAATTTGCTCACTAACCTCAAACTTTGATTTTCAATCTTCAATTCCCTTCTTCTTTTCTTCTTTCTTTCTTACTCAAGCTTCTTTTCAAGACTAAAAGACAAGGTTTAATTAAGGGGACTATGGGATTTATGGCTAGATCAAGGAGTTTTTCAAGCTCTAAATGAGCTTTAATGGAGGAAAGTGAGGATGAGGGAGAGAGAGGTGAGCGACAGCTTGAAGAAGATAAGTTTTTTTTTTTTTTTTTTCCTTTCTTTTATGTTTTTAGTCTTATGGAAGACCATAAATTACCATAAATTTAATTTTTAATTATAATATTTATGGCATCATGCATGATGTTATGCATGATGTCATCTCTTTTCACCTTTTTCATTTTCCTTTTATTTTTCTATTTATTTTTCCATTAGTTCTTTAATTTAATTTTTGATTTCGAAATTTTCTTTTCCATAATTTTATTTGACAGTTAGGTCAGGAGTCAGCTCTCGGGGTCAATTGACCAAATTGCCCCTCGCCGGTTCAACCCGGTTTGCAAATAATTCAATATTTCTTCCTGCTCCCTGACCTAATTATTTGACTGGCTTAACAATTCTTTTTCGTGATTTTCTCTTTTTCACAGTGTTTGCAATAGTCCTAAGGACAGCGGCGTCACATTTTACGGTTCAAAATTTGAGTTTAAATCGACTGTGTAATCCTTCCCGAGAAGGTCACCCATCGCTGTGACTCTCAGCTCATTTAACTTCTTATGTTCTGTTTTTCTTATTTATACTTAACTAATTGACAATTACTAATTATTTGTGTTCAGGACTTATCTATTTGTCTTAAATGTGGTTCTAATCCCCTCAATTGTTTGGACCGACACCGGTCACCGGAATAGTGAAATATACTAGGCTATGCAAATAGGGGTGTTACAATTCTTTCCCCCTAAAAATAAATTTCGTATCAAAATTTTACCTAGTATTAATCTCTGAACAGCTGTGGGTGCTGTCTCCTCATATCCTCCTCTCGTTTCCAAGTAGCTTCTTGGCCCGAATGATGGTTTCACAGCACTTTCACTAACGGGATCTGCTTGTTCCGTAGCTGCTTCACCTCATAAGCCAGAATCTCAATGGGTTCTTCCTCATATGTGAGGTCTGGATTCACTTCAATTTCTTCTACTGGTAGTACATGAGATGGGTCTGATCGATACCTCCTCAACATAGACACATGAAAGACATTATGTATCTTTCCTAACTCTGGAGGTAGTGCTAAACGATATGCCAAAGGACCCACTCTTTCCAGAACCTCATATGGCCCAATGAAATGAGGACTCAGTTTCCCCTTTCTGCCAAATCTCATAATTTTCTTCCAAGGGAAAACCTTGAGGAATACTTTATCACCCACTGCAAACTCAATATCCCTTCTCTTTAAATCAACATACGATTTCTGATGGTCTGATGCAGTCTTAAGTCGATCACTGATCAATCTGATTTTCTCTTCAGTTTGCTAAACAATTTCTGGCCCAATCATCTTTCTTTCGCCTACCTCATCCCAAAATAACAGGGTTCTATATTTTCTACCATACAAAGCTTCATATGGAGGCATCCCAATGCTTGATTGGTAGCTGTTGTTGTAAGCAAACTCAATCGAAGGCAAGTGTATGTCCCAACTGCCCTTAAATTCAATCACACAAGCCCGTAGCATGTCCTCCAAGATCTGAATTACCCTCTCGGTGGCCATGCATGCGTGGATGGAATGCGATCTTGAAGTTCAATATAGTTTCTAGGGCTTTCTGAAGACTATCCCAGAATCTAGAAGTGAACCTAGGATCTCTATCTGATACAATGGATACTGGCACTCCATGCAACCTTACTATCTCATCAATGTACAACTTGGCCAATCTTCCTAAACTATAGTCCATCCGGACTGGTAGAAAATGAGCAGACTTGGTTAGTCTGTCAATAATGACCCATACTGCATCATGACTCTTCTGTGTCCTCGGAAGTCCCATAACAAAATCCATAGTTATTCTCTCCCATTTCCATTCTGGCACTGGTAGTGGATGTAAAAACCCAGCGAGTACTTGATGCTCTGCCTTCACTTGCTGACAAGTTAGGCATTTGGAAATAAACTCTGCCACATCTCTTTTCATACACGTCCACCAGTAATGCTCCTTTAGCCCTCTATACATTTTTGTGCCACCAGGGTGCATGGCAAAAGGAGACTCATGTGCTTCCTTCAAGATGATCTTCCTCAAATCAACATCATTAGGAACACACATTCTACCCTGGTGTAGCAATAGACCGTCATCTCTTATTGAGAATTCTGGTTTCTTGCCCTGCTAGACTTCTTCCAATAACTTCTGATACTTCTGATCATTCTAAGCAACCATTCTGATATGATCAATCAACACTGGCTGTACATGCCATGCAATTGCTGTCTGCCCCTCATCATTAATCTCAAAGCTGGCATGTAATGATCTCAACTTATGTACCATAGACAAAGGAGTAACCCGTAGACTTGCCATAGTCTTGCGACTTAAGGCGTCAGCCACCACATTAGCTTTCCCTGGCTGATAGTCTATCAGAAAATCATAGTCTTTTATCAACTCTAACCATCTCCTCTGTCTCAAATTCAGCTCTTTCTGGGTGCCCAAATACTTCAAACTCTTATGATCTGTGTAGATGTAGCACTTCTCCCCATACAAATAGTGTCTCTAGATCTTAAGAGCAAACACTATAGCTGCAAACTCCAAGTCATGCGTCGGATAGTTCCTCTCATGCGGTTTTAGCTGGCGTGATGCATAGGCAATAACATTTCGATCTTACATTAATACACAGCCTAATCCATTGTGAGAAGCATCACTATAAACTGTGTATTCTTACTCAGAGTAGGTAAAGTCAGGACTGGAGCTTCAATCAAACACCTCTTTAACTCATCAAAACTCTGTTGGTATTTATTCGTCCATTGAAATTTCACATCTTTTTGAAGTAACTTAGTTAATGGAGATGCCAACATGGAGAATCCCTTCATAAATTGATGACAGTATCCAACTAAACCCAGAAAACTGTGAATCTCCGTGATATTTCTGGTTGGCCTCCAATTAAGGACAGCTTCTATCTTACTTGGATCTACCTTGATACCCTCTACTGATACTACGTGCCCCAAGAAAGATATTTATTTTAGCCAAAATTCACATTTCGACAATTTGGCATATAGCTATTTCTCCCTCAAAGCCTGTAGTACAATCCGTAGATGTCTATCATGCTCTTCTACACTCCTCGAATAGACCAATATATCATCGATAAATACCACAACAAACTGGTCGAGGTATGGTCTGAAGATAGTGTTCATCAGATCCATAAAAGCAGTCGGAGTATTAGTTAACCCGAATGGCATAACCAAGAACTCATAATGGCCATAGCGAGTTCTGAAGGCAGTTTTATAAATACTCTGCTTTTGTACTTTCAGCTAATAATAACCTGATCTCAGGTCAATTTTGGAGAACACAGCTGCACCCCTCAACTGATCAAACAAGTCATCAATGCAGGGCAATGGATATCTATTCTTTATTGTCACCTTATTCAACTGCCGATAATCAATACATAAGCGAAGAGTGCCATCTTTCTTCTTAACAAACAACACTAACGCTCCCCAAGGTGACACACTAGGGCGGATAAAGCCCTTGTCAAGCAGCTCTTGCAACTGCACTTTCAACTCTTTCAATTCTGCAGGTGCCATTCTATATGGCGTTATGGAGATTGGGTCCACACCAGGCATAACATCAATCTCAAACTGCACCTCTCTTTCTGGAGGTAATCCTGGCAATTCATCAGGAAACACATCCGAAAAGTCACATACCGTAGGGATGTCCCTGAGTGCTGGGCTCCCCACTTGGGTGTCTATGACATGTGCCAAGTATGCTTCACACCCCTTTCTGATCATCCTTCTGGCTAGTGCAGCCGAAATGATGTTTGATGGCAGTAAATGCCTCTCCCCATGTATTACCACATCACCATACAAAGGGAGACCAAAAGTGACTGTCTTCAGTCTACAGTCAATCATGGCGTGATGCCTGGCTAACCAATCCATGCCCAAGATGATATCATAATCTCTGAAGGGCATTTCAATCAAATCTGATAGAAAAACATGTCCTTGGATCACCAAAGGACAGTCTCTATAGATTCTGTTGACCCGAACCTCTTATCCTAACGGACTAGTTACTAGCACTTCAAAACCCATTTGGACACATGGAACAGCAAGTGAACTGACTATGCTAGCACTAACATATGAGTGGGTTGAACCCATATCAAACAGCACAAATACATCTTGATCAGAGATAGAGAATGTACCGGCTACCACATCAGAAGTCTCAGCCTCATCTCGCTGTCTCATCGTATAAACTCTGGCTGAAGCACTTCCTTGTGCTGACTGACCAACAGTACCCTGACTGCCAGAAGCAGTGCCTCTACCTCTGCCTCTTCCTCTGCCAACTGATTGTGAACCTCTGATAGTAGGACTCTGAATAGATACTTCTACAGTCGTAGGAGCTGGACCAAATTTAGGAGTACTAGTGCAGTCTTTAGCTAAATGGACCTTGCCTCCACAGTTAAAGCAGGCTCCTGTTGCCCAATAGCATTCTCCCCCATGAATCTTGCCACAAGTCTCACAGGGGCGGGTAAGTTGTGAACCCCTGCTCAACTGCTGACCAGACCTAGGGGGTCTCTGTCCAGAGAATCTACCCCTTCCAAACCTTCCACCTAGACCTCTGCTACATCCACCAAATTTCTTCTTTTTTCCAGAGGTACCACTAGAACTTGGCTCTACTGACTTTTCCCCCTTATCTTTTTCTGTTTTCTCAGTCTTCTCTGATTTTTCTTTTACAGGTGTTGCTTCTGATTCAATCCTTTCTAGCTCAAGTGCTTGAGAGATGAGCTCAGAGAAGTTGCTGTGTCTGAATCCCACTACTTGCATCCTCAAACTGGGCTTCAAACCAGTCTCAAATCTCTTGCACCGTTCCTTGCTGGTAGAAAGGAGACTCCCAGCATAGTAGCTTAAGCGGGAGAACTCCCTCTCATACTCTGCCACTGATCTATTGCCTTATTTTATACTCAGAAATTCTTGCAGTTTCTAATCCACATATGCATCTGGGACATATTTCTGTCTGAACTCTTTGATGAAGTCGTCCCAGGTCAGTACTGGTGGTTCAGCCAAGCTGTGGGGGATGGTCTTCCACCAATCATATGCATCCCCTTGCAGTAGTGACACAGAGTATTCAAACTTCAACTCATCTGGGCAGTGCAGCTTCTTAAACACTCTATCCATCCTTTCAAGCCATTGCTCTGCCTCTAAAGGGTCTACTGTACCCTTAAATTCCATGGCCCCATACTTCAACAGCTTGTCATACTGTCTGACTGGAGCTTGAGGTTGCACCATAGTAGTCTGGGGTGGAGCTTGAGCAGGCATACTCCCAGCTAATTGTTGAAATATTACCGCCATCTGCTATGCAAACTGTGTAGGAAACTGCGGCATTTGTGGGGCTGGTGCTACTGATCCACTAACGTTTTGTAGAGCTGGGGCTTCCCCTTATGCCTCAGCTTCAACAGATTGCTCAACTGAGCGATCCCCTTCTTCCATTTCAATCTGAAGTTAGGGTATCTCCTGAACAAATAACACAAGGAGATTTCCCTCCATTAGTTCATATTTATGATGTAATGCACTGTATGTAACAAATAAGGACATTGAGCAGTTGTACTTAACAAAGAAAAGACACAAATTCACAAGTTAAAACATACTTTAAATTTTTTGCTCTGATACCACTAAAACATGTCACACCTTATCCCTCTGTAAGGCATAACATGATCCCGTAGAATACCTAATCAACTTCCAAACTTCACCTACCGATAACTCATTAAATGCCCTACAAGGGATTTTAAAACAATTTTCTTACTTTTATAAATGGTGAGCATCTTCTAATAGGTATTAAAATCATTTAATTAAAGTTGAAAACTAGTTAAAATTTTTGGCCTATTTTATTTTTTCACAAATTTTATAAAAATTTCGGCAGAGTGCCGTCTATATTTTGAGAAAATAGTTCTTCAAATACCTATAAAAAATACTTTCAATTATTTATCTCAACTACTTCTTCAAATTCACAATCATCCCAATCAATTTCAACATCATTTATCCATTTCCAAAAATTCAAATCCACAGTTTCCAATATTCAACAATCAACAAAATACCATTAATCAATTTCATTCAATTTAAAACAAATTACTTCCATTCATATTTCATTAACAATAAAACAATTTATATACATCATTACAAAAATTTACATTAAGAGAAATTCAAACTAAAATTTATTATAAACTTTATACAAACTGCTCAAGACCAGTTTTACATGTCCATACCTTTACATACATTATATACATCAAAATAAATTTTTACAATCAGGGTATAAAATATACCTGATATAACTTCAAAACAGGTAGCTCCTCAATCCTCAGCAGCTCAATCTGCTGCTCCTCTAGTCTCTATATCTGCGATAGCAATAACAGCTATCACTGAGTACTAGGACTCAGTGGTGCACAACATACTAAAATAAACTTTTTGCGGAATTTAAATCACATTTATTCAAAAATTGGACTGAACATGAGAATTAAATACAAAATATGAATTATGAGATTTTAATCGAAACAAGTTCATTTCGAAGTGTCAAAATCAATTTCATAAAACCCACAATTATATCATGCCATTCGAAACAAATATAATCTCAATAGCCAGAGGCTAAGGAGAAGTCACATCACAAGGCTAGCTAGCTCAAATATATGGATATCCATTCAATTTCTTCTTCTACTGGCACACACCTCAACACTTCAGCCAAAGAAGGAATCAAAATTCAAAACTGATTACCCCCACTAGTCATGCTAATGAGGTGTTCAAATATATGATCATGACACTGTGGTTTCAAAACTTATCTTAACAATTTACTAAATATTGCCATTTCAAATATACACAAATAACTTTCAACAATTTAAATCAAAAGCATAATAAATATTTCATCACAATGATGTCACAATTCAATATTTCAAATTATTCAAAATAATATGCAGAAGAAAATTTACAGAAATTCTATATTGTGTACAAGCCTTATATGAGTCGCCTTTTGGCCTTGACTTGACACCTCGAATTCCTTCCCGGTATTTTTTTCTACTGAAACACACAGTTTCATAGTGTTTCAGTATCATAACTTAGCATAAATCCAAAAATAAATTTAAATTCACTTTTACCTAGCTCTAATGTGCCAAACTTGACGTTCTTTAAATTTTGTGTTTCGGGGTTACTATTCACTATACTATTCTAGTCAATTTGTTGACTTTCTAAGGCTTAATAGGTATGAGAATTCCAACTTACCCACATATCACATTTTGGTTACTAAATTTTTTGGTTTTGGTTGTTTTCTGAAATTCTAAGTCTTTTAGGCAATTTTGCAAATTTTCAGTTTTGGGTGTCTTATGTTGTACTGTTCCATTGATCATTTTACTATTAGAATTTGGCAAAACTTTCTTCATAGAAAATATTTCCTATTGTCTTAACTTTATTCTCCTTTTTGAATCACTCCATTTAGAGTTTTGTAGCTCAAGTTATAGCCATTTGAATCATGGCTGCCGGATTGGACTTAACTCAGATTTCTGGGCACCAAACTGGTTCTAGCAGTTTTAGGTCACCAACTTTGGGTGGCCAAATGACTTGGTTAAGGGCATAATTTGGGTTTGTATTCTTCATGAAAGTTTTAGGTCTATATCTCAGCTGTCCACTAGTAAAATTTCAGGTCATTTAGACCTACCTAGACTAAGTTATGGTTAAATGAACAAACACTGTTCATTTGGTCATTTTTGTACAGGTCAGACTGCATAATTCTGGATTTGGTCAATTTGTTCACTAGGTTTTGGTCACATTTTGGGCATGATTCCTGAATGAAAAATGTGTCATTTTGTGTCTAATTTCATTCCCAATTGGTTTCATACCAATTGAACTTGTAAATTTTCAGTTTTGGTCCCTTAAATGGACCTTGGTTCTGCTGCCTACCGCATGACCCTAAGCAACCCGAATTTGCATTTGGTTCCAACACTTCTAACATACTCCAATTGGTCTCAAATGACCATTTCTCACCTCAAACTAGGTCAAACACATCATTTAACAATTTCTCACATTTTTGTCTTCCAAACCCTAGGTGCCAAAACCCTAATTCACCTATTTGTTGCATTTAACTAGTTAAACACATATACACATGCTTCCTTAACTCATTCAAACTTACCTACACTATTTATTCAATCAAATTCATATCTTATCATCACAAACCCTAGCTGGCCAAATTTTTCTCTAGTCCTCCAATAATTATTTTCTTTTAATTTTAACTTAAAATCTAAGCTACTTGAACCAAAAACATAGAAATTAAACTAAGAAATGGAAATTTGCTCACTAACCTCAAACTTTGATTTTCAATCTTCAATTCCCTTCTTCTTTTCTTCTTTCTTTCTTACTCAAGCTTCTTTTCAAGACTAAAAGACAAGGTTTAATTAAGGGGACTATGAGATTTATGGCTAGATCAAGGAGTTTTTCAAGCTCTAAATGAGCTTTAATGTAGGAAAGTGAGGGTGAGGGAGAGAGAGGTGAGTGACGGCTTGAAGAAGATAAGTTTTCTTTTTTTCTTTTCTTTTCTTTTATGTTTTTAGTCTTATGGAAGACCATAAATTACCATAAATTTAATTTTTAATTATAATATTTATGGCATCATGCATGATGTCATCTCTTTTCACCTTTTTCATTTTCCTTTTATTTTTTTATTTATTTTTTCATTAGTTCTTTAATTTAATTTCCGATTCTGAAATTTTCTTTTCTCTGAATTTGACAGTTAGGTCAGGAGTCAGCTCTCGGGGTCAATTGACCAAATTGCCCCTCATCGGTTCAACCCGGTTTGCAAATAATTCAATATTTCTTCCGGCTCTCTGACCTAATTATTTGACTGACTTAACAATTCTTTTTCGTGATTTTCTCTTTTCCACTGTGTTCGCAATAGTCCTAAGGACCGCGGCGTCATATTTTACGATTCGAAATTTGAGTTTAAATCAACTTCGCAATTCTTATCGAGAAGGTCACCCATCGCTGTGACTCTCGGCTCATTTAACTTCTTATGTTCTATTTTTCTTATTTATACTTACCTAATTGACAATTGCTAATTATTTGTGTTCAGGGCTTATCTAGTTGTCTTAGATATGGTTCTAATCCCCTCAATTATTCGGAACGACACCGGTCACCGGAATAGTGAAATATACTAGGCTATGCAAATAGGGGTGTTATAATATGTGCTTCTGGCATATTGTTCTTGCTTATAATATTGCTTACCCTATATCACTGCTGACACTGGATAAAAAACTTTTTAAGCAACTTTTTAAGCAACTTCTAAGCTTTTCCAATCCATATATTTGGGATACTTTTACATACTTTTCTCTTTGAAATATATTGTTAATATCTTTTTGAAATTAATTTTAAATTTTTTGTGCTTATTTATACTTAATTCACAATTATATAGATTTCATGAATTGATTAGTTTATTCAATTTTGCTCATTTTTGCATTCATTTTAGACATTAAGGACAATGTCTCATTTGAATTTGGGAGTGAAGGCAAAATTTTTTGCAAAATTTTTTAACTTTTTAAGCATTTTCATACACTTTATTGCATTTCATTCATTCATACATAGTAAGCCCATATACCTACACTTATACCACAAATACCTATATACATACACTTGCATATAGTTTTCATATAGATTGCACTTATTTTTTATTTAATTTATGCATTCATAAAAATAAATTTTTACCTTATCTTTAGAGGAGTAAGAGCTGCTTTGAAGAGCAATTGAGCTTACCTTTAGAAGGGCTTGATGGATTGAACATTCTAGATGGGTGCAAGGTTGTGAGATTCTTGCCTTAGTTTATATCTTTTTAGCCAAGGGTCACCTAATCAATTGCATTGAGTTTGAGTACTTAGAGAAAGCTCTAGGGTACAAAGTAACTATTATTGTCTCATCAATCCTAGAACAATCCTTTTAGACCTTTCGAGGTAAAATCCTAGCATGCACTTGAAAAGAAAATTGATCTAGGCATTCTTTAGATTTTAAACCCATATTTAAGCCTTAGCCAACCTTACTTTAAAATTTTCCTTTGGAACTAATTTAAGCCCACATTTATTCCCTCTTCTTTCTTTGGTACCCACATTACTACCTAGCCATAAACCTAGACACTTACCTACCCTTCGTGAGAATAATTCTTTAAGTGATAGATACATTATAGAAAAAATAATAAAAGAAAAAAAAGAAAAAAATATAGAAAAAAAAGAAAAAGAAAAAAAATATAATAATTAGATGGGAGAAGTAACTAAAGTAAAAAGGCTAGCAAATTCTATCATAGTATGTAAAGTAATTCACCACCCAAGTACATAAAGAAATGAATTTGGGGGTCAATTAGAAAGGGACAATTGTAATTCAAAGTCAATGTTATTTATGTAGTCCCTCCAAAAGCTTCAAAGTTTTATGCTAGCATTGGTGATTTATTAGAAAGTTCTTTCTCCTATTTGATTTAATAAATAAACAAAAAAAGCGAAAAAAATTATGTTTCTTGATCTTTCAGTCATTTGTTTATTCTTATCCTTTGTTTCTTTTATCATTTCCTTGTTAGCTACATTATTACTCCCTTAGCCTTATTACAATCCTTAAAAGTACTTTTGATCTTTTGATAGTGTGTTGCTGCATTAGTGGAGATTGGAATAGGAGGATTGCCTATGGGATTGGTAAATATTCATCCATTCATTTATTTTCATCATTATTTAAGACACTTTAGTTTATGGATTGCTCTAGAGTCTATTTGGGTGTGATCATTCTTTGTATTTAATTGGTTTGGGTTTAATGAGATGGATAATTGACTCAAGGCTAAACAGTGATAGCTTTGGTAAGGATTGAATTCTTTGCACCTTGAAAGTGGGTATATAGTTTGTTGGAGGCTCGAGGTAAGCTTGAGAGTTTGGATAGGTGATTTTCATGAATCTAAGGGAATGTACCCCAATTGCATTAATTGTTTTTAATTTGCTTGAGGACAAGCAGAGGTTTGAGTTTGGGGGAATTTGTTACACTTATTTCATATAGGCATTTTAGGGTAGTTTTGTATCCTTTTGACCCTTACAATTGAGTATTTTTTTATGTTTTTACCTTTATTGTAGCTAAATTGTTAATTTTAGTTACTTCACATTTGATTTTTGAAATTTTGATATTTTTAATAGGTTTTAAAGCAATTTAAAGGTCAATGATGCATTAAGAGATTATTTGAGGAGGTCTAGAATCTTAAAGAATGAAAAAAGATGAAGAAATCAAGTTTTGAAACCAAACCTGCAGAAATTTGCATGAGAAGTTGCTTAGGGTATGTTGCAGTGCTTAAGATGTGGCTCGGTTAGGGTGGAAGTCAAGCACAGCTGAAATTCATTGAAAAATAAAACTGACGAGATTTACTGAAGAACCTGCTTACCCTATGCTGATAGGCAATGCAGAACCTAGAACATGCTTAAGATGTTGGTTAGGGTTAAGCAACTCTGTCAGCAGACACTCATAAATGTGAAAAACTATGCTGACCTAAAAATTTCTATACCTCATCTCTATCCATTTATTTGTCCTTATTCATTTTTAGATCTACTTTAGGGCAACTTTTAGGATCATATAAAAGCATATTTTTCTGGTTTTTGTCATAAGAAGAAGAATGGAGAAAGAGAGAACAACGGAAGAAAAGAAAATAAAAAGAATAAGAAGGAGAAGAGAGGGCGCCATTTCTGCTAGAGAGCTGCTGCCATGTGGCATTCAGCTGTAGCTTTTTAGAGTTTTGGGCTCTCCTTCACCTGGGTTTTTCTATTCTTAGTTTATTTTTATGTTTCCTTTATTAGTTTTATCATTTCCTCTTATAAATTTTACCATGATAAAATAGTTTTTCTAAGATTTCAAAGTTAGGTTATAATATTTTGAATTTATTTGTGGATTTAGATTGGGTTTTATCTAGATTTATATAAATATGAGTTTTGATTCTTTTTCTTGTGTAAAACTTACCTAATGTTGGATGCTATTGGGTCTAGTTTTTAATCTTTGATTAAAGAATCGAAAGGTGAAAGTCATTGAAAAATAATCAAGGATTTGAACTTAAAAATACCTAGATTTAGAAATAAACTAGGGATTTAAGAGGATTCATTGAATGATTATAAAACTTAATAGGTTTTAAGTGAATAAAAAATCGCACGAAAGTAGGTTTGGTTTTCTTAAAATACTCTTTGCTTTGCTTGAAAAAGATATTAATGGATTTCAGAATCAATCACCTTCAAACTCTATTTTGGACTAACCAAGATAAATCCTAGTAGATTTAATTCATAAAACCCAACCCTAGAATCATTTTAACTATTAATTAGTCTTTGTTCTTGCTTATTCATTATTAATTTAGTTAATTTTTGCTTAGATTAAGATTTTATTTATATTACCCATTGCCTATTTTCTTTATTTTCTATTTAAATGGCTGCATTTATTTAATTTAGTTCTTCTATAAATTACCATTAGTCTAAATATTCGAAATAACCATAGTCTAGCACTTAAACATAATTTCTCATGGGAATTATATTTTACGTATCACTTTATTACTTACTATGACCCATATACTTGTGGATTCCACATCAATTAATAATGGTATGACTTTCCTTTTTAAATAACAAGTCGTAAAACTTTTTATTTGCTACATTATGTTAGAAGAACAAAGCTATGAGTTTACTTGGAGTAACGATCAAGGAGGGAGGCAAAATACTAAGGAACGGTTGAATAGATTTGTGGCGAATCTTGATTTGGTTGATTTTTTTTCCTAGTTATACAGATGATCATCTCGTGTTAAGTTCAAATTATTGCTCAATTAGGTTAGTGCGATCAGTAATTGGATGCAAAGAAGGAGATGAAATTGACCTTTTCGATTCGAGTATATGTGGCTTAGGGAGGAATCATGTGTTTCAACAGTATAGAGGAAGCATGGCATAATTCTTCTTTAATGCTAAATAGTCAGATTGTGGAGGATGATGACATTCTAATTGAGGAGAATGGGAATAGATACCTAGTGGCATGATCAACTGGTAATGATGTCATCAAAAGTCTTCTTCACTTAACTAGATCTCCTGTAAAGAAGCAACAGGTTAGAGAGCTGAGGAAGAGGTCTCTCTTTGGCACTCTGAAGATTAAGTTAAAGTGAAGGGAAAATATTGTAATGTTTAAGTTTAGGAGTAGAATGGATGAATGTTTGTTTGCATACCAAGCTTTTATAACCTAGCTTTTCTTGCTCCTTAATTAATCTTTTGGCAAGCAAGGGGACAATTTGTACTCATGCATGCACTTAACTATTTTGGGAAGGCTTTTCTTTTATAGGGTATACTATTAATTAATAGACTATATAAAGGGCTATGGCTGAAATGATCAGTACAGTTTCACGACACTCGAGCATAATACCTCGAGATTGTCAATGACCATTTGTAGCCTTTTAGAATTGTCATAGTGGGTCATTTGACAGTAGGTCGTAAGTGACTGTAACTGTTCTCAAATGATCGTGAGTAATTGTTAATGATCATAAGAGGAGTTCACTTCCTTCAAATGAACCTTAGAGCTCATTTACAAACTCAGATGGTTACCCAGAGGCCATTTATGGCAAAGATGAATGCACAATTGTTAGAATCTTTTACAAAAGAGGAAATCAAAATAGCCTCGAACCAAATGGCATGCATGCCTCTTTTATTCTTTCAAAAATTTTGGCACATAGTTGGTCATTCAATGGAAAATAGGATTTTGTTTATTTTAAATAATAGATTCTCTATTACATCTTTAAATCATATTTTTATTACCCTTATCTTCAAAATTAATAACCCAGAGCATACCAGAGATTTTCATCCTATTAATTTATGTAATATTATTTTTAAATTAATCACAAAAATTTTAGCTAATAGGCTGAGAAGTGTTCTTCTTGATATTATCTACCAGTGTCAATTGGCTTTTATCCCAACTGGACTCATTACAGAAAATGCCCTTACGTCTTTTAAAGTTTTTCATTATACAAAACACATATTGAGTGGTAAGCAAGATCATTTCATTCTTAAGCTTAATGTAAGCAAAGCGTATGATTGATTTGAGTGATAAACGAGGTCATTTTTTTTGTGTTTGCCAGCAAATATTTGTTTATCATGGAAAAAGATTATAGCTAAATAGTTAAAAAAATATAAAATAACAGAGTACTAAATTATTATTTTTTTTTTTATAAAAATAAAATTTTATTTGCATATTAAATTTATTAATATATAATTTGACTATATAAATCTTTTATAAATATATAAAATTAATTATATATTTTTTAATCGATTCATAAATACACCCTCATTCATATTTTTGTATGTATTAGTATTCAAAACACTTATGTCGCTCATCTTTTGAATTTATTATGTATAATTACTTTTTTTTATAAGTGTATAAATATTATTAGAATAATTATTAAATTCGATTTTTAATTAATAAAATTAAAACTCTCATTTTTTAGTTGGTAGATTTTTTTTAGAGAAATTTAATTGATAGATTAAAATATAATTATGGAAATTATAAATTAAGTATCTTTTCTTCTTTATAAAATTAAATATTGTGTATTAAAAATTTAAAATATAAAGAATGAACAAACTTATTATAAATTACAATCATATAAAAAAAAGAAATAAAAGCATTTATTCCAAATAAAAATTAAAATTATACCTTACTTGATTTTTAAAACAATAGTTTTTAAAAGTTTTATTGTAATTTGCTTTAAAGCTTGTTTCCTATATTAAGCAAATGTTTATGCCTAGCAAGGCATAATTCAGTAAAACTAAATGCCCATAATTATTAAATAGCATAGCATAATCTGCATATGTTTGCCTTTTTTTTTTTTAATAACATCCATTAGAATTATTAAACAACATTACAATATTGTAGTAATCTAAAAAAAAACTAATACAGCATAAAAAATATCAATATATTTATAAAAAAATATTGGTATTTTATTAAATTAATTAAAAGATAAAAGTTAGAGCTATATCATGGATAGTAGAATAATTGATGAACAATGATTTTTATACTCTAATTACTTAAAAATTATAAAAAAAAATAGAAGAATGAAAAATTTACTTAAAAAACAATTTTTATAGTGTATTAAGAGACATTTGCTAACTCCAAATAAAAAAGAATTGAGGAAATTATAAAAAATTATCCTATGTGATTTGATGTATTTTTAGAGTACAGTCATGAGGTTAATTTTTTGATAAAAAGGTATCTCGATCTTATGCATCATTAATAAAGAAGGGAAACGCCTTTAGAGTTAGTTTAGTGAAACTGATATATTAATTTTTGTATTTTTAACATGCACTTATTTAGTCATTAATATTCTAATAAACTTACATATTTATCTATACTTGAAAGTATATGAACCTGAAAGTATTTATATTATTTTTTAATTTTTTTAATTGTAAAATTATATAATTTAACATAATAATAAAATTTTCAATTAAATTCTTTTAATCTAAATATGTAATATGCCTAGAATATTGATAAAATAAAATAATAATATTATAATTAAAATAATAAATATTATAAAATATGAAGACTATTTTATAATAAAATTTATATTATAAATTTATAATATTATTTTGGTATTCTTAGTATAATTAATGATTTAGATAAAAAAAAATTGAACAAAGAGACAAATTTATAAATTTATTTAAATGTCAAGGATTAAATAATTAGGTTTTACAAATATAAAAATTAATATATAGATTTCACTATACCTCAAGGATTAAATTATAATTTATTCTAATTTTTTTGATAGAGTCTAAATATTTTCCTTTCTTTACTAATGGAAATAAAGCTCATTATACCTTTTTATTAAAAATTTAATCTCCTAATCTTATTTGATAAATGGGCGAATCACATTTTAGTAAATAGTAATTTTTCCAAAAGAATTTTAGAATACTTATATATTATTTGTTGAAAAATGAGAATTAAATATTGAAAATAATAATAAAAACTATTTTTTAATCTTAATGAAAAATTATTACTTTATAATAATACCGTTTATACACAATATGTCATATTTAATAATGATATTGAAAAATTGAAAATAATAATAATAAATTATTATTTAATTATAACAAAAATTACTAAGTACTCCTTCCACCCTCAAAAATAAACTTCTTTTTATTTTTATATGGATTAAGAAAATGCAGTTAATATGATTAAAATAATAAATTTTATTTAATCTTTTCCTAATATACCCTCTACTCATGTTACTCTATTAAAAATTAAATTATTCATGTTACTAAATTATTGTTAAAACTCATAAATTTTACTTTTTTAACACATTAAATAGGGGCATATTAGTAAGTTAACAAATAAACTACTATGTTAAAAAAGAAAAGTGACCTATAATTTGGTATAGATAAAAATAAAAAATAAAAAAAAATAAACCTATCTTTGTCACATTTAGAGGACTAAGTAGTATTAACTATTTTTTTAAAAATTTTATTCTTTATTTATACTAAATACAATAAATATTTATATAATGAATAATTAAGTGAGATAGAAAATAATTTAATAAATTATTATCTCTACTAAATATAATAAATATTTGTATAGTAAGTAATTAAATGAGATAAAAAATAATTTAATAAATTATTAATATGTTTTTATAAAATAAATTATTTAATATTTTTTTTAATTATTATATAAAATTTAAATACAATAAATAAAAATAAACAGAGAACATTCGTGTTAATGTAACACATTTACTAAATAATATATTGTTAATAGTGTAATTTAGCTATTATATATATTTCGCATTTCGGCAATGAAAGATCAATTAAATTAAAATTATAAATTAATTTTATTATAAATATAAAATAAAAAGGGCCATTAAGTGAATTCAAATTAAAATAGAATTAAGATTAATAATTAAATTAAAATATTTTTTTATATTATTAATCTAAACAAATGTTTATCAAATTGAAATTCTTCTTCTTTTGAAATTTTTATTGTTGTTCATATCGTAGCATCTATTGGTTTGGTTTGGCGTACTTTGAAAAGCCAAAAAATTGAACAAATAAAAAATTTTTAACGTATTAAATCTAATTGAAATAAAATATGGAGAAAATCAAACTCAATTAAACAAATTAAAATTTTTGGCAGACTAAACTGAATTGGGTTTCTTATATTCGATTCAATTTGATTTAACAATTTAAGCTTTATTTTGAGATTTTTTTTTTAAATTTATTTTAGATTCATTTAAGACTTAATTTTAGTTTTATTTTTTTATTTTTAATTAATTTGAGACTTAAAAATAATTAATTAAAAAATAAATTATTTGATTTAATTCTACTGATTTTTTTCCCTAAAAAAAGTGGATCAAACTTAATAGATTGAATTTCTTGAAATCAAAAAGCAAGCCAAATTGAATTATTGAAAAATCAAGTCAATTTTCTAAATTAAATTGGTTCTAACGATTTTTCAATTCTACCCAAATTCTACTTAGATAGATGGAGAAATAAGTGTTCATTAGAGCAGCTAATTTTTACAAGTTGTCCCTCAACTTTTAAAGTTGTTACACTTTCGTCCTTTAATTTCAGTTTATCACCATAAAATGTCATAACTTTGATCCCTCACACTCTCTCTTATCATTCTCCCTCTCTGTCCTCTATGAAATAAAAAAGTGAATCACTCTCTATTCCCTCTTTTTTCAAATTGAAAAGAAAAATTCCTAAAATAATTTTTTAGGATTCCTTTTCCAATAGATAAAAGAGAAATCTTTATTTGTTTGTATATACAACCGTTTTATTATAGCCATTAATTATAGTAGGTTTCGCATGTATCTATTATGATCAACAGTCAAAATCTATCTGCTGTAACAACAAAAGTTGCATAACATAATTCTATTTGAGAGTGTACACATAATCACTGTCCTCCTGAACAACCTGGTGCTAACAGCTAACAATTCCATTTGAAGGGTGTATAGCGGATTTCACCTGTAATTTACTCTTTTCAAGCTTGATTATTCAAGATGATGGCCATTGGTTCTGAAAGCTTTCCATTTCATCACTCTACATCTACAAACTTATTCTGAGCAAACATGAATGTTCAATCATCCAGAAGGTGACTGGCACAAAACCATGAAGTGTTGAGCTAACACCAAGAGAATGCTTGATAAGATGAAGGGGAAAATTATTTCATTATTTTCTGATACACTTTGTTGGCTACCTTCTAAGTTCTACCAAACTATTTTCTACTATTTTCTTTCCCGTTATCCCTGCTAATAGTTTTAGTCATAGTTCCGCTAATATGATAGATATGGTAGGCGTCGTCCTCTGCTTTCCTGATCATGAAGTGGAAATTAAAAGGACAGAACTACATTTTTGAAATTTTTTGAAGTTGGCTATGTGAAACAAGTTCCTTCCTCAGGATTTTGCCTGCAGCTGACTTTGGAATTGCACTGATGAATGCTACTTTCCTAACTTTCTTGTATGGAGCAACCTGAATTTTTCATGTAAACCAGAATCAGAAAAATACAAGCTTAAAGTAAAAAGATCCAAGCAGCTGGCTGTAAGATTAACCTGATGGGCAACATATTGAATGATTTGTTCCTCAGAGAGTTCAGAACCAGCTGCTCTTACTACATACGCCATAGGTATCTGCCCAGCTTCTTCATCTTCAAGACTGTAAAATTATGTTATCACTAAACACATACACAGAAACAGAGACGGACAGAGATAGAACGAGAGACTATGAGGCAACTCACGGTATAACTGCTGCATCAAGTACTTGGGGATGATTCAGAAGTATTGCTTCTAGTTCTGCTGGAGCAACCTGCAATTAGCATCAAACTAATTTTACCACTGGAGCCCCACATTTCACCAAACAATATGTTTAATTCTGGATTTTTGAGATTTTTGCTCCAAAATTGTTATCATATATACCTGATACCCATTATGCTTGATAAGCTCCTTGATCCTATCAAGAATGTAAAGAAACCCATCTTCGTCAAAATAACCGAGATCGCCAGTTTTTAGCCACCCATCAGAAGCAAGCGTCGCAGCAGTTGCTTCCTCATTTTTCAGGTACCCTTTCATTACGGTAGGGCTCTTTATCCATATCTCTCCTTCCCTACAGGGTGGTAAAGCCAATCCTGTTGCAATATCTGCTACTTTAGCACTAAAAGTTGGTATTAACCTTCCACAGGAACCTGGATGTGCCTTAGCTTGCTCATCGGAGACAAAAAAGGTCGCAGCACCACAGCTTTCTGTTAACCCATATCCCTGCCTCAGCTCCACCCATGGAAACCTCTCTCTGAACTCTTCAGTGAGTTCCTTGCTCAAAGGGGCAGCTCCAGACCCAACCCTCCTTAAAGATGACAAATCACACCTAAGTTTACTAGCATGCTTCACTAGCCCAAGTATCACTGGAGGCACTGCAGGTAGGTTATTAACTTTGTGAGCTTGAATTGAATCAAGCATTGCTTGTAGATCAAATCTTTGCATTAATATAGTAGTAATCCCCGAACAGAATAACCCTAACCCGAAAAATGCGAGCCCATATATGTGAAACATTGGAATGAAGCACAGGAACACATCATTCTGAGCCGAAGATGCATACACTGACCATTTCAGGAGTATCATTATGGCTATAAAGTTGGAATGTGTTAATATCACACCTTTGCTTATCCCTGTAGTTCCTGAAGAGTATAGTATAGCTGCAATGTCAGATTGGGTTATCTGGACTTGTGGGAACTCTAGGGTATCACTGCATTCAATTAATTCTTCAATGGATAGAGAATAGTCGCTAGACATTCGAGTTGTAAGCAGTGTAGGCACCCCATTTGTTGCAACCTTATGCAGTTCCTCTGGTGCTGCAATGACAAGTTTAGCACCTGAGTCAAGTATCTGTTTGGCAATTTCTGATTGTGTGTTGATTGGGTTGGCAGGACTCAGGATTGCTCCTATAGAAAATATAGCTAGGCATATGATTGGATAAAGGATCGAGTTTGGTGACAGAACGAACACCACATCACCTTTCCGGACCCCCAGACCGTGGTACAAGCCGGAGGCAACAGCACGGATTGATCGTTGAAGTTGAGCATAGGTGACTTGGTGATTAGTAGCTGAATCAATAAGTGCAACTCTGGACTCAGCATGGTCAGGATGGGGAAATTGGGACAAAACATACTTAGAAGTGTCTAAGTCATGTCTAGTAGGGATTTGGAAATCGTCACCAAGTTGGAGCAGTGAATGGTAAATTCCAGTTTGCTGATCGAAACCACTACTATCGGACCGTCGAACGCTGTTGGTTCGATTGTCAATGGCAGTCGGCCATGATTCCTCAAAAGACATTTTCTTGAAGAATTTGGTAAGATGAAGAAGAAAATGCTGTAAACTTCACCTTGTCCAAGCATGATTATGTGTAAGTAACATATATAAGCATAGTTAATTAGGATTAATGTGTGTCAGAACTAGGAGATTAGCATTGTTAAATACGTCATATGAATGTAATTTTTTCAAGTTTATGTGTTATGACGGCAATGACGATGTAATCAAAGTGTCTTTGTTTTGGCATCTTAAGATTATTAGAAGATTCCATGTAAACCTAACAAACGACATGCAAGTCTCTTTCCTATCGTAAGATATTTTGTGACTTTTAAAGTTGCCGCCCAATTTTTTGTAGTTTTTTCATGATATAATCATTTTAGGTGAATAAGAAAGATAAATTCATGTAATATGATCTATCATGAAAAGATAAATTCATGTAATATAATATAATACAAGTGGGTTGCATGCTTAATTGCTCTATGGAATTAAGTATAGCTCATATGGCAGCTTGTTAAAAAAAATTATCATATTAAGAAGATCTCGTGAATATTGAATGAGTTAGAGCTGAGCATAATTCGGCTCAATTTGAGAAATCTATTGAATTAACTTAATATAAAAGTTTGATTTAATTCTCTTGGTAAATCAGTTTGGTTTTTAATTTTAAAAAATTTAGCCTATTTGATTTGGCTTGAGTTTTAAGCAAAATTTGATAGAATTGAACGGAATTGATTGTTATTAGGTCTAAAATTAAAGTTAAAATAATTAAAATTATGTCTAAAATGAGTTCAAAATAAAAAATAAATAAATTCAAGAAAAAGTTTAAATTAATTAATTAAATTGAAATATATTTTATTTTTTTACTAATTTATTCAATTTTTAAAATTAAATCCAATCGAGCCGATTAATACTCAATCAAATACTATCATCAACTAAAGCTTGCAGTCAGCCAAAAAATTTAAATTTCTAAATAAAGGCTTTTTTTTTTTTTCTATTTTTACTAAAATGAGAGAGAGAGATTATTTCACACATTGTGTAATTACATCTATAGGCATAGAGGAATCTCATTACACTCAAATTCTCAACCTTTAAGAATGCTGCAAGTCTTTTACAGAACTTCTTGTTGGTAAATAAGACCTCGATTAACGTATTTAATATATGTCCATTATATAAAACGTACTGAGTTTACATATGAATAAATACATATTTGTTTTATTTTTTATCTTATGTATTGTGAGATGTACACTTAATCATTAAATTAATAATATAATAATATTAGTTAAAATTTTCTATAAATTAAAGTTTATCAAATCTCTTTAAAATATTAGGCTTTGTTTGATTGGTGGTAAATAGGCTAAGAAAGTTGAACTTTTTGATAAGTGTAGAGAAGGATCTCATTTGGTTTGCATTATCAAAGCAGTTTCCCGAGAGTAGGTCATTTTATTTTTCTTGCACAAGACTTCTCTGTGACATCCCTTACTCGTCTACAGTGTAGCCGAGCAAGTTATGCCACTCAATGTGCCGGAGCACCAATTCATATTTTAATTACAATTTATCCCTTTTAATTCATTTATTTACAATTTTCGATAAATCTGAATTTTTTCAAAATTTTTATAGAAAATCCGACAGAGTGCCCACTGTAAATTGGAAAAACAGTTCTTCTAAATCTGTTTAAAAACACTTCCAATATAATTTTCAAATCCAAACTCCATTACACACATTTTAAGTCAATCTCAAAATCTCAATATCAAATCACAACACTATTTTCAGAAATTTTTCTTTTCACTTTATTACTGGAAGCACATTCATAAATATTTCTCAACATAATATACAGAAAATTTCAATAATATGAAATTTCATATATTTACATCATCAAATAATTTCAAGAATTTATAGTTACAATCCCAAAACTAATACAAAATACAAAATACAAAATGCTACCCAAAATCCTAATGTCCTACCATATGCACTGCAGAGGTAAGGTGACTCTGGACTCCAGATGCAGCTCTGAAGGCTCACCCTGCCTGATGTCTGCTGGGCTCCCCAGCTAGGTCTCCAGTACCTACGCGTGACAAAAGCGATGCGCTAAGCAATTTTGCTTAGTGGTGACAATATAAAATAAAATAAAATAAAATAAAACGAATATGCAGAATGTGTGTTTACATTTTTGGTAGACTTAACTTCTGATATTATTTGCAGTATTATTTAATTAAAATTTAGTAAGATTTATTATCATTACCCGAGTAACCCATACTAGTCGACTGGACTGGATAAACGGGTAAACTGGCACTGGGTACTAAGTACCTCGAACCATCACACCATCGGTCACATTGTGTCTCCCGGTGTGCAACAGAACAGCTAATAAGCTGTAATAATTATCATGGTTAAAACCCAAGTATATCAACTCAAATAACATAGCCAAAGGCTATTATGTTACAAAATGGCATGAAGCCATATGCAATACTGCTAACAGAACCCTATTGGTATGCCAACCTATCCAAACCAATCTTGCTAGGTATACTAGGGCATTTTACACTTTTAAGTTTCACAATTTTTGAAATTTAAGTTTTAGTGTTACTATTGTAACACCCCTATTTGTATAGCTAGGTATATTTCACTGTTCCGGTGATCAGAGTCGGTCCAGACAATTAAGGACATTAGGACCACACTTAAGACAACTAGATAAGGCATAAACATAAATAATTAGTAATTGTCAATAGTTAAGTATAAATAAGAAAAACAGAATATAAGAAGTTAAACGAGCCGAGAGTCACAGCGATGGGTGACCTTCTCGGGAACGACTACGAAGTCGATTTAAACTCGAATTTCGAACCGTAAAATATGACGCCGCAGTCCTTAGGACCATTATGAACACAGTGGAAAAGAGAAAATCACGAAAAATAATTGTTAAGCCAGTCAAATAATTAGGTCAGGGAGCCGAAAGAAATATTGAATTATTTGCAAACCGGGTTGAACCGGCGAGGGGCAATTTGGTCAATTGACCCCGAGAGCTGACTCCTGACCTAACTGTTAAATAAATAGGAGAAAAATAAATTTCAGAGTCAGGAATTAAATTAAAGAACTAATAAAAAAATGAAAGAAAAAGAAAAAGAAAAGTGAAAAAGGTAATGACATCATACATGACCTCATGCATGATGCAATAAATATTATAATTAAAAAAGTTAAATTTTTGGATAATTATTGGTCTTCCATAGGTTAAATACTTGATAAAAGAAAAGAAAAAAAAATAAAACAAAAGTTATCTTCTTCTCCATATTGCTGTCCAAGTCTCTCTCCTTTCTTTCTCATTTACTTACACCATTTTTAAGCAAGAAAAGCTTGGAATTCTTTGGTTCCTTTCCATAAATCCCCTAAATCCCAACATGAAATCTTACCCTTAGACCTAGATAAACACTTTGGGAGCAAGAAGGAAGAGAAAATTTGGAGAATTGAAGAACTAGGGAATCTACAATTTGAGGTAAGTGCAACTTTAAGTTTAGATTCTTATTGAATTCATGAATTTAAGTTTAAATGTGATGAATTTACATTAGAAATAAAGAAAACCAGGTTTGAATAAGGGAAGAGAAATTTTGGTAGCCATGGAACCCTAGAATTTTGATGGTGTTTAGTTAGGTTAAACATGAAATCTTGGTGAATTGATGTTGTATATGTGATTTGTATACTTAGATTGTATGAATTGTGATGATTAGACAAATTAGGGTTTTGGACTTAGGGTTTAGAGACCAAAAATGTGAAAAACTTGTAAATGATGTTTTTGACCTAATGTGAAGTGAGAAATGGTCATTTGTGACCAAATGAAGTATGTTGGAATAGTTGGAGTTAAGGCCAAAATGACCAAGTCAACTTTGAAGGACCAAAAATGAAATTTTACAAGTCCAATTGGTATGAGACCAATTAAGAATGAAAATAGACACTAAATGACATAATTTTCATTTAGGAAAAATGCCCAAAAAGTGACCAAAACCTAATGAACAAATTGACCAAACTTGGAAAATCTCAGTATCTCCTTGTACAAACTGACCAAATGAACAATATTTGTTCATTTAGCCATAACTTGAGCTAGGTAGGTCAAAATGACCTAAAATTTTTCCAGTGGACAGTTTAGATATAGACCTAAAACTTTCATGAAGAACACAAACACAAATTATTCCATTTACCAAGTCATTTGGCCACCCAAAATTGGTGACCTAAAACTGCCAGAACCAAAAATTGCCCAGAATTTTGGGTTGTATCCAATCTGGCAGCTATGGTTCAAATGGCTATAACTTGAGCTACAAAACTCTAATTGGAGTGATTCAAAAAGGAGAATTTAGTTAAGACAATAGGGAACATTTTCTATGAAGAAAGTTTTGTCAAATTCTAACAGTAAAGTGATCAATGTATATATATATATGTATATATATATACATATACAACTTAGGACACAAAAATTGAAAAATTACAAATTTGCCTAAAAGACTTAGAATTTGAGAAAATGACCAAAACCAACAAGTTTGGTAACCAAAATGTGGTATGTGGGTGAAGTTGGAGTTCCCATACCTATTAAGCCTTTGAAAGTCAATAAATTGACTTGAATAGTATCATGAATAGTAACTCCAAAATGAAAATTTCCAAGAATATTAGTTTAAGCATATTTGGGCTAGAATTAAGTATTTATGAATTAATTATTGGATTTACTGTGAAATAAGGTACTGAAACACTATAAATTTTGTGTTTCAGCTGAAAAAGACCCGGAAAGCCTAGAGGCGATTAAGTCCAGGTTTTTGCACAAAAATTTTTAAATTATAGTTTTCATAATGGAAATTGATTTGTTATACATTGTGAATGTGTTTTGTTCATTATGAATTTCAAGAATGTTGTGTTGCCTATTTTACAATGGAAATTTGGAATGAAAATTATTTATTGATTTGTATGAAATATTTGAACAATATGATTTTGAATTTAGTTATGTCTTTGAAAATCTTATTTGAAAAATAGTGTGTTGCCTACTTTGTAAATGAAAAGTTTAGAATGAAATATGATTTGTGAATTGTATAAAATATTTGAATAACTTGATTTAAATTGTTTTTAATTCATACTTGGCATGGCAATACTAATATGTTTCTCCTCCACTTGTGGGGTGAGTATGATATTTGATCAGTTTCCTCCCTCTCTATCTTCCCAGTCTGAGGGGTAAGTGTGGATGAGTACTCATTAGCTAGCTAGCCACCTCCCTCATTGATTTCGATTAGTGGGGTGTTTGCCTTGTCGTGATGTACACACAGCATGTTCGGAAATTTTGTGTCATGGTTTAAGTTGTGTTATTATTTGGCAATATTATGTTTATTGAATTATTTGATCAAAGTTGTGTTATGTTAAACTTTGAAAATTATGATTTGTTATAAATGTGATTTGAAAAATTGAAATATGATTGTGAAATATTTGAATTACGAATTGTTCATGAATGTTTTAAATTATGCAATTTTACGTTTTATTGTGCACCACTGAGTATCTTTATACTCAGCGATAGCTTTAAACTTGCTGTCGCAGATGTCGACACCATATTTTGGCCGATCCCCAGAATCAATAAACATTGAAACCGATCCCCAGCACTAAATTTTCCTTTGCCAGCCAACTACATTTCCGACCTCTCTTTGCCATATTTTCGATCTCTCTTTGATAGACAGTCACATTTCCGATCCCTCCTCAAAGAATTGAATCAATGTTAAGTCCTCACATCAGTCAAATCCTTACCAGTCTATTAAATCGCTCACCGATCTCTCCGATCCGTTGTAGTATAAACAAAGTGAACTAGATCTTTTCTTACCAGTTTTATTGCCGATCTCCCTTTCAAAAGTTTAAGAGTTAAGGTTTTGGTCCGGTTTAATGAGGATTTCGATCTTAAGTGTTCAAGTCAAATTTCCAATTTTAATCAAGTCCCGATTAATGTTGATTCCCTATCGATCTCATGCTCATTATGTTTTCCGATCTCTCACACTTAGGTTAATAATCTCTTTCAGTTACTTCGATGTACTCAGACAATCAAGTATTAAGTAATTTAGAGATTTTCTGATCACAATCATTCATTGAACAAAAGAGACACTTCATTTCATTTCAAAAAATTTGTACAAGTCATTCGGCTGGGGGATCACCCCCAGCCTGATCTACATTTTGCTCATTTTCTCTCTCACCCTCGGCTTCCTCTTCGCTTTCACCCTCGCCTTCGGGAGCCAGGTCGGCCATCCAAGAGAAGTCCTCCTCTGGGTAACGCTTCTGCAGCTCGGCCAAGAGATCCTTGTGAGCGTTCACATAGGCACCGGCTATTCCAGTCACCATCTCTTCATCTTTTGCCTTAAGCTCCTCAGCAAGATGAGCGACTTGAGCAGCTTCATTGGCCCGGAGTGCCTGGACCTCTCTAAGAGCACGATCCCTTTCAGCCGGAACATGAGTCTGTTCGGCTGTCTTATCCTCATAGTACTTCATCCACCCCTCAATTTGAGATATGTAATCCTGAGCGGATGAGAGTTGGGATCGGAGGGATGCCACCTCTTGACTCTTCTTCTCGACCTCCTTGCCCAGGCGGTGCGCCTTTTCCCGGACTATGTGCTGGTTCACCAAGCACTCTACATTCAGACTCATGGATCGGGTTAGGATGTCGTCAAGATTGTCTGGAGACAGTCTGTCCCAATCCTCCCGAAGGCAGATGGAAGACTCCAAAACTTTGGCAAAATCGGGGTTCTCCCGAATGGTCCAGTTGTTCTCTAGGGAGGTAATCAGTACTTGGGCGCCACGAGAAGAGGGCCTCGTAGGAGGTCGAGAACGACCCCCTTCTGTGCTTGGAACAGCTAAAGGAGGTGGAGGCGGCTCTTCCTGTTGAGGAGAAGATCGGACAGCTTCAGTGATCGGAGGCCCCGAAGGTTGGGATGGGCCTCCTTGCGTCTCCCCTGGTTCATGGCCGGGAGTTTGAAGTAGGGCCGAACGCTTCATCTCCTTTATTTTCCGGGAAATCTCTCTCTCCTTCTTCCGCTTCCTGGAACCTTCACCGCCCGCCATACCTACACAAAAAAGAGGTCAGTGAGATCGATAAGGTCCAAAGATCTGAGAAATAGAAAATACCGATGCCAAGATCAGAGAGCTGAAGCCCGCACTTTTCGCCCGTGATCAACTCCATCGTGCAATGATGCAGCTCGGCAGTCACCGCATCTAAACAGGA
Organism: Hevea brasiliensis; assembly: GCF_030052815.1. NCBI lineage: Eukaryota > Viridiplantae > Streptophyta > Magnoliopsida > Malpighiales > Euphorbiaceae > Hevea > Hevea brasiliensis. Next base: position 87,721,847 of record NC_079500.1, read on the forward strand.
GTACTTTTGAGTGGCAGCTTGATTCTTCAGCTCCAGCACTATTAGGCTTTCCTCCTTGTTCAGGGTAATGCGCTTCGGAATCAAGGGCCCCTGGTGCCACCAGCTACGGGGGAAGTCCTCGAAGCAGGACGGATTTTTGCTCCTCAGAATGAAGAAGCGGTTCTTCCAATTCTTAAGGGAGGAGGGCAGATCGGTGAAGAGCCCGCAATGAGGCTTCGCCTGAAAGAACCAATGCTCGTCGTCTTTTCGGCGAGTTAGCCTGTGCAGTTCGGCGAACACCTTAGCCGTAGGTCTGATTCCCTTAGCTCGGCACAGGCCTCGGAAGGCTACCAAGATCCGCCACGAGTTAGGGTGAATTTGGGCGATGCACACTCGGTGGAATTTTAGGACCTCCTTGAAGAAGTCGTCCAGAGGGAACCGAAGACCGGCCTTTAACTGTTCCTCGTATACCATCACCATGTCATTCTCTTCAAAGGAGTGATCGGCTCGGTGATCGCCGTGACACCGGATAAGTTCATATGAATCGGGCTCTATGTTGTACTCCTGGCTAAACGACTGCAGATCGAATTCTTGCAAGATCGACGGCAGCTCGTCCATAGGAAGATTCTCCCTCCCCGAAGGAGGTGCATGCCTTGATGGTGCGATCTGCCCCCGAGCTGGAGCGGAGACCCTAAGAGGTTCTGGTTGTGCGCTCGGCCCGACCACCTCTTCTTCATCAGACGACCATGAAACATGGACGGAAGGTGGGCTTGCCGCTCTCTGACCTTCGGCGCCGCTCATTTTTAAGAAAAACAAAGAACTTAAAGCTAAAAGAAGGATTAAAACCCTTACCGGAGCTTGAACGGAGTCGGAAGAGCACAAAAATCGGGAGAGTTTTGGAATTGCTTGCAGAGGCAGAAAATGGCATAAAGTGAGAAACTGGCTAACCCCTACCCCTATTTATACTCGTTCGAGCATTTAATGCTCACGATGTCCCAGGCAATGCATCGGTTAACGGGATTGGCCAGCTGTTCTGACACGTCTCTCAAATTCCATAAAGAGAACGGCTAATTAGAGATCGGCATATTAAGATAAATGTTTCGAATTGTGGATCAGTTAAGGGTTGTTCAGTTAGGAACTAGATCGGATAAACACATCAGAGATCGGAAAATAATCAGTGCAATAATAATAAGATAACAATTAACTTTTATTTCCAAAAGATCGGATTACATCGTTTGGGCGATCTCTAGGGATCGAAATAATAGAGATCGGAAGATGCGAGGTCAGCATGAGAGATCGGAATAGGAGCGTGGGAGGGGTCGGAAGGCAAAAAGAATAAGACAAATCCCAAATAACCATCGTCAGAATCAGAGCCGAGGTAGTTAAAGCGTGGCAGACGAAATCTCCATCGCACGCCTAAGAATCGCCCGCAATGCTGACAGGTGCTAGGGTATGTCATGACAGTCCTATGCATCGCAATCTCCACCGTTGATCTCACTTGTAAGGACAAGCTCGGAGCCCTTGGATCAAAGAAGAAGGCGACAAGACCAGCGCCTTTCACTCCCGGCCCTCGGATCACCTCGGACAAGAAGATTTGGGACCGTCAGATTGAAAGAAGAAAAGACAAATATTCTGAAGAGTGATCTCGGCCATTCATTTTGATTCTCTTTAATTCCTGAACATCCGATCATGTCCTTCGAAATCTTGACCCTCCATCTCCCTCAAAATAAATCCTGACCCTTCATGGGGAGCACCCGATTCCTATAAATACCTGCATGAAAACTGCTCGTGGGCGGGCAAAAGAGAGGTAGTTATTATAGCGGAAGAACTCTGAAACTTCATTCAGTTTGTTACTCTGCTACTTAGAAGTGTTGATTAGAAAGACTTTTGAAACTAGTTTTCTGAAGTGTTTTCTTGAAAAGGATTCTGAATACTGGAACTCTACATTTTCAGTTTGTTCATTATCTAATCACACTCTCACTTTCAGCCCTTTATCATCTCTGTTTTCTTTCCCATTGTCCAAGCTCAACTTCATTCTACTCGGTTTTTATCTTAATCTGATTGCATTTTAGCTAAGCACCCTTCAGTTCACGACGAACATCAGCCCTCAGGCTAATCAGTCCGCTGTCTTATCACTATTTGTCACCCCGTAGTTATTTCAATAGATTTGGCTCCTTACAGGTAAGAGCTCATATTGCTGTTTTACTAAGTGTTTACGTTTACTTTTCGCACTTTCTTTGTTCTTCTTACGTATGCGATTTTCTCCAAGTTCATTTTGTGCAAAAGAACCCCAAAGAATGTTACTCTCGAGTTATCTCTTTAGTGATCAGTCCATCATTTTATTAATCTTGGTCATTTCTGAATGCAAGTTTTCTAGCTCCTAGTAGCGTGTAAGTGGTTGGGTAAAACGTAGGTAACTGCAACTTAAGGGTCTCTTTTAAAAGAGAGAACCTGAATAACACGTCAGGAAAATAGCCAAACCATTAGGCTGACGTAAACAGCAATTCGGCAAGATACCATAAAGTGGAATAAAACCAAAGTAAACGAAACAGAATAGATCGGATATTAATAGGTATTGGTAAAATGACTACATGGAAGGTCGGTAAATCAAGTCTAGTATTCCCCGTTTAGTCACAAGGTATCAAGAAGCCTTATCCCCAGCATCTTTGAATGCCAGAATCCTTAGCTTTAGGCTCTTATGACATGTAGCTGAAATTAAAATTAGGGAGATCGGAAAAGTCCCTTTCAAGCTCCTGTTAATCTAAAAGAGATCGGAGGAGAGTTCTTATCCGTTCTCAATTCAAAATTTTAATAAATATTAAATAGAGATCGGAGGAGAGTTCTTATCCGGTCTCAACTCAAAATTTTAAATAGAGATCGGAGGAGAGTTCTTATCCGGTCTCAACTCAAAATTTTAATAAACGTTAAATAGAGATCGGAGGAGAGTTCTTATCCGGTCTCAACTCAAAATTTTAATGATTTAAAAGAGATCGGAGGAGAGTTCTTATCCGGTCTCAACTCATAATTTTAACAAATATTAAAGAGTTCGGAGAAGAGTTATTATCCGATTCTTAAATTAAATTTTAATAAAATATTCCTTTCAAATAAAATTAACATAAAACAGTAACTCTCTAAGGTTGTCTCATTTACTTATGTATCTGGGTGATCCAAATTTAGTGAAAAATCAAATTTTCCTTTAGTCAAAAGGATTAACATATCCATCCAAGCCCTCCTAACTAATGCAAAATTAAATCTACTTACCCTTATTAAGGGACGAGGTGGGGTGCCTAACACCTTCCCCACCCGTTTATGGACCCCGAACCTAGAATCTCTGTCTTGAAGTGGTTTCATTTCAATTTATTTTTCACAAATGGTTTTCTTTAGTTTCCCTTCCTACTAAGGTGGCGACTCCTCACTCTTTCCCACTTCGGTGAGGGTTCATTCAGGCGACCACAAAATCCCTTGCGACAGCTTGGCGACTCCGCTGGGGATATTTATATCCGAATTTAACCCCGGTCTAGAGGTCTAAAAAGTAGATTTAATTTTCCAATCAAATTATAGTTAGGTGGGCTCACCCAGCGATGGTTTACGTGTTAATTTTTGTTTATTCCTACTAACTGTTCTGCTTGTTTTGCTTGTTTTATCCCCCTACAGTGCTCTTCGTTTCGAAAAAAAAGGAAAAAGGAAAAATGGAAAGAATAAAATCCCCCTGAATTGGGAAGAGGTAAAGGTGTCCCTTCACAAACTGAGCACTCACACGATGTCCTCACACACTTCGGTCCTATACCCGGGCTTTCTTACCCTTTTAGGAAAGTAGGAGGGGGTCATGTAGCGGTACCCGTGGGTTTTACCCTGTTAGTATCCGTGAAGGCTTCTGCTCAGATTGAAACTCGTTCTATCCACTGTGATACTCGTGGAATTTTCCCGATAATATCATGGTTATAGAACGGGGCTCTATTGTTACGGTAGGGGCAATTTGGGAACCTGTGGCTTTTAGAAAATTAGACCTTGAGCTAAACTATCACAATAGCTGAAAGCCGTAGTAAGCTACCTTATAAGATAGAACTATCCAATTAGGTAGCACTCATCCGATATCAGGAGTCTCCCTATGTTAGGACAAAAAGAGGCATACTTACTCTTACCCGGTTCTGCTTTAATTTCCTTTTGTTCGTTTTTGTGAGGATAATCTTGAATTCTACTGAAACACCTATACATTTTCCTACTTTGATAAATGTGTATGTGTCACCCTGCCAACAGTATGATTCAAAATTACCCAAATTTATCTTGCTAACGAGTTTTTCCGCAAGCATCACCAATCCAAGAGTCTGTGAAAAAGATAAGGCATCATTTTTATCATGGCATCCTCGAGTCAGTCGGCAGAAGAAGTTCAGAATGCTAAACTTTGGTCCGATTCAACTCATACTGCAGTACCCTCGCAAAATAATGTTTCCAAGGCACATGCTAGCTTACTACCCTCATGGGATCTGAATAAAATTGAGGTCCGAATGAACAGCCTCGAGGGTCTGTCTAATGGATGGAGGTTGCTTCCCGATCAAGTCAAGGCACGATTTGAAAGGAAATATGGGAAGATTGCTACCTTAATACAAGTCAAGGTCCAAATTCCGGCACTAAAGGCCATCTTTGTCGATTTGGAATCCTAAGTGCAGGTATTCTCTTTCAATGACATTGATCTGATTCCCACTATAGAAGAATATCGGGCATTCTTGGAGATTCCTTACTCAACAGAATCGGATCTACCTACACCTTGAGCATAGGCGGACACGAAGCGATTAACACATTTGTTGGGTATTCCTTCGGAAGAGGCAAAGTCAAAAGAAACAGTCAAAGGAAACACGCATGGATGGTATTGGACCTACCTCGAGAAGCGGTTAGATCAATTCCTCCAAGAGAAAGCGATGGGATCAAGCTTGATGCACTCGCATTGGGAATCTATGGCTTGATTTTGTTCCCGGACCATTAGGGATCATAACTGCGATGCGGTGGAAGTATTGCAGGTGGTAGAAAGGCGGGAGGTCAATCGATCTGGCAATTCTAGCGGAGACCTTATTAACCCTTACCTACTGCAGACAACAGGGTAAAGGGTCCATCAAGTGTTGTTCTCAATTGTTATATCTCTGGATTATCAGTCACATATGCCCTGTGGAGACAAAGGGATTGACTTGGTACCTTGACCAGCCTCCCATCGAGAAGATGACCCGGTTAATAATCAGTCCGAAGAATGAACAGCAGTGGCGGGAACAGATTTTGAGTTTCAATAGCCATGATTATTGTTGGAGGAAGCTGTGGGCGTCGGGACAATCCGTTTTGATCGACGGAGAAATCGGTCGGTATCACGATCGTAGTAACCGGATACACAAGTTACACTCCGGCCTTGGTAATGAGGCAGTTTGGCTCAACACAGTCCAGAATCGACATTGAAGAATATCACCAAGGTCATTTCTACCATGAGCTCAAGGAAGAGGAAGGGTTGAAAATGGCTCGCAAGTCTTGGGAGAACATCACTCTGGTGGAGAGATCGCCTAAAGGCCCAAGCGCCTCGGGCGATTATCTTAAATGGAGAGGCGCGAGGACCAAGAATACTCAACTACGAGAATTCAAGACAGCGATCCATACCGAGATGTCCTATTAGAAGAAGGCGATGATCGCTTTGGTTGACTCGCTTCAAAAGGCTAATACCGAGAACTACATCGCAAGAACAAATAAAACAGTTGGAGGAAAACAGCAGATTCTCAAGAGGAAAGTAAGGGGGCTCAGAGAAGAGGCAAGGGCCGAAAAGATGGGTTTTGAAGAGCAAGAGATACGGTGGGAAAAGGAAAAAAACTCTCTCCACACCGTAATGAAAGAAGTAGAAGCACAGAATAGTAAGCTTCAGGAAAAGATAAAATACCAAGAGATACTCGTTGAAGAGTATAAACAGGAAAGCAAAAAGAAAAAGCTCGAATTAAAAGAACAGACACTACTCATCAACGATATCTTGAAGGAATGTGCTAAGGAAAGGAAAGAGAAAGAAAGACAAGCTGCTCTCTATCAAGAGCTGAAAGAGAATGTTGACCAGCTGGAGAGAACAATAGCACAGGGAAAGCAAGAACTCTTACCTGAATCTGAGTATGCTCTGAAAGCATTCGATCCTGCCAAACAAGAAGAAAGGTTATATGAGTATCTTAGAAAATGTCATCTCATTATAAAAAACCTCCCTGAGCCTAGGCCAATGTAAGGAATACGATGTACAAATTATTCAGTTAATGAAATGATTTTTGGGCCACTGTTTAGCAAATTGTGAATGAATAATATGACTCCCGTAGGGACTTCCTCGCTAGGGTTATGTGAAAAATTGAATGCGCCATATGGACAGGTATCATAAATACGCATTCAATCCGGTCATTCACGGTCAGACTATTGAACGATGCTATGATAAAAGTGATGCAGTTATCCTTCAACAGATTTCATTTCTGGCTCTCAAATGCCACCGTATCCTTCGTCCACATCAGGACCCTATTTAATTTTGATCAAAATTCACTAAAAATTTCTTTTTTGACTCCTTACAGAAAAACAACATTGCTTCAAACAAGGCAAGTCTGACCAAGCACGCGATTCAACCCCAGCGAGTGTACTTAACAAGATCTCGAACAAGAAAACTAATGGAAGACCAGGAACAAGTACAGAAGCTACAGGGGCAAGTGTCTAAACTAAAAGACCAGGTTTCAGAACTTATGAAACTAATGAGGGAGATGTCCCAAAATAAGCCAACTTCAGACCTTAACCTACCATTACCTCCCCCACCTCCTACAACGGTTGATTCTCACTACGCTTCAACCTCCTTCACTTTCCAGCCACCAATCCAGGATCCGACGGTCATTGTCAATCCAGTTCCACTAAATAATGAACCTCCTTTCTCTTATTATCCAGCCATCCCGAATGCCGAACCATCCCTTTCGGTCCCGAACCCTCCAATTCATTCTGCCCCTCATTTCCCAGTCGGGGGAGTACCTCACACAATAGGAGGAGAAAGTAAGATGAGAGAAAATGAGCAGCTGTCCGCTCTGGAAGAGAGATTGAGAGCTATAGAGGGCCTGAATATGTGTGGCTCAGTTGACGTGGCATCACTAAGATTAGTACTGGATGTGGTGGTGCCGCCCAAATTCAAGGTCCCCGATTTTGACAAATATACTGGGAATTCGGACCCTCGAATTCATTTGGCCACCTATATTGCCAAGATGTCCTCTATGACAGATGATGACAGACTATTAATCCACTTCTTTCACGAGAGCCTCTCTGGAGCAGCCCTGAGGTGGTGCGTTCAGTTAGACAGGAGCAGACTGCGCTCCTGGAAGGATTTAGCCGAGGCCTTTTTGAAGCAGTACAAATTTAATTGCGATGTGGCCCCCACAAGGAGGGATCTTCAAAACCTGCTGCAGAGAGACAAGGAAAGCTTCAAGGAGTATGCCCAGAGGTGGAGAGAAAAAGCGGCGGAAGTCCATCCTCTGGTGACTGACAATGTGCTGTGCTCTCTGTTCATTGACACTTTGAAAGCCCCCTATTTCAATTTGATGATTGGGAATACTTCCAACAGCTTTTCTGACATCATACAGGCCGGTGAAAGAATAGAGGCCAATCTAAGAATGGGACGGTTGCAGGAGTTGGCTGAGAACCCTGCGAAAAAGACTGCCAGCTTTGGCAAGAAGAAGGAGGGTGATGTGCATTCTGTCACCCGTCAAAACAATTATTCCCCATTCCCTCAAAACAATTATCGACCATATCCTCCCCCTTATGGCCAAACAATCGCCAACATTCCACCTCCTTTCCCTAATTATCCACACCCACGCCCACAATACCCTTCACCTACAAATTACCAACCAAGACCATCTCTTCCTCATGCTCAACCAAGACCACCACAAAACAACCCAAGACCCCCAAGAAACCCTGATCCACCTCTTCCCCTCCCACTCAGTGAAATATACCGATACCTCGTCGGTATAAACCAAATCGTACCAGTTCCCCTAGACCCGATCCAGCCGCCATACCCTAGGTGGTATGATGCCACTGCCCGTTGTGAGTACCATGGAGGGGCACAAGGGCATTCAACCGATAACTGCGGTGCACTCAGGGGGAGAGTGCACGCTTTAATCCGAAACGGGTGGCTGAAAATTGAGGGAAATGGTTCCCTCCTCAATGTTACCTCAAACCCACTGCCTAACCATAATGCGGGCAGTGGTGTAAATATGATAGAGTCTGATGGAGAGAGGTTGGCACCAGGTGAGGCGAGCTCATCCTCATTTTGAGGATTTTGCCATGGCAAGATGAAGGCTACCTTTGCCCCGGATATCGAAGTCGGGAAAGATACGGGATGTCCTTACCATGGAGGGGCAGCTGACCATGAGCTGCAAGATTGTGAGGGATTCAAACAAGAGGTCCAGCACTTGTTATCCCTCAAAGTTCTGAGATGCCAGACAAAGTCAAAGACGGAAGGGGGAGTGAACACCACTAGATTCAGCCAAACTGCTTCTACCTCCAAACCCAGAATCACCTTCTCACCCCCAGTAGCCTCATCGCGATGCGGTTATCCAAACTCCTTGACTCCATCACCAATACTCACGCTGTCCCTTGGAACTATAATTTCCAAGTTTTCACTCAGGGAGCGTCAAGCAGTACATCCGCTCCTAATCTTGCCTCACCTCCAGCACCACCAAAACCATGTTTTGCTCCTCACGAGCATTTTAGAATGACTTATGCTGGACCTACCAGCAACATTACTCCCCAAACCAGTCCTCAGCTCGTTATCGCCACAAAGCCTTCTCCACCTGAGCAAGAAGTCAAGTTTATAACTCGAAGTGGGAGGTGTTACGGGAACGAAGAAAGAGAAAAGAGGAAAGGGAAAGTAAAAATGGGAGAGTCGTCAAGAAATACAGAAGAGGAGGTTGAGAAAGCAGGGGAAGTAGACCCTGCTAAACATAAAGAAGAGGAAGAACTGCTGCTCCAAATAATGAAACAGAGTGAGTATGATGTAGTGGAGCAGTTGAGGAAGACACCTGCCCGAATTTCACTGTTATCACTGATCCTGAGCTCGAAAGTCCACCGACAAGCCTTGCAGAGAATCCTGGATCAAGCCTTTGTAAACCCCGACATCACACCGGGGCAATTTGAGAAGATAGTAGAACAAATCCAGGCATCCATCTTTGTAGCCTTTTCTGAAGAGGAGGTAGACCCTGCAGGCTTAGGGCACAATAAAGCTCTGCATGTAACTGTGAAATGTAAGGGTTGTATAGTGGCCAAGGTTCTCATCGATAACGGATCAGCCCTCAATGTACTGCCTAGCGCTACCTTAGCCAGGCTGTCGGTCGACCAATCGTATATACGTCAGAGTGCTATGGTGGTAAGAGCCTTTGACGGTACCAGGAGAGAGGTGCTGGGAGACATTGACTTGCCAATCCAAGTCGGTGCATGTACTTTCAACGTCACGTTTCAGGTGATGAACATTGAGCCGGCCTACACTATGTTGTTGGGGAGGCCGTGGATCCATTCTGCGAATGCTGTTCCTTCAACTTTGCACCAGAAAATAAAATACATTAAGGACGGCAAAATCATCAACATGAGGGTGAAGAAGCCATATTGGTCACCAAGCGCAATCACTTCCTTATGTGGAAGCGGTAGAAGTCGTTGGAAAGTTCTTTCCAGGCCCTTGAGTTACAAGATACCGGGAAGGAGGGGGCTATGGCTATGGTGGCCAAAGTAATGTCAAGAAATGGGTATCAAGAGGGGAAAGGCTTGGGCACTGCCTTGCAAGGGATCGTGGAGCCGATACCGGCTATCCAGAAGATAGGCCGTTGTGGATTGGGTTATGAGGAAGATGCTCTCATGGATGGGCGATTCTGGATGAGAAACAGACTTCGAGATCAGAGATTCGACCAGAAAATCTGGAGAATGAAAGTAGTCCTGAGAATTACGGACGTATTCACTAAACCGGTCATTGACAATCCGGAAGATGTGGAAGAATCACCTGATGACCCATCCATCGATGTCATTCACCTGGGTTCCTTCTACGAAGCTCTGGTCTCGCCTTGATGGCGAGGGCAAGAACTGGACAACTGGACGGTGGAGGACATCCCTGTACTCAATTTCGAGTAAAGTACCTTTGGTTATCTACACTTGACCATTTTGTCCATGATGACAAGTGTAATACTGTAAATGGACCTTTTTCTTATGGCATAAATATTAATGAATTAATAGCGCATTTTAAATCCAATTCTTTCCTTTTGAATTTCATCCTTACAATATGTTCCATTTTTATTCATTCAGGACCATTCATCAATTAACACCTAATAATACAATAGACTCGAGAAATTCCTGCAGTTAATTTTGAAATCCCCATAACTGCCATTACTTCAAGTGATTCCGAGGAAGACCTTACAGAGGAAAGCAATGAAAAAGATGAACCCTCCCTAGTGCCTTGTGAAGACGAAACACACACCATAAATTTAGGCACAGAAGAAGTAAAAAGGGAACTTAAGGTAGTGGAGAGTGAAGAATTGGGAGATATGATCAGTCTGCTTAAAGAATTCCTCGACGTATTTTCCTGGAGCTATGATGATATGGTGGGTTTGGACCCTCAGATAGTGACACACAAAATTCCCTAATTAGGGGACAGTCCGTAAGCGAGGTTAAGGAGAATGAATCGACACCTTTGCTTAAAATTCGGGATGAAGTCAAGAAACAGTATGACGCTGGGTTCTTGGAAGTGGTCAAATATCCTCAATGGGTAGCTAATGTCGTCCCGGTAATGAAGAAGGACGGGAGAGTTAGGATGTGCGTTGACTACAGGGATCTTAATAAAGCAAGCTTGAAAGACGATTTTCCTCTCCCCCACATTGATGTGTTAGTTGACAATCTTTGCGGGATTAGGCGGTGTTCATGTATTGATGGGGCATCGAGGATACAATCGAGATCCGATGGGCGAGGAAGACAAGGATAAGGCGCTTTCATCACTCAATGGGAGTGTTTTGCTATCGGGTCATGCCTTTCGGGTTGAAGAATGCTGGTTCTACCTACCAGCGTGCAATGGTCACATTATTCCACGATATGATGCATAAAGAGGTGGAAGTGTATGTGGATGATATGATCATCAAATCCCGGGGAGAAGAAAGTCATGTGCAGGTACTGAGGAAAGTATTTGAGAGACTCAGGAAATATCAGTTGAAACTGAACCCTGCCAAATGCATATTCGGAGCTAGGTCAGGAAAATTGTTGGGGTTCATAGTGAGCGAAAAGGGAATAGAGGTAGATCCAGACAAGGTTCGAGCTATTCAAGAGATGCCATCCTCAAGAACAGAAAGGGAGGTGCGACTTTCAGGAAAATTGAACTACATATCAAGATTTATTTCCAATCTCACCGCAAAAGCCGAGCCTATTTTTAGACTGCTCCGAAAGAACAACCCCACTCAATGGGATTCAGGTTGCCAAGAGGCTTTTGAGAAAATCAAGCAATACTTGTCAAACCCACCAGTATTGGTTCCACCCGTGGCAGGGAGGCCTCTTATCCTGTATATGGCGGTCCAACAGAACTCGATGGGATGTGTTTTGGGACAACATGATGATACCGGCCGAAAGGAGAGGGCTATTTATTACCTGAGCAAGAAGTTCAATGATTGTGAGTCAAGGTACTCTTTCTTAGAAAAGACTTGCTGCGCATTAGCCTGGACAGCAAATCGCCTCAAGCACTACATGTTGAATCACAAGACATGGCTCATCTCCAGGATGGATCCTATCAAATATGTGTTCGAAAGCCCATTCGTACCAGGTAGGATAGCCAAGTGGCAGGTTATACTCTCCCAATACGACATAGTCTACATGACCCGGAAGGCAGTAAAAGGTAGCGTGATCGCTGACCTCCTAGCAGAAAATCCTATCCAAGATTATGAAGCTCTGGATTTTGAGTTCCCTGATGAGCATATTAATGAAGTGGACTGCGAAGAAGAGGGGCCAGCCGATGTATGGGAAATGTATTTCGACGGAGCTGTCAATTTGTCCGGTAATGGAATTGGAGCTGTATTGATATCCCCGGATGGAAAACACTTTCCGATAGCCATTAAGTTGAGATTTGACTGCACCAACAACGTCGCGGAATATGAAGCTTGTGTGATGGGTCTACAGGCTGCCATCGAAATGAAAATCAGGAAGTTGGAGGTATACGGAGACTCAGCCCTGATTATTTATCAAGTCAAGGGAGAATGGCAAACCAAGGATCCCAAGCTAATCCCATATCAGAAGTACTTACTGGAGCTGATTAAGAAATTCGAAGAGATCTCTTTCACTCACCTTAGTAGGGACAAGAATCAATTTGCTGATGCCTTAGCCACCCTAGCTGTTATGGCTCAAATCGAAGAGGGTCAGATGATTCAGACATTGAAGATTAAAGCAAGAAATGAGCCAGCTTATTGCTTCATGATTGAGGAAGAACCTGACGGTAAACCTTGGTATCATGACATCCTGATCTACTGTAGAACCAGAGATCCCCCCAGGGGCAAACCGAAACAAAAAGAGGATGCTTCGGAGATTAGCATTAGGATACTTCCCCAGTGGTGAAACCCTATACAAGAGAGGGTCCAACGGTGAACTGTTGAGATGTGTGGATGCAAAAGAGGCGAAGAAAATCCTTTTTGAGACTCATGAGGGAAATTGTGCAACCCATGCCAATGGGCACATGATGGCTAAGCAAATCATGCGATGGGGGTATTTTTGGATCACAATGGAAAAAGATTGCATCGAGTATTTCCGAAAATGCTATAAGTGTCAAATCTATGCCGATCCGATAAATGTGCCACCTCACAAGTTGTTCAACCTCGTCTCACCATGGCCTTTCGCAATGTAGGGCATCGATGTGATTGGTCCCATCAATCCCAAGGCATCCAATGGGCACAGATTCATCCTTGTGGCCATCGACTATTTCTCCAAGTGGGTCGAGGCGACATCCTATGTGCACATCACACAGAATACGTTTCTCAGATTTCTCAGAAGCAATATTATCTGCCGGCATGGCCTCCCTAATGAAATCGTCACTGATAACGCTAAGAATCTGAATGGTCCGAGGATTCAGAAATTGTGTGATCAATACAAAATCCGACACCTCAATTCCTCCCCATACCGTCCCCAGATGAATGGAGCGGTGGAAGCTGCAAACAAAAACCTCAAGAGGATAATCCGGAAAATGACGGTCACGTATAGGGATTGGCATGATATGCTTCCTTACGCTCTCCACGCATACCGGACTTCTGTAAGAACCTCAATCGGGGCAACTCCATACTCACTGGTTTTCGGGATGGAAGCAGTATCACCTATTGAAGTTGAAATCCCTTCCCTAAGAATTCTGAAGGAATCAGGAATTGATGAGTCAGAATGGATCGATCAAGTTGGATCGATTAAACTTGCTAGATGAGAAAAGGTTAGCGACATGTCATGGCGATTATACGGATGAGGATGGCTAGAGCATTTGATAAAAGCGTTCGCCCACGCGAATTCCAACCCGGGGACCTAGTTCTGAAGAAAGTGCTGCCAAATCAAAACGATCCCCGGGGCAAATGGTCACCAACCTACGAGGGACCCTATGTGATTAAAAAGGCATTTTCTGGAGGAGCCTTGATCTTGACCCACATGGACGGTGAAGAGTTTCTGAGACCTGTGAATGCTGACATCGTCAAGAAATATTATGCCTAAAAAAAAAAAAAAAAAAAAAAAAAGGGGTAGGAGCGAAAACCCGAAAGGGCGCTCCTAGCAAAATGTGTTAAATAAGGCGAAAACCCCGAAAGGCGCTTTGTAAAGCAGTAAAGGATGAAAACCCGAAAGGGCGTCCTGAAAGAACGCGAAAAAAAAAAAAAAAAAAAAAAAAAACCTAGGGGTGAAAACCTGAAAGGGCATCCCGAGAACAAAAAGGGAGAAATAAGGAATGGGGGCATGAAACCAGGATGAAGAGGAAACTGTCACGGCATGAGGCTTCAGAGAACTTGAAATAATGGCAGTTAAGCGATTTCAAAAATCAGCCACAGGGAATATGTGAGAGCTATCCTCATACCCTTCTTCTTTGAAACTTCTTCTTTGTCTTTATTAAACCGTAATAAAATCACACTTCATTCCCCATGTTTCTATCTTTCCCTTATATTTATTTTTCTGCAATCTCGTTATTTAATGCGCTATTTAAATCAGTTAAAATTTTTGCCATAAGATTAAGATTTGACAATTGATAACCTCACGTACTTTACTATGAGATTTGCAGGGAATGACCTAAAAAAAAAAAAAAAAAAAAAAAAAAAAAACCGAAAGGGCACTTCTAGTCATATAGATGAAGGGGGAAGTAAAAGCCCGTAAGGGCGCTTTTCGGGAGAAAGTCAAAAAATCAGAAATGGGGCATTTGAAAAGTGGGGTCATAGGTCAAGTCTTGCAACTCGTCCTCCATTAATCTTTGGCCTTCGAGATTCTGTTAAGTACACTTCATTGGGGAAGAACTTCTCGTGTCCGGTTCAGGCTTGCTTTGTAAGTACAATTTAAAATTCCTGTTATCAACCTCTGGTTCCTTGATCTAAGTTGATTTTCATTTCCCGCAATTTATATTTCCTGTTATCAACCTCTGGTTCCTTGATCTAAGTTGATTTTAATTTCCCGCAATTTATATTTCCTACTATCAACCTCTGGTTCCTTGATCTAAGTTGATTTTAAATTTCCCGCAATTTACATTTCCTGCTATCAACCTCTGGTTCCTTGATCTAAGTTGATTTTAATTTCCTGCAATTTAAATTTCCTGTCATCAACCTCTGGTTCCTTGATCTAAGTTGATTTTAATTTCCTGCAATTTAAATTTTCAGTTATCAACCTCTGGTTCCTTGATCTAAGTTGATTTTAATTTTCTGCAATTTACGTTTCCTGTTATCAACCTCTGGTTCCTTGATCTAAGTTGATTTTAAATTTCCTGTTATCAACCTCTGGTTCCTTGATCTAAGTTGATTTTAATTTCCTGCAATTTACTTTTCAGTTATCAACCTCTGGTTCCTTGATCTAAGTTGATTTTAATTTCCTGCAATTTACGTTTCCTGTTATCAACCTCTGGTTCCTTGATCTAAGTTGATTTTAAATTTCCTGCAATTTACGTTTCCTGTTATCAACCTCTGGTTCCTTGATCTAAGTTGATTTTAATTTCCTGCAATTTACGTTTCCTGTTATCAACCTCTGGTTCCTTGATCTAAGTTGATTTTAAATTTCCTGCAATTTACGTTTCCTGTTATCAACCTCTGGTTCCTTGATCTAAGTTGATTTTAATTTCCTGCAATTTAAATTTCCTGTCATCAACCTCTGGTTCCTTGATCTAAGTTGATTTTAATTTCCTGCAATTTAAATTTCCAGTTTTCAACCTCTGGTTCCTTGATCTAAGTTGATTTTAATTTCCTGCGATTTACGTTTCTTGTTATCAACCTCTAGTTCCTTAATCTAAGTTGATTTTAATTTCCTGCAATTTAAATTTCCTGTCATCAACCTCTGGTTCCTTGATCTAAGTTGATTTTAATTTCCTGCAATTTATATTTTGAGTTATCATCGTCTGGTTCCTTGATCTAAGTTGATTTTAATTTCACGCAATTTAAATTTTGATTTATCAACCTCTGGTTCCTTGATCTAAGTTGATTTTAATTTCCTGTAATTTAAATTTCCAGTCATCAACCTCTGGTTCCTTGATCTAAGTTGATTTTAAATTTCTTGCAATTTACGTTTCCTGTTATCAACTTCTGGTTCCTTGATCTAAGTTGATTTTAAATTTCCTGCAATTTATGTTTCCTGTTATCAACCTCTGGTTCCTTGATCTAAGTTGATTTTAATTTCCTGCAATTTAAATTTCCAGTTATCAACCTCTGGTTCCTTGATCTAAGTTGATTTTAATTTCCTGCAATTTAAATTTCCTGTTATCAACCTCTGGTTCCTTGATCTAAGTTGATTTTAATTTCCCGCAATTTAAATTTCCTGTTATCAACCTCTGGTTCCTTGATCTAAGTTGATTTTAAATTTCCTGTTATCAACCTCTGGTTCCTTGATCTAAGTTGATTTTAATTTCCTGCAATTTACTTTTCAGTTATCAACCTCTGGTCCCTTGATCCAAGTTGATTTTTAATTTAACTTCTGATGCTGATCCCTAGGTCATTGACTTAGGTATGTTTTAGTTTCGAACACCTAATCGTCCAAAATACGGGTCTAAATCTTTACATAATTCCTACACGGGAAATTTTTCCCTTAATAGAAATTATGTAAAGAGGGGCAGCTGTCGACACCATATTTTGGCCGATCCCCAGAATCAATAAACATTGAAACCGATCCCCAGCACTAAATTTTCCTTTGCCAGCCAACTACATTTCCGACCTCTCTTTGCCACATTTCCGATCTCTCTTTGATAGACAGTCACATTTCCGATCCCTCCTCAAAGAATTGAATCAATGTTAAGTCCTCACATCAGTCAAATCCTTACCAGTCTATTAAATCGCTCACCGATCTCTCCGATCCGTTGTAGTATAAACAAAGTGAACTAGATCTTTTCTTACCAGTTTTATTGCCGATCTCCTTTTCAAAAGTTTAAGAGTTAAGGTTTTGGTCCGGTTTAATGAGGATTTCGATCTTAAGTGTTCAAGTCAAATTTCCAATTTTAATCAAGTCCCGATTAATGTTGATTCCCTATCGATCTCATGCTCATTATGTTTTCCGATCTCTCACACTTAGGTTAATAATCTCTTTCAGTTACTTCGATGTACTCAGACAATAAAGTATTAAGTAATTTAGAGATTTTCCGATCACAATCATTCATTGAACAAAAGAGACACTTCATTTCATTTCAAAAAATTTGTACAAGTCATTCGGCTGGGGGTGATCTACATTTTGCTCATTTTCTCTCTCACCCTCGGCTTCCTCTTCGCTTTCACCCTCGCCTTCGGGAGCCAGGTCAGCCATCCAAGAGAAGTCCTCCTCTAGGTAACGCTTCTGCAGCTCGGCCAAGAGATCCTTGTGAGCGTTCACATAGGCACCGGCTATTCCAGTCACCATCTCTTCATCTTTTGCCTTAAGCTCCTCAGCAAGATGAGCGACTTGAGCAGCTTCGTTGGCCCGGAGTGCCTGGACCTCTCTAAGATCACGATCCCTTTCAGCCAGAACATGAGTCTGTTCGGCCGTCTTATCCTCATAGTACTTCATCCGCCCCTCAATTTGAGATATGTAATCCTGAGCGGATGAGAGTTGGGATCGGAGGGATGCCACCTCTTGACTCTTCTTCTCGACCTCCTTACCCGGTAGTGCGCCTTTTCGGACTATGTCTTTGGTTCACCAAGCACTCTACATTGAACTCATGGATCGGGTTAGGATGTCGTCAAGATTGTTGAGAGCGATCTGTCCGATCCTCCGGCGGATGGAAGACCCAAAACTTTGGCAAAATCGGGGTTCTCCCGACGGTCCGATTGTTCTCTAGGGAGGCAATCGGTGCCAGGCGCCACGAGAAGAGGGCCTCGTAGGAGGTCGAGAACGACCCCCTTACGTGCTTGGAGCAGTGAAGGAGGTGGAGCGGCTCTTCTGTTGAGAGAAGATCGGACGGCTTGGTGATCGCGGCCAGAAGGTTGGGATGGGCCTCCTTGCGTCTCCCCAGGTTCATGGCCGGGAGTTTGAAGTAGGGCCAAACGCTTCATCTCCTTTATTTTCTGGGAAATCTCTCTCTCCTTCTTCCGCTTCCTGGAACCTTCATCGCCCGCCATACCTACACAAAAAGAGGTCGGTGAGATCGATAAGGTCCAAAGATCGAGAAATAGAAAATACCGATGCCAAGATCGGAGAAGCCCGCGCTTTTGCGTAATCAACTCCATCGTCCAATGATGCGGCTCGGCGATCACCGCATCTAAACAGAGTACTTTTGAGTGGCGGCTTGATTCTTGACTCGGCACTATTAGGCTTTCCTCCTTGTTCAGGGTAATGCGCTTCGGAATCAAGGGCCCCTGGTGCCACCAGCTACGGGGGAAGTCCTCGAAGCAGGACGGATTTTTGCTCCTCAGAATGAAGAAGCGGTTCTTCCAATTCTTAAGGGAGGAGGCGGTCGGTGAAGAGCCCGCAATGATGCTTCGCCTGAAAGAACCAATGCTCGTCTTCTTTTCGGTGAGTTAGCCTGTGCAGTTCGGCGAACACCTTAGCCGTAGGTCTGATTCCCTTAGCTCGGCACAGGCCTCGGAAGGCTACCAAGATCCGCCACGAGTTAGGGTGAATTTGGGCGATGCACACTCGGTGGAATTTTAGGACCTCCTTAAAGAAGTCGTCGAGGAGGCAGAAGACCGGCCTTTAAGCTCGTATACCATCACCATGTCATTCTCTTCAAAGGAGTGATCGGCTCGGTGATCGCCGTGACACCGGATAAGTTCATATGAATCGGGCTCTATGTTGTACTTCTGGCTAAATGACTGCAGATCGGTTTCTTGCAAGATCGACGGCAGCTCATCCATAGGAAGATTCTCCCTCCCCGAAGGAGGTGCATGCCTTGATGGTGCGATCCACCCCCGAGCTGGAGCGGAGACCCTAAGAGGTTCTAGTTGTGCGCTCGGCCCAACCACCTCTTCTTCATCAGACGACCATGAAACATGGACGGAAGGTGGGCTTGCCACTCTCTGACCTTCGGCGCCGCTCATTTTTAAGAAAAACAAAGAACTTAAAGCTAAAAGAAGGATTAAAACCCTTAGGAGCTTGAGCAGTCGGAAGAGCTTGAAAAATCGGAGAGTTTTGGAATTGCTTGCGAGAGGCAGAAAATGGCATAAAGTGAAAGCGGCTAACCCCTACCCCTATTTATACTCGTTCGAGCATTTAATGCTCACGATGTCCCGAGCAATGCATCGGTTAACGGATTGGCGGTGTTACGACACGTCTCTCAAATTCCATAAAGAACGGCTAATTAGAGATCGGCATATTAAGATAAATGTTTGAATTGTGGATCGATTAAGGGTTGTTGATTAGGAACGGATCGGATAAACACATCGAGATCGAAAATAATCGATGCAATAATAATAAGATAACAATTGACTTTTATTTCCAAAAGATCGGATTACATCGTTTGGGCGATCTCTAGGGATCGGAATAATAGAGATCAGAAGATGCGAGGTCAGCATGAGAGATCGGAATAGGAGCGTGGGAGGGGTTGGAAGGCAAAAGAATAAGACAAATCCCAAATAACCATCGTCGAGAATCGGGTAAAGTAGTTAAAGCGTGGCGAGCGAAATCTCCACCGCGCTTAAGAATTGCCCGCAATCTTGTGCAGTGCGGTATGTCATGCGATCCTGTGCATCCCAATCTCCACCGTTGATCTCACTTATAAGGACAAGCTCGGAGCCCTTGGATCAAAGAAGAAGGCGACAAGACCAGCGCCTTTCACTCCCGGCCCTCGGATCACCTCGGACAAGAAGATTTGGGACCGTCAGATTGAAAGAAGAAAAGGACAAATATTCTGAAGAGTGATCTCGGCCATTCATTTTGATTCTCTATAATTCCTGAACATACGATCATGTCCTTCGAAATCTTGACCCACCAACTCCCCCAAAATAAAACATGACCCTTCATGTAGAGCACCCGATTCATATAAATACTGCATGAAAAAGCATTGAGGGCGGGCAAAAAGAGAGGTAGTTATTATAGCGGAAGAACTACGAAACTTCATTGGTTTGTTACTCTGCTACTTAGAAGTGTTGATTAGAAAGACTTTTGAAACTAGTTTTCAAGTGTTTTCTTGAAAAGGATTACGAATCTTTGGAACTCTACATTTTTAGCTTGTTCATTATCTAATCACACTCTCACTTTCAGCCCTTTATCATCTCTGTTTTCTTTCCCATTGTCCAAGCTCAACTTCATTCTACTCGGTTTTTATCTTAATCTGATTGCATTTTAGCTAAGCAACCTTCAGTTCACGACGAACATCAGCCCTCAGGCTAATCAGTCCGCTGTCTTATCACTATTTGTCACCCGTAGTTATTTCAATAGATTTGGCTCCTTACGGTAGAGCTCATATTCTTTGTTTTACTAAGTGTTTACGTTTACTTTTCGCACTTTCTTTGTTCTTCTTACGTATGCAATTTTCTCCAAGTTCATTTTGTGCAAAAGAACCCCAAAGAATGTTACTCTCGAGTTATCTCTTTAGTGATCAGTCCATCATTTTATTAATCTTGGTCATTTCTGAATGCAAGTTTTCTAGCTCCTAGTAGCGTGTAAGTGGTTGGGTAAAGCGTAGGTAATCGCAACTTAAGGGTCTCTTTTAAAAGAGAACTGAATAACACGTCGGGAAAATAGCCAAACCATTAGTGGCGTAAGCGACAATTGGCAAGATACCATAAAGTGGAATAAAACCAAAGTAAACGAAACAGAATAGATCGGATATTAATAGGTATTGGTAAAATGACTACATGGAAGGTCGGTAAATCAAGTCTAGTATTCCCCGTTTAGTCACAAGGTATCAAGAAGCCTTATCCCCAGCATCTTTGAATGCCAGAATCCTTAGCTTTAGGCTCTTATGACATGTAGCTGAAATTAAAATTAGGGAGATCGGAAAAGTCCCTTTCAAGCTCCTGTTAATCTAAAAGAGATCGGAGGAGAGTTCTTATCCGTTCTCAATTCAAAATTTTAATAAATATTAAATAGAGATCGGAGGAGAGTTCTTATTCGGTCTCAACTCAAAATTTTAAATAGAGATCGGAGGAGAGTTCTTATTCGGTCTCAACTCAAAATTTTAATAAACGTTAAATAGAGATCGGAGGAGAGTTCTTATCCGGTCTCAACTCAAAATTTTAATGATTTAAAAGAGATCGGAGGAGAGTTCTTATCCGGTCTCAACTCATAATTTTAACAAATATTAAAGAGTTCGGAGAAGAGTTATTATCCGATTCTTAAATTAAATTTTAATAAAATATTCCTTTCAAATAAAATTAACATACAACAGTAACTCACTAAGGTTGTCTCATTTACTTATGTATCTGGGTGATCCAAATTTAGTGAAAAATCAAATTTTCCTTTAGTCAAAATGATTAACATATCCATCCAAGCCCACCTAACTAATCCAAAATTAAATCTACTTACCCTTATTAAGGGACGAGGTGGGGTGCCTAACACCTTCCCCACCCGTTTATGGACCCCGAACCTAGAATCTCTGTCTTGAAGTGGTTTCATTTCAATTTATTTTTTTACAAATGGTTTTCTTTAGTTTCCCTCAAAACTAAGGTGGCGACTCCTCACTCTTTCCCACTTCGATGAGGGTTCGTTGAGCGACATAAAATCCCTTGCGGCAATGAATAGAGACAAGGACATAGCAACAGAGCGGTACTACGATTAGAGAGGAGCACAATTGAAGAATTTTTATGCGGGTATTTATCGGCATACAGTAGTTTAGTTTGATGTAAATATGATAGTATGCATATGTATCTACGTAATTTGGCGGTTATGCTGATTAAAATTGTAATAATATTATTTTTGAGATTTTGCATCTGTAAATTAGTTTATGATTGTAAATTAATGATTTAAAATGCAAAATGCATGAGTTATGAAATATTTTGAAATATTAATTCTTGATTTGAAATTTGGATTTTGAGTTGAAGTATTGCCATTGTTGTTGATTTGAAGTTTGGTTGTTGAAAATGAAATTGTGATTGAAAAATATATTGGGAGTGTTTCTATTTTCAGGTTTTAAAGAACTGTTTTCTCAAAATACAAACGGCACTCTACTGAAATTTTTGTAAAAATTGCGAAGATTTTAAATATCCAAAAATTTGATTTATGTTTGGACTTTAAATAAAGATTTTTAAAATTAAAAAAAAATTAATTACCCACCAATTCTAAAATTAACAAAAATTGTTTTAAAATCTCTTGTAGTATATTTAATGGGTTACTGGTAGGTGAAGTACGGTAATTCATTGGGTGTACTATGAGAACATGTTACATCTTACGAGGAGTAGGGTGTGACAACTATTCCATTCATTAGTCAACAAAAATATTGACTTTTGCATAGGCAATTGGTACATTAGCTCTAATACTCCCAACATACCACATTTTGCATTTTAAATTTGTTGGTATTTGTTGTCAATACTATCTCTAAGCTTAATGTTAATTAAGCAGAATTTTCAGTTTTCATGCTTTGGGTTTACTGCTCCACTAGTCATTTTTTCAGTGGGAATTTGGCAAAATGATCAACACGAAAGTTGTTTCTTATTTTGTCTAGTTGCATTTCCTTTTTTGAATCACTACATTTGGAGTTTTATAGCTCAAGTTATGGCCCAAAAACCACAACTGGCCGGATTGAAATTTTGTCCAGAATTTATAGACTGACCATATCTATAGTGTAATGAATAGTGACTGCAACTCACCTTTTTAATATGTTCTGGTCATAATTTGGGTTAGGTTTCTTCATGAAAGTTGTTGGTTTATATCTCAGCTTGATGTTGGTAAAATTTCAGGTCAATTGGACCTTTCTGCACTAATTTATAACCAAATGAACAAAAACTATTTATTTGGTCATTTTGCCCAGGCAGATTACAGGTCACCCGGATTAGGGCAAGCTTTTGGTCCACTTGGTTTGGTTTTGTGGGCATGGTTTCTTCACCAAAGTTGTGCCATTATGTGTCTAGTTTCATGTGCAGTTGGTCTTGCATCAATTGAACCTCTACAATTCATGTTATGGCTGCCCAAACTCTTTGGACTCATGTCCAATTCTGCAGGTCACCAAGGGCAGCCACACCAAACCCAAATCCCATCACTCAACACACTTCATTTTTTATTTAAATAGAACAAAATGGTCACTAATTGACCATTAAAACCTATTTTCACCATTAACTGATTAAGGTCTCCAATTTATGTCCAAACCCTAACCCTAATATCTTGAGTCATGCATTTACATACCTTCCATTATCCTAAGCATTGTATTAATGTTAAAGGCAGCCAAATTATAATTTAAATCTAAGAAATCTCCAAAACTCTACTAGGTTCAAGGCTACCCAAAATTTTGAGATGGACATACACAAGATATTTAGCAAATTTCTTTGCAATTTTGCGCTCAATTATACTTATTCAACATAAATTTGAAGAGAAACATAAGTTTAAGTCACTAACCTCTTAGGGAGCTAATCCAAGGCTTGTAAGAACTCTTTCTTTTTAATTCTTTTTGCTCCCAAAAGCTTCACCAAGATGAAAGAGTAAGTTTTTGTGTTGACAATTAGGATTTTTGGTGGAAGAAAGCTAGGGAAAATCAAGCTTGAAAAAGCTTGTTCATGGTGGTTATGGGAGTATGGATGACAGCAAGAAGGAAATGAAAAAGAGAGGTTCTGATTTCATTTTATTTTCCAGCCCATTTTAACTCTTTTAAATAAAGTTATGCCATGTGTCAACTTTGGATTGGGTGGAAGAACTTTAATGACATCATTATGATGTCATAAGTCCATTTTCCTTCATTTTCTCTTCATTTCTTGTCTATTTAATTGCAATTAAATTTTTAACAATATTTGTTCATATTTTATGTTATATAAATTATTTATTTAACTGGAAAAGTTGGCCAAAAATCATCTCTGAAGACGAAATGATCAAAATGCCCTCCGTTTGGCTTAACGGGCTAAAATTATCTGTACCAATTGAAAAAATTTTCTAAGTATTTTCTTGGCATTCTAATGCCATAAGAACCTCAATGACCCTTTTCTGGTATCCTAGAAATTATTTTATAATTTTTCTCCTGGGTTTAGGGCTCCTAATTGCGAGAACCGCAACTTCTCACTAGGTTACCCATCGCTAGGGCACCAGCTCATTTAACTTGGTTGTATTTTATTTTTAAAATTTTTCCTAAATTTTTCCTATTAATATTTGAGTTAATTTTGGTTCCTCACTTTAGTTTAAATATTTTTCCCAGCGTTCTAGCTGTCCGGACCGACATTGGTCACCAGAACAGTAGACTATACGGACTAGCTAAAGTGAGGATGTTACATTATCTATGTATGATAAGGAATTAATTGTTTATATCATCTTTGTATATTTACTTTCCTATTATATTTACTACATTAGTGTAAATCATATCCCACTAATAGTGAATCACAGCTTCTATGCCTTAGAAATAGGTAGAATTGATTAGTGTGTTTGTGTATATGTATCTCTGTCATCTATTAGTATAATATAATATTTAGCCATTCTTTTCTTTCTATATTCAGTTGTTTATTTTCTGAAGATGGTATTAGAGCAAGCTTTGTAATACCTGTTTATCAATCTTTTCAAGATGACAGGTGAAGACAAAACGCTAGAAAAATCCCATTCAACAAATTCAAGCTCCAGCAACAGTTGTCTCAATATGGATCCATCAAACCCATATTTCATTCATCACTCAGATTATCGCAGTCACATGCTTGTTCCAATAAAATTGAATGGCCCCAACTATCCATCTTGGAGTAAATCCATGATTCATGCTCTCACTGCAAAGAATAAAATTGTTTCATCAATGGAACCATTCAGCCGCGCTCAGAAATAGATCAACCAACAGATTATGCATTGTGAAATCAGTGCAACAGCATGATTTGTCATGGCTCATTCATTCGGTAGAACCAAATTTGGCAAAAGGAGTAGTTCACGCCAAATACGCCTCTCAAGTATGGGAAAACTTCAAAGATCAGTTTTTGTAAAAGAATGCAACAGCAATCTATCAAATTCAAAGATCACTGACTTCTCTCACACAAGGTACCATGACTGTCTCAGCCTATTTCACAAAATTTAAGGGTCTCTGGGATGAATTGAAAACATATAAGAATATGCCCGCCTGCAATCAAATGAAAGCACATAATGTGCAAAGAGAACAAGACCATCTTATGCAATTTCTCATGGACCATCTTGTGTGTACACTCCACAGCAAAATGGAGTAGTGGAACGCAAGCATCGCCATATTTTAAAGGTGGCACGAGCACTGCGATTTCAATCCAATTTACCTCTTGAATTTTGGGGAGAATGTATTTTGATTATTGTCTACCTTATTAACCGATTACCATCACTTTTATTGCCTTCTAAATCACCTTTTGAATTGTTGCATAATCATCCACCATCACTAGATTACTTGAAGGTTTTTGGTTGTTTACGTTATGCAACCGTTGTCCATCCTATTCAAAAATTTGATTCTCATGTCAAACGTTGTATCTTTATTGGGTACCTCACTGGTAAAAAAGGATATAGACTCTATGATTTGGAGACTAAAAAATTTTTTGCCAGTCATGATGCTAAATTTTTTAAAACTACCTTTCCTTTTCTTTTAACCACATAAAATTCCCATAGAGAGTCATTTCAATATTTTCCTAATGCCATGGACACCTTGCATTCTACATCATTTTATCCCACAAATGTGAAGGAGCGGAAGCATGTAAATTGTTAGATTAGAGCATTGAATTTCAAAAATTTCTTTTAGGGTTTCATGCATCATGCCACATCCATTATGTGCCTAATTAATTTCAATGTTCAACTGCATATTAAAATACTTTTAATATGTATTAGGATCTATGTTTGCCATTTAAGATTTTTGAATTAACAAATTAATTCAATTGCACCCTAGTTTGAAAGAAGAAAATGTGCACTAACCTTTTGATGCACTAGTGACGTAATTGTCACCTTTAGCAAGCACCTAGGACCACAAATGTTGTCCCTTTAGCTTGTCCACACCAATATCACCAATAGGCAGCCCCCAATCTTGCTTCCCAAGCCTTGCCAACCAATTATAAATTGGGTTTTTACCTTTAGAAAGGTTGTAGATGTGTATAGGACACTAGAAACAATTTCTAGCAATTTTGATTCAAAGAAATTTAGGCAATTCTCTTTGACTTGATGAGAAAAGATGAAGAGAAGAGAGAGGGCTAAAGGTGGCGGCACCTATAGAAAAATAAGAGAGTGTGTTTTATTTTTCTTTCTTTTCCCTTTTATAATTAGGTCATCACTTAAAACCCTTGCCACATGTCATCATCACATTGTATCTTAATTTTAATTGACTTAATCACATTAAGCCAAGTGTCAAAGCTAGACTAAATCTTGACTTTGATAATCTTACATGATTGGAAGAAAAATGGCAAGCTTATATGGTGCCATGTGTCACCATCTCATAGTGCCACATGTCACCCCGTGAAATGACCAAATTACCCTTATGTTTTAACTTTGAGTTCTCAGCCCAAAATTATTATTTCTCCCCTTCTAATTAATTTATATCAAATATAAATTAATTAATTAATCTCTATTAATTAATTTCTCATAATTAAGTTCATATTTAAACACTTTAAATATAAATTTAACTTGTACTATACATCCAATAACCTAGATTTAGTTTTAAGCCATAATAGGGACTTTGCAATCTTATTGCAAACCAAACCTATTTAATTAATCAATTAAATCACATTTAACTTGGTGATTAACTTGTGTATGTGTGTGACTCACTAGGCTCATCACTAATTGGCTATCAACTCTTAATATCATCAAAACTCTTTCTTACCATAAATGATTTCTCTAAATCATTTTAGGCACCTCATAGACCATGGTTAACACCTAGCATAGCATGCCATGGCCACCCAATCAGTAATAAGGAATACCTTAAATGAACCTATAATCATGTGTTACCATGCACTAGAATCTCTCTGTTACAAAATCTCAATTCGAGCTGGAGTCATGGTTTATGTCAAACCCCATTTGCTATGAATATTATGTTCTCTTTTAATTCCAGTTCTTGATTAATTAGATTTTCTTGTCAGAAACTCTTTTCTGACTAAATCTGTCTGTCCTGGCCAGGAACTTGAAACATCAAGAATAATTAAATGAATATAGGACTTTATCCCTATTTACTTAGGGTAACAGATTCCATCCTGATTAACACCTATCTCCATATATAACTAGTAGGAGCCAACACATGCCCATATACCCATACACAGTACAAATATGAAAGCAGTATCAAACTCAAACCACATATATACAAGATAATTGCGTTATCTCAGGTCTAAAGATTATATGCACTGATATGATATATAACAATACATTGACAAGAGTAAACTCCATGTGCTTGTCATAAGCATTACTGGTTCGGCCTACTTATCATGTATAAGGGCCTATCATGTTTGTTATATAGCATGAGACTCACCATTCCATCTTATTTATATCTCATATAAATATGTTAAGAACAAACATGATTAAAATCTTTCTGGATAAGTTATGCCCTTATTGTGAAGTATCCTCGATTGTGAACCAATTTATGATACTTTGTGCTAGAAATACTGTCACTCATATTCTTAACAACTTAAGAATAGAATTTCTAACAAAATATCAATGGACCTTTTCTATTACACATAAATACATTATGTAAACAAAAAAGTGAAATTGCCTTTTATTAATAAAATATGTATAAGATATATACTAAATGATATACTCTAGAGCATACTACTAACAATCTCCCACTAGCACTAGAGCCATTCATTACAATATCTTAGACCCATCTTCTTAAGATGTCTGTCTAACTGAGCTTGTGACATAGGCTTCGTGAATGGATCAGTTGGATTTTCAGCTGATGCTATTTTCTATATGGCTACATCACCTCACCCAACTATTTCTTTGATAATGTGGTAGCGCCTTTCTATGTGTTTGGATTTTTGGTGAGACCGAGGTTCCTTAGCCTGTATGACTGCTCCATTGTTGTCACAATAGAGTGGAACTACTGACTCAATGGAAGGAACTACTGCAAGTTCTATCACGAACTTTTTTATCTAAACAGCTTCTTTTGCAGTATCTGATGCAGCAATATACTCAACCTCTGTAGTGGAATCAGCAGTCGTACTCTATTTGGAAATCTTCCAACTAATTGCACCATTACAAATGAACACAAACCCAGAGGTAGACTTTCTATCATCAATATCTGATTGGAAATCAGAATCAGTATAACCATCCAATTGCAAGTCACCACCTCCATAAATTAAGAATAAATCCTTAGTTCTTCTCAAGTAGTTAAGAATATTCTTGACAGCTATCCAGTGTTCCAAACCTGGATTGGATTGAAACCTGCTAGTCAAACTAACAGCACGTGCGATATCTGGCCTAGTACACACCATTGCATACATTAAACTTTCAATAGCCGAAGCATATGGAATCCTGACCATTTTATCTCTTTCTTCAGGTGTCTTTGGAGATATCTCTTTAGAAAGGTGAATACCATGTCTCACTGGTAATAATCCTCTCTTGGAATCAAGCATGTTAAACCTCTTTAACACCTTTTCTAAGTATAGATTTTGGGATAAACTAATTATTCTTTTTGCTCTATCTCTATAGATACGAATTCCAAGAATATAGATTGCCTCCCGTAAGTCTTTCATGGAGAATGTATTTGACAACCATACCTTTACAACTGTCAATATACCTATGTCATTACCTATCAACAGAATATCATCCACAAATAAGACAAAAAAAATGATATCACTATCACTAACTTTCTTATATACACATGGCTCATCCACATTTTTTATAAAACCAAATGACTTAATGGCTTCATCAAAATGGATGTTCCAACTCCTTAAAGCTTGTTTCAACCCATAAATGGATCGCTTTAGCTTGCATACCTTAGAACCATCTTGGGATTCAAAATCCCTAGGTTATTCCATGAAAATATTTTCTTCAATGTATCCATTGAGAAAAGTTGTTTTGACATCAATTTGCCAAATCTTATAATCATAGTATGCAGCTATTGGTAATAAAATCCTAATTGATTTAAGCATGGCAACAGGCGAGAAAGTCTCCTTATAGTAGATTCCTTGCCTTTGATGAAACCCTTTCACTACTAGCCTTGCTTTATAGGTCTCTACCTTTCCATCAGAACCAATTTTCTTCTTGAAAACCCATTTATTCCCCATAGGTACAATACCTTCAGGTAGGTCAACAAGATCCCAAACTTGATTCTTATACATGGAATCAATTTCAGATTTCATAGCTTCAATCCATTATGAAGAGTCTATATCTAATATAGCTTCTTCATAGGTAAGTGGATTATCTGTAACACCCTCATTGTAGTAATTTCGTACATTCTATTGTTTCGGTGATCGGTGTTGGTCCGGACAACTAAAACATCTAGAAAAACATTTAAACTAAAGTGAGGAGCCATAATTAACTCAAATATGAATAAGAAAAATTTAGAAAAAATTTTAGAAATAAAATACAACCAAGTTAAATGAACCGGTGCCCTAGCGATGGGTAACCCAATGGAAAGTTGCGGTCCTCGCAACTAGGAGCCCTAAACCTAGGAGAAAATTCATAAAATAATTTTTGGGACTCTAGAGAAGAGTCATTGAGGTTTCTATGGCATTAGAATGCCATGAAAATGCTTCTGGAATTTTATCAATTGGTACAGACAATTTTGGCTCAATAAGCCAAATGGAGGGCATTTTGGTCATTTCTTCTTCAGAGATGATTTTTGGCCGACTCGTCCAGTTAAGTAAATAATTATTATGATCTAAAATATGAATAAATATTACTAAAAATTTAATTGAAAATGAGTAGAAAAGAAAAGGAAAGAAAAATGAAAGAAATAGGGAATTATGACATCATATGATGTCATTAAAAGTGCTCCACCAATCACAATTAAGCAAACTCATTAAAATGGGATAAATGAGACAAAAATGAATAAAATAAATCTACTCCCTTACCCATCTTCTTCCTTGGCGTAACCACACACCAAAGAGACTCCACCATTGTTATCCTAACCAAGCTTCCTTCCCACTTAATTACACCATAAAATCCCTTGCTCCTTTCATTAAAAACACTCCTTGCATCTTGGGCAAACTTGGCGCAGCAAAAAGAAAAGGAAGGAAAGAGGTTTTACAAGCTTAGAAATTGACTCAAGCAAGGTTAGTGCCAAATTCTTCCATTCCTCTTCTAAATTCTTGTTTAGGTACTTGATTTAAGCTAGAAATTGCAAGAAAATGAACTAAAATCTTCATGTATGTGTAATCCTAAATTCAGCCAGCCTTGGTGTGTGGTTGGGCTGATGTGTTTGATAGGCTTAAACATGTTATAGATGATGGAGATTGCACATAAATGAGTTAGAATCGAAGAATTAAATCAATAACATGTGACATGTGCAATTGAGAATTTGTGGTTGGGGTTTTGAACTCAAAATTTGAGGGTTTATGTAATTAATGAGGGATTGATGTTTTAATGGTCAATTAGTGACCATTTAGCTGTGTATGATAAGGAATTGAAGTGAATGGTAGCTTGGGATTTGAGGTTGGGTGTGTTGCTTTGAGTGCCCTACAGGTCTGGATATGAGTCTAGTATGTTTGGGCAGCTATAACTTGGGTTGTGTAGGTTCAATTGGTGCAAGGTCAATTGGACATGAAATTAGACACATAATGGCACAATTTTGGCAAAGGAACTCTGTCTAGAAACTAAACATAGGATGCCCTAAAAATTGACCAAATCTGGGTGACTTACATTCTGTCTGGGCAAAATTACTAAATGAACAGTGTTCATTTATTTAGTCATAACTCAGTGTAGAAAGGTCCAATTGACCTGAATTTTTACCAGTAGAAAGCTGAGACATAGCCCTACAACTTTCATGAAGAAAACAAACCCAAATTTTGACCATAACATATCCAAAAACTGACCTTTAATCAGTGTACAAGAACTGTAGAATTTATTCTACCCAAAAATTTTGAAAAAATTGCAATCCGGCCAGTTATGGTGTTTAGGCCATAACTTGAGTTACAAAACTCCAAATGGAGTGATTCGAAAAAATAAATATAACTAGACACAATAAGGAACAACTTTGATGAAGAACAGTTTACCAAATTCTCACTGTAGAATGGCCTAATGGAACAGTGAACTCTAGCACCCAAAACTGAAATTTTTGATTTATTCACCATTGGTTAGAAGTATAGATTGGCAACTAATGCCAGCACTTTTGGGAATCAAAATGTGGTAAATTTATGTGATTAGGACTTATGTAGCTATTATGCATTGGAAAGTCAATAATTTGACCTAAATAGTAAAATGAATAGTAACCTTACATGTAAAGCATGAAAATTCAATCAATAACTTGGTAATGTGCCTAGTACACCTAGTAAGATTGGTTTGGATAGGTTGGCATGCCAATAGGGTTCAGTTAGCAGTACTGCACATGGCATTATGTCATTCTGTGATTTTATGACTTTTAGCCATTCTGATATTATGGTGATA
Source organism: Hevea brasiliensis (assembly GCF_030052815.1). Lineage (NCBI taxonomy): Eukaryota > Viridiplantae > Streptophyta > Magnoliopsida > Malpighiales > Euphorbiaceae > Hevea > Hevea brasiliensis. Next base: position 87,753,071 of record NC_079500.1, read on the forward strand.
CTTGGCCTTGTGCCTAATAATTATTACAGCTTATTAACTGTTTTGTTGCACACCGGGAGTTACATATGTGACCGATGGTGTGAAGACCCGAGGTACTTGGTACCCAGTGCCTGTTTACCTGTTTATCTAGTCCAGTCATCCAGTATAGGTTATTTGGGCAACCAAAAATGAAAGTTGATAAATTTAATGAAATAATAGATATAACAAGTACCAAATAAATAAGACTATAAATAATTACCAAAAATTTGTCTGTGTGAGAAATTAATATACACACTGCATATTTATTTCCTTTTAGTTTTTTTTATTTTATTATTGGCACCACTAAGCATTATTTCTTAGAACGTTGCTTTTTGCCATGCGTAGGTACTGGAGATATGGAGCGCAATCCCAGTAGACCGCAATCAGGGTGAGAGTCAGATCTGCTAGTGTTCTGTGTCACCTCTCAGCTACAGTGCATTGGTAGGATGCTAGGCTACATTTTGTATTTTATGTTTTATATTTTTGTAAATTTTGTAATTAAACTTTTATTTTATTATGTATATTGAAACTTATGTGATTATGTATTAATGAAATTATTTGTAAATGATGTTCATAAATGAAAGTTGAGTACTTATTTATGATTTGATTATAAATATGATGTGAATTGAATGATTAGAAAGTTTGAGAAATTGTTGAAAATTGATGTGATTATTGGGAGTTGTGGAATAAAAATGATTATTGGAAGTGTTTTTCACAGGTTCTGAAGAACTATTTTCTCCATTTTCAGTCGGTACTCTGCTGGATTTTCTATAAAATTTTCAGAACCTCAAATAAATTTATATTTTCAATAAATGACTTGAATGAGTCAAATTTCCCAAATTGCATTTCATCATCATAAAGAAATAAATTAAGACTGGATAAAAATAATTGAGATAAAATATGGTGTTCTGGTACACTGTGTGACATATCTTACTCGGCTACACTGTAGACGGGTAAGGGGTGTCGCATAATCTCCATGATCTACTTCTTCATGAGTAAACAACTATTGTTCATCTTCATGAAGGAAACCCTATCTCACTAGTGGGTGAGATATCCTGGTCGATCTGCAAGGAATTACTTTAGATATTTCATCAATAGGTGTAGGTTGACTAGATGGATCTATATCCATTTGATCTGTTGGTTGGTCAGAATTCTCCAATTCTAACTCTATTTGCTTTCCTTTACCACCTCCTTCAATGAATTGTTGTTCAAGAAATATGGCATCTCTACTTACCACAACCTTTTGTGATGTAGACAAATAAAAATACTATCCAAAACTTTCTTTTGGATATCCAACAAATAGACCCTTTTCTGATCTGATTTCCAATTTATCAGTGTTCAGCTTTTTGATATAAGTTGGACAACCCTAAATCTTAACATGCTTAAGACTTGGTTTTCTTCCATGCCATATCTCATAAGGTGTGAAAGAAACTGATTTTGATGGAATCCTATTTAGAATATACAAAGCTGATTCTTATGTAAATCCCCAAAAGGAGATTGGCATATTAGTATAGCTCATCATACTACGTACCATATCTAATAGGGTACGATTTCTCCTTTCAGATACACCATTCAGCTGTGGCGTTCCTGGAGGAGTTAGCTGGGAAACAATGCCATGCTCTTGCAAGTATTCATCAAATTTAGTACTTAAGTATTCACCTCAACGATTTGATCAAAGAGTTTTAATACTTTTTCCTGTTTGATTTTCTACTTCAGATTTAAATTTTTTGAACCTTTCAAAGGATTCATGTTTATATTTCATCAAATATAAATACCCAAACCTTGATTTATCATCAATAAAGGTAATAAAGTAATGAAAACCGCCTCTAGCCATTTCCTTAAATGGACCACATACATCACTATGTATTAGCTCCAAAATATTTTCAACTCTTAGTCCTTGTCCAACAAAGGGTGATCTAGTCATTTTGCTCTGAAGGTAGGATTCACAAGCTGGAGTAGGTTCAGAACGAGGATAAAATCTCCATTTTCTTTAGTTTTGTAATCCTATCTTGTGCAACATGACCTAATCTTAAGTACCAAATATATTTTAAACTTGAGTTGATTTTCACCCTGGCATTGCATTCTTTTATATTGCTTGCATTCATTTTGTGTTTATCATTATTATCCAAATAATAAAGACCATCATGCATATAACCAGAGCCAACATATTTATTTCCAAAATAAATATTGCAAACATCATCTGTGAACTGAAATTCATAGCCATTTCTAGTCAAACTAGATATAGAAATGATGTTCTTAAAAGCATCATGCACATACAAAATATTATTCAAACACAAAACATGTGCAAACATGTAAAACGATTTAGATCCTATGGCTAAAGCTTCAACAGTTGAGCCATCATTAATCTGAAGTCTAGCATCTCGAGAATGCAAGCTACTACTGGTTGCTAGTTCCTGCATATCATAAGAAATGTGAGAACTGACACCAGTATCTAAAACCCAAGCTGTAGATGAATTATGAGCATCATCAGCATCTAAATAACAAGATACAGACATACCTTCTTAATGTGTATCCTTCTTGTCCTTCAAAGAAGCAAGATACTCTAGGTAGTTCCTTTTCTAGTGCCCATCCTTCTGGCAATGGAAACACTTTCCTTTGCCTCCATCAGCTTTGGTCTTCCCTTTCTGTTTGGCTATCTTCTTGGTAGGTCTTGGAACTTGAGGTTTCCTTTTCTTATTGCCCTTCTTCTTATTGGACTTTCCAACAGAGGAAGATGCAATCAAAGCTACCTCTTTTCCTTTATTGTCCGGCATATTCTTTTGGGCAATAACAAGCATTTTAAGTAAACTAGCCAAGGTGTATTCCTGCTTAGTCATATGGAAATTTGTCACAAAATTCCCAAATAACTCAGATAGGGACTGAAAGATAAAATCTGTCTATAATTGGAAATCCATGTGAAAGTCAAGATGTTCCAGCTGCTCAATACGCCGAATCATCTTGTGGACATGATCCCTAACATTCTGTCCCTTAGACATCCTCATGCGGAATAGCTGTCTAGATATCTCATACCTAGCATTCCTGCTGTGCTCACCATACAACTCTTGCAGGTGAAGTAGGATCTCACTTACATATTGCATATTTTCATGTTGTTTATGTAACTCATTACTCATAAAAGCAAGCATGTAACACTTGGCTGTCATATCATGCTCCTTCCACTTGTCCAAAGTATCATGTTCCTCTTAAGTGGCCTCTGGAGGTAAGGGACCAGGAACCTTTGAGTCTAGAACATATCCAATACATTCTAAGTTCAAGACAAGTTTTAAATTTCTTAGCCAATTAGAAAGATTAAGTCCTGTCAACCTATTGTGATCAAGTATGCTCGCAAGAATACTGGATGGTAGTGGTTGTTGTGTGCTCATTATTATCAGAAGAAATAATTGCAGAAAATAACTAGATTAATTAGTAAATGTATCATGTAATTAACCAAAATGATTATGGTCTTTTAATTAAATTAGTCCTCCCACTAACTTAGCGAATCCTACACTTCCAAAGTAGGAGACGGAAATCCTAGTTGGATAGATTTTTAGTGGGTGATTGAATTCTTATAGTCTTATTGATCATCCTCAGGCACATTCATTATTGGAATTATAATAAACTATAAGTGAGCAACTCCTTGCCCATCACATCTCATGTGAGGTTCAATCATTTACCTAACCCCTAATGCTCAAAATCTCAGGCACATCCATTATTGACTTATCTTGCATTAGTTAAGTTGATCCCATTGAGCCAGTAAACATGCAAATAATTTTAATGCCCTCAATCACATCCATTATTGGCCACCAAACCATTTACATATTTACAACATCTCATGCTTAACAATTATTCTTAAGAAAATCTCTTAAATTAATTGTATCATATGCAAGTATTTAAAATTTCTTAAAATAATTGCCTCAATGGAGGGCCCATGATATAATTACCTTAATTATACCATTTCCAAATTAATCATTTGTTTGGAAGATTTAGTAGTTAGCTTAATTACTATTATGGTCTCACTGTCACACCCTACTCCTCGTAAGATATAACATACTCCCATAGTACACCTAATGAATTACCTTACTTTGCCTACCGATAACCCATTAAACATACTACAAGGGATTTTGAAATAATTTTCGTTCATTTTTAAATTGATGGGTAAAATTTTCTCAGATATTAAAAACCTTTATTAAAAGTCCAAACATAAATCAAATTTTTAAATAGTTAAAAATCTCCGCAATTTTTACAAAAATTTCAGCAGAGTGCCATCTGTATTTTAAGAAAAACAATTCTTCAAAACCTGAAAATAAAGACACTCCCAATATTTTTCTCAACAACTTTTTCAAATTTCACAATCAATCTCAACCAATTTCTCAAGTCTCAAAATTCAAACCATCCTCATTTCACAAACTAACACAAGCAATTCAATACACAGTTTAAATTAAATCAAACATTGAAATATCTCATTAAGATAACAAAATAAATATTTACATTCATAGGAGTATTAAAAATTTAATAATGCAAAACTTTATAAGTATATAAAATCTCAAGATAATATTACAATAATTTGTATTTGATTACAATCAAAATATATATATATTACAAAAGAGTTGGTACAACTGCTCAAAGGAAATTTCATACATATAATTACAGAATTACATCAAAAGAAAATGTACAAGGGTATACCTATGATATACCCGAGGATAATCTCACCGTGTCTTTCAGTAACCTCACTCAGCTGCTCTATATTTTCTTTCACCTGCGACAGCATACAAAGCTATCGCTGAGTGGTAAACTCAGTAGTGCACAAACTAATAATTTAAAACTTAATACAAATTATTCTTAACAATTCATAATGAATAAAAATTTAAATTTCTAAATTCTTCAAAATCCATGAAATTCAAAAATCAATATTTTTCATTCATGCAAATTATTCATTTGAATAACATTTTGATCAAATAGTAACTATTTATTTACATTTCTTTTAAATTCCGAAACAATACAAAAATATTTTGAATCACTAACAAATTATTTATTTCAATCACAATTTATCAAATTATGTATAATTTAAAGGGCGTTGCCAACAATTCACACAGTTTATCTTATGGCCCAAAATTCAAATAGATGTTGTGTTGTACACCACGACATTTCACATTCTCCCAATAACCGAGGCTAAAAGGGAGAAACAAAGACTAGCTAGTATATATGAGTACTCATTCAAATTCTTTCCCAACTGGCAAGCCAGAGAGGAAGTAACTCGCCCCATCTAGTAGAGGAGATATCTCACTAGACAAGCTAATGAGAATTCACAATAAATTTTTCCATGTCAACTGTGGTTTCAAATCATATTCAAAACAATTTCTATTTACAAAGTATTTACAAATAAAACATATTTAATCATCATAAATTCATGCTCAAGGTTGGCAACACATCAAACTTAAAATTTACGATTCTCAAAACCATGCAATAAATCCTTAAATGCATAAGAAAATTTGCATTTCATTTATACAATTTCATTCAACAAACTATAATTCTCAACACATCAAAATTTATAAATCATAAAATAACTTGTTCAAATCTATTTAGAAATAAAAATATAACAAAACAGTTAGTCGTGCATAAACCTTATACGAGTTGCCTCTTGGCCTTGACTCGATTCCTCGGGTTCCTTCCCGGTATTCTTTTCCACTGAAATACACAGTTTCACAGTGTTTCAGTATCATAACTCATCATTAATCCAAAAATAAATTCAAATTCATTTATACCTAGCTTTAATATGCTAAACTTGACGTTCTTTAAAATTTGTGTTTTGGGTTACTATTCACGACACTATTCAAGTTAATTTTTTGAATTTCTAAGACTTAATAGGTATGGGAACTCCAACTTCACCCATATACCACATTTTGGTCACTAAATTTGTTGGTTTTTGTGGTTTACTCAAATTCTAAGTCCTTTAGGCAAATTTGTAAATTTTCAGTTTTGGTTTCTTAAGTTGCACTGTTCCATTGGTCACTTTTCTGTTGGAATTTGGCAGAACTTCCTTCATAGAAAATGTTTCCTATTGTCTTAAGTTTATTCTCCTTTTTGAATCACTCCAATTGGAGTTTTTTAGCTCAAGTTATAGCTATTTGAACCATGGCTGCCGGATTGGACTTAACCCAGATTTCTAGGCAATTTTTGGTTCTGGCAGTTTTTGGTCACCAATTTTGGGTGGCCAAATGACTTGGTTAATGGCATAATTTGGGTTTGTGTTCTGCATGAAAGTTTTAGTTCTATACCTCAACTGTCCACTGGTAAAATTTCAGATCATTTAGACCTGCCTAGCTCAAGTTATGGCCAAATGAACAAACACTGTTTATTTGGTCAGTTTGTACAGGGCAAATTGAGATTTTCCGAATTGAGTCAATTTATTCACTAGGTTTTGGTCAATTTTTGGGCATGGTTCCTAAATGAAAATTGTGTCATTTAGTGTCTATTTTCATTCCCAATTGGTCTCATACCAATTGGACTTGTAAATTTTCATTTTTGGTCCCTCAAATGGACCTTGGTCATGCTTCCAGCAGCATGACCACATTGAGTCCGAATTTAACCTTAACTCCAACACTTCCAACACACTTCATTTGGTCAAAAATGACCATTTCTCACCTCAAACTAGTGTCAACTACATCATTTCACCATTTTTCATATTTTTTCCTCTAAACTCTAGGTCCAAAACCCTAACTACACTAGTAATTACATTTAACCACTTCCAAGTATCACAATATCACCTCTGCATTCATATAAGCTTGCCTACACTTATAATCCAATCAAATTCATGCACTACCATAGCAAACCCTAGCTGATCAAAATCCATGTTTAGTCCTCCAACAATTAATTTCAATTCATTTTAAGTTTATTTCTAAGTTAATTAAGCTATAAACACAACTAATTCAACTAGAAAATCAAATTTAGTTTACTAACCTTAGTGCAGAATTTTCTTTCCCTTCAAACCTCTTCTTTTCTTGTTTCTTTATTCTTCAATCACCTCTTCTAGTTGCCAAAACAAGCTTTAACCATGGTAGAGTAATTTTCTATGGTGAGATTTTTGGTTTTTCAAGCTCAAAGATGAGCTTTCATGGAGATTTTAAGGGTGAGAGAGCTTTGGGAGAAAGAGAGAAAGAGAGCTGCAGGAAAGAAGAAGATGGATCTTTTTTTTTTCTTTTCTTTTCTTTTATGTAATTTGTCTTATGGAAGACCCAAAAATCAATTTAATTAAATTTATTAATTATAATCTTTATGGCATCATGCATGATGTCATGCATGATGTCATCTCCCTACACCTTTTTCATTTTCTCTTTTTTTTTTCTATTAGTTCTTTAATTTAGTTCTCGATTACAAAATTTCCTTTTCTCCGATTTTATTTGACAGTTAGGTCAGGAGTCAGCTCTCGGGATCAATTGACCAAATTGCCCCTCGCCGGTTCAACCCGGTTTGTAAATAATTCAATATTTCTTCCGGCTCCCTGACCTAATTATTTGACTGACTTAACAATTCTTTTTCATGATTTTCTCTTTTCCACTGTGTTCGTAATGGTCCTAAGGACATGATGTCACATTTCTGATTCGAAATTTGAGTTTAAATCGACTTCGCAATCCTTCTCGAGAAGGTCACCCATCGCTGTGACTCTCGGCTCGTTTAACTTCTTATATTATGTTTTTCTTATTTATACTTAACTAATTGACAACTACTAATTATTTGTGTTTATGGTTTATCTAGTTGTCTTAGATGTGGTTCTAATCTCCTTAATTATCCGAACCGACACCGGTCACCGAAATAGTGAAATATATCAGGCTATACAAATAGGGGTGTTACAATTCTCCCCCCTTAAAATAATTTCGTCCTCGAAATTTTACCTAGTATTAGTCTCTGAACAGTTATGGGTGCTGTCTCCTCATGTCTTATTCATGCTCCTAGGTAGCTTCCTAGCCTGAATGATGGTTTCTTAGCACTTTTACCAATACTATTTACTCATCGATTGCTCACCTCGTGTGCTAAGTTTCTTATGAGCTTCTATCATAAGTTAGATTCAAATTCATTTCAATTTTAGAGGTAAGTAAATCTGTGTGTTAGTTGATCCACTCTTTTTAGGACCTTGCATGATCCTATGGGTGAGAACTTAGTTTTACTCTTTTCTTATCAAATCTCTTGATCATTTGATGCAATCTTCAGTTTAGTTTAGAATATTTTAATCTTTTCTTACTGTTGTTTTAGCAATTATTTTCCTTCGTAGTCTTTTTTTTATTATTTTTATTTTTATTTTTTTTATATGACCTTGTTAGTCATATATGAACTGTTTATCTCTTTCTTGGCCATAGGTCCATAACTATTATCTTACCATCTCCATTTATAACCATGGCCTATGTGCCATTTTGCACTATCTTGTTTGCTTTTGTTTAACTTATTTCCTTCTTGATAAAATAGTTCGGGATATCGTTACACGTCTTAAGTAGGTTGTTTGCCCTGGTGGCAATTCCTTATCTAGTGTTTTTCTCATTTCTTATTATTCTATTTGTTTTTTTTTTCTTTCATTCCAGAACTTAACTTTAATTATTTTATTTCTTAATCTAATCTTCTTTTTTAACTTGACTGTCGAGTCGTAATTTAACACCTCTTATCATCCCTAACAAATCTACTATACTTCAATATTACTTTGATTTGATCCTCTGACCATTCTAGTCAACACTTTAACTAATATTCATAACGTTTCTTTATTACATTCGCACTAACTATTTTGATTTTTACTTCCACAACTCTTTTATCTATCAATATTCTATAGCTTATTTTTCCGCTGGTTTGCGATCACTACTCTCTTTTTTTCCAATCATCTTTAATCTTAAGAAGGGAGTCTACCGGACTCTCCTGTTTTCCATGCTATTCAAAAGTTTCGCTTTAATTCTAATCTAATCCTTATGATCCGCACAATAAAATTGTGCTCTTCCTAAAGAATACCTGGCCAACTAGTTCCTATTGAATTACTGTTATCAGTAGAATATCATTTCTTAACTGTTTTATAAGTTATAATTATCATCCATAGCATCCTGTCTCTTCTTGGGGAACAAAATTATATTTTGTGTTTCACCACTACACAAATAGAATATTATTCCTTACTAAACTTTGAGCAAAAGATCCATTACAATATCAAAACAACTATAAACCCCATATCGGAGACTGGATGACTTAGCCCTATAGGTGTTATTTTAAAATTTTTACCATGCTAAAATCTCTAGTCCCATAACAATTCTTGATGTACTATAATTCATGCTAGGGTAACGGAGTCTTTAACTCTCACTACCTTGCAACCATGATCTTTTGATATTCTAATTATAGAGTTTTAAATCCCGAATTAGGATTTTCAAACTCAGTTCTAGTAATAAAACTCTATTCTGGTATATTTGTACCAGAGTAAAAGTCATTTATAACTATTCTTATCCTTATGCACTATTGGGTAGTACGTAGCTCTACACAATAAATCTCAAGTCAGTACTGTAATATGCAGCTTACAGCATAAACATCAAGAATATTGCATAGTTACTACGATACATCCCAATAGATCAAACTTCCCTATGTCTTATTTCTTTCAAATCCACTAATATCTTAAACTTATTTTGATTATGGTACTTACTGACATCTATCATGATACATTTATTTCCATTTAGGGCAGATATATTGCTATAACTTAGTTTTTGGTCCTCTTGCCTTACCTAATTAGGCTTACTAATTAACTTTATAGTTTATCGTAGTCTAGAAGATGTCTCTCACTAGAAACTTTTCCAAAATTAATTCCAATCATGCTTATTATCGTAATTCTTATCCTAAAAGACTAATTACTAACACATTAAAATTTATCTCCATGCAAGGGAATAGCAGTAGAACATATAATTTTGCATTAGCATATAAATAAGTAGAGCCAGAATCAAATTGTACATAATTATTCCTTTCACAAGTTAAGAACATACTGGCAACTACATCTGAAGTCTCTGCTTCTTCCCCTCGATGCATGGCATTTCCTCTTTCTAATGTATTCCTCTGCTCGGATTGGTCCATTGTGCGAGGATTACCCGAAGTGTTGTCTCTACTTCTGCCTCTTCCCCTACTGACTATTAATGAGCCTCTAAAATCAGAGCCTTGGACTGATTCCTTTGGTGTAGTATGTGGCATAAATCGACATGCGCTAGTACAATCTCGGGCGAAATGTCCAATTCCACCACAATTGAAGCAGGCTCCAGTGACCCTATGGCATATACCCCCATGAAATTTTTTCACAAACGTCACAGAGACAGGTAGGGTAGGAACTTCTAGTTCTTTGATGAATGGTTCTTGATTGCTTCCACCCTAAAGATCCGCCTCTATCATACTTAGGAGCTCGGGGTCCCTCAAAATATTTTCTCTTTCCCAAATTACTACTCGAACTTTGATCGATGGGTTTCCCACTTTTCTCTTTTTCATGCTGCTCTTGAGGGGGTTGGGTTTGTACTTAGGCCTGGACTGACAGATTATTAGCTGAAAGAACATCGCCATCTGCTGGGCCATTTGTGCAGTAATTTGTATAGGAGGGACTGGTGCAGTTGGACCTCCAACGCTCTGTGAAACTGGGGCCTCTCCTTGTCACACCTTACCCCTCTGTAAGGCATAACATGATCCCGTAGAATACCTAATGAACCACCAAACTTCACCTACCGATAACTCATTAAGTACCCTACAAGGGATTTTAAAATAATTTTCTTATTTTTGATAAGTGGTGAGTATTTTCTAATAGGTATTTAAAACATTTAATTGAAATTAAAAACTAGTTAAAACTTTTGGCCCGTTTTATTTTTTCGCAAATTTTATAAAAATTTTGTGAGTTAAAATCTATATTTTGAGAAAATAGTTCTTCAAATACCTTTTAAAAAGCACTTCTAAAAATATTTTCTCAACAACTACTTCAATTTCACAATCATTCAATCAATTTCTCAAGTTCAAAACTCAATAATCCTCAAAATACTAGCAATACATTTCATTCAAATTAAATAAAATAGTTCCACTCATATTTCATTAAAGACAAAACAATTTATATACATCCTTACAAATTTACATCAAAAGAAACACAAACTAAACTTTATTACAAACTTCATACAAATTTTGTACAAGCTGCTCAAGACCCATTTATATGTCCATACATTTATATGCAATACATACATCAAAAGTAATATTTATAATTAGGGTATAAATTATACCTGATAACTTCAAGCTGAATGATTCTCAATCCTTAGCAGCTCAGTCTGCTGCTCCTCTAGTCTCTATATCTGCGACAGCAATAAAAGCTATCGCTGAGTATTAGGACTCAGTGGTGCACAACATACTAAAATAATCTTTATGCAGAACTTAAATCACATTTATTCGAAAATTTAACTGAACATGAGAATTAAATACAAATCATGCATTATGAGATTTTAATCCCAAACAATTTCATTTTGAAGTATCAAATAACATTTCATAAAACCCATAGTTAGATCATGCCATTCGAAACAAATAAAATCTCAATAGCTAGACGCTAAGGAGAAATCACATCACAAGGCTAGCTAGCTCAAATATATGGATATCCATTCACATCCTCTTCTACTGGCACACCTCAACACTTCTCCAGAGAAGGAATCAAAATTCGAAACTAATTACCCCCATTAGTCGTGCTAGTGAGGTGTTCAAATATATGGCCATGACACTGTGGTTTCAAAACTTATCTTAACACTTTGCTAAACATTGTCATTTCAAATATACACAACTAACTTTCAACAATTTCGATCAAAGCATCATAAATAATGTCTCAATTCACTTTTTCAAATCATTCAAAACAATATGCAGCAAATAATTTACAAAAACTACACGTTGTGCACAAACCTCAAGCGAGTCACCTCTTGGCCTTGACTCGGTTCCTTGGGTTCTTTCCTAGTATTCTTTTCAACTGAAACGCACAATTTTACAGTGTTTCAGTACCATAACTTAACATAAATCCAAAAATAAATTTAACTTCACTTTTACCTAGCTCTAACATGTTAAACTCGATGTTCTTGAAATTTTGTGTTTCGGGTTACTATTCACTATACTATTCAACTCAAATTGTTGACTTTCTAAGGCTTAATAGGTATGGGAACTCCAAATTCACTCACATACCACATTTTGGTCACTAAATTTGTTGGTTTTGGTCATTTTCTCAAAACTTAGGTTTTTTAGGCAAAATTGCTAATTTTCAGTTTTGGAGTCCTAAGTTGCACTATTTCATTGGTCACTTTTCTGTTAGAATTTGGCAAAACTTCCTTCATAGAAATTGTTCCCTATTATCTTAAGTTTATTCTCCTTTTTGAATCACTCCAATTGGAGTTTTGTAGCTCAAGTTATAGCCAAAATACAGTTATTGTTCATGCCACAGAATTTAGTTCTGCAGCTTTATTGCTCCAATTTCGTTCAGTAATTTGATAAAGTTAAGTCCATAATTTGGTCTAATTTTCTTCATATGAAATGTTATACTATGTCTTAGGTTTCCATCGATTCAAGAATCACCTAAATCAGAGTTTTCTAGAGAGAGATATAGCCATTGAAACTTTATTGTTCATATGGAAAATCTGCAGTTCTGCAGGTTTAGGTCACCAAATTTGCTCAGTAATTTGATAGGGTTAATGGCATAATTTGGGTTGGTGTTCTTCATGAAAGTTTTAGGTCTATATCCCATCTAACCACTGGTAAAATTTCAGGTCATTTTGACCGGCCTAGCTCGAGTTATGACCAAATGAACAAACACTGTTCATTTGATCAGTTTATACAGGGCAGCCTGCAATTTTCCAACTTTGGTCAATTTGTTCACTAGGTTTTGGTCACTTTTTGGGCATTCTTTCTAAATGAAAATTTTGTCATTTAGTGCCTATTTTCATTACCAATTGATCTCATACCAATTGGACTTGTAAAATTCTATTTTTGGTCCCTCAAAGTTGACTTTTGGTCATGCTTCATACCCAATCCGAATTTGGCTTTGATTTCAACACTTCTAACACACTTAATTAGGTCACAAATGACCATTTCTTCCCTTAAACTATGTCAAAGACATCATTTAGCACTTTTTCATATTTTTGGTCTCTAAACTCTAATGTTCAAAACCCTAATTCATGTCATTTGTTGCATTTAGCTAATTAAACACTTATAAATATGCTCCCTTAACTCAATTAAGCTTCCTAACATGTTTAGCTGAAACAAATTTATACTTTGTCCAACCAAACCCTAGCTTTCCAAAATTCTATATAATCCCTCAACAAATTTTCTTTCCATTTTAAGTTTATTTACAAGCTCAATAAGTTAGAAATGTAAGAATCAAACTCAAATTATCAAATTTGATTACTAACCTTTTATGTAGAATTTCTTTTTCTTCAAAACTTCTTCCTTTCTTTTTCTTTTTGTTGTCAAGCTCCTTCCCAAGTGATTAGAACAAGTTTTTGTGAAGCAAGTATGGGAGAAGTTGAGGTTTAGTGAGGGTTTCAAGGCTTGAAGACAAGCTTTAATGGAGGTTTGCAATGGTGAGGGAGAGAGAAGGATGGAGGCGGCAACTTTGGGAGAGAAGACCAATTGATTTTTTTTTCTTTTCCTTTCTTTTTTCTTATGTCTTATGAAAGACCACAATTCATTTTAATTAATTTATAAATTATGGGATTTATGGCATCATGCATGATGTCATATCCCTACACCTTTTAACTTTTTCATTTTCTCTTTTTTTTTCTATTTTTCTATTAGTTCTTTAATTTAATTCTCAATTCTAAAATTTTCTTTTCTCTGATTTTATTTGACAATTAGGTCAGGAGTCAGCTCTCGGGGTCAATTGAACAAATTGCCCCTCGCCGATTCATCCCGGTTTGCAATTAATTCTATATTTCTTCCGGCTCTCTGACCTAATTATTTGACTGGCTTAACAGTTCTTTTTCGTGATTTTCTCTTTTCCACTGTGTTTATAAGGGTCCTAAGGATCGCAGTGTCACATTTTATGGTTCAAAATTTGAGTTTAAAATGACTTCGCAGTCATTTCTGAGAAGGTCACCCATCACTGTGACTCTCGGCTCATTTAACTTCTTATGTTCTGTTTTTCTTATTTATACTTAACTAATTAGCAATTACTAATTATTTGTGTTTATAGGTTATCTAGTTGTCTTAAGTGTGGTTCTAATCCCCTTAATTATCTGGACCGACACCGGTCACCATAACAGTGAAATATACCAGGCTATGCAAATAGGGGTGTTACACTCCTTGTACACTAGCTGTATCAGACTGCTCTACCATTTTTTCCCTCTTGTCCATATCTATTCACAGGATTTTTTTTTTTATTTCCTGTACAACCAACACAAGGAGATTTCTCCCCGTTAGTTCATATTTATGATGTAAATGTACTATATGTATGAAACATTTGAGCAGTTCTACTTATCGAAAAATATTTCAAATTCACAGTTCAAAATTTACTTTAAAACTTTTGCTCTGATACCACTAAAACATGTCACACCCTACTCCTCGTAAGATATAACATGCTCCCGTAGTACACCCAATGAATTACCGTACTTCGCCTACCGATAACCCATTAAATATACTACAAGGGATTTTGAAACAAATTTCGTTCATTTTTAAATTGGTGGGTAAAATTTTCTCAGATATTAAAAACCTTTATTTAAAGTCCAAACATAAATCAAATTTTTAGATATTTAAAAATCTCCGTAATTTTTACAAAAATTTCAGTAGAGTGCCATCTGTATTTTAAGAAAACAGTTCTTCAAAACCTGAAAATAAAGACACTCCCAATATTTTTCTCAACAACTTTTTCAAATTTCACAATCAATCTCAACCAATTTCTCAAGTCTCAAAATTCAAACCATCCTCATTTCACAAACCAACACAAGCAATTCAATACACAGTTTAAATTAAATCAAACATTTAAATATCTCATTAAGATAACAAAATGAATATTTATATTCATGGGAGTATTAAAAATTTAATAATGCAAAACTTTATAAATATATAAAATCTCAAAATAATATTATAATAATTTGTATTTGATTACAATCAAAATATATATATATTACAAAAGAGTTGGTACAACTGCTCAAAGGAAATTTCATACATATAATTACAGAATTACATCAAAAGCAAATGTACAAGGGTATACCTATGATATACCCGAGGATAATCTCACCGTGTCTTTCAGTAGCCTCGCTCAGCTGCTCCATATTTTCTTTCACCTGCAACAGCATACAATGCTATCGTTGAGTGGGGAACTCAGTGGTGCACAAACTAATAATTTAAAACTTAATACAAATTATTTTTAACAATTTATAATGAATAAAAATTTAAATTTCTAAATTCTTCAAAATCCATGAAATTCAAAAATCATTATTTTCATTCATGCAAATTATTCATTTGAATAACATTTTGATCAAATAGTAACTATTTATTTACATTTCTTTTAAATTTCGAAACAATACAAAAATATTTTGAATCACTAACAAATTATTTATTTCAATCACAATTTATCAAATTATGCATAATTTAAAGGGCGTTGCCAACAATTCACACAGTTTATCTCATGGCCCAAAATTCAAATAGATGCCGTGTTGTACACCACGACATTTCACATTCTCCCAATAATCGAGGCTAAAAGGGAGAAACAAAGACTAGCTAGTATATATGAGTACTCATTCAAATTCTTCCCCAACTGGCAAGCCAGAGAGGAAGTAACTCGCCCCATCTAGTGGAGGAGATATCTCACTAGACAAGCTAATGAGAATACACAACAAATTTTTCCATGTCAACTGTGGTTTCAAATTATATTCAAAACAATTTCTATTTACAAAGTATTTACAAATCAACATATTTAATCATCATAAATTCATGCTCAAGGTTAAAAACACATCAAACTTAAAATTTACGATTCTCAAAACCATGTAATAAATCCTTAAATGCATAAGAAAATTTACATTTCATTTATACAATTTCATTCAACAAACTATAATTCTCAACACATCAAAATTTATAAATCATAAAATAACTTGTTCAAATCGATTTAGAAATAAAAATATAACAAAACGGTTAGTCGTGCACAAACCTTATACGAGTCGCCTCTTGGCCTTAACTCAATTCTTCGGGTTCCTTCCCGGTATTCTTTTCCACTGAAACACACAGTTTCACAGTGTTTCAGTATCATAACTCATCATTAATCCAAAAATAAATTCAAATTCATTTATACCTAGCTTTAATATGCTAAACTTGACGTTCTTTAAAATTTATGTTTCGGGTTACTATTCATGATACTATTCAAGTCAATTTGTTGACTTCCTAAGACTTAATAGGTATGGGAACTCCAACTTCACCCACATACCACATTTTGGTCACTAAATTTGTTGGTTTTGGTGGTTTACTCAAATTCTAAGTCTTTTAGGCAAATTTGTAAATTTTCAATTTTGGTGTCTTAAGTTGCACTGTTCCATTGATCACTTTTCTGTTGGAATTTGGCAGAACTTCCTTCATAGAAAATGTTTCCTATTGTCTTAAGCTTATTCTCCTTTTTGAATCACTCCAATTGGAGTTTTGTAGCTCAAGGTATAGCCATTTGAACCGTGGCTACTGGATTGGACTTAACCTGATTTACGGACAATTTTTGGTTACGCGGTTTAGGTTACCAATTTTGGGTGGCCAAATGACTTGGTTAATGGCATAATTTGGGTTTGTGTTCTTCATGAAAGTTTTAGGTCTATGCCTCAACTGTCCACTGGTAAAATTTCAGGTCATTTAGACCTGCCTAGCTCAAGTTATGGCCAAATGAATAAACACTATTTATTTAGTCAGTTTGTACAGGGTAGACTGAGATTTTCCGAATTGAGTCAATTTATTCACTAGGTTTTGGTCACTTTTTGGGCATGGTTCCTAAATAAAAATTGTGTCATTTAGTGTCTATTTTCATTCCCAATTGGTCTCATACCAATTGGACTTATTAATTTTCATTTTTGGACCCTCAAAGGGACCTTGGTCATGCTGCCAACAGCATGACCACATTGAGTCCGAATTTTACCTTAACTCCAACACTTCCAACACACTTCATTTAGTCAAAAATGACCATTTCTCACCTTAAACTAGGTCAACTACATCATTTCACCATTTCTCACATTTTTGCCTCTAAACCCTAGGTCCAAAACCCTAACTACACTAGTAATTACATTTAACCACATCCAAGTATCACAATATCACCTCTACATTCATATAAGCTTGCCTACACTTATAATCCAATCAAATTCATGCACTACCATAGTAAACCCTAGCTGATCAAAATTCATGTTTAGTCCTCCAACAATTAATTTTATTTCATTTTAAGTTTATTTCTAAGTTAATTAAGCTATAAACACAACTAATTCAACTAGAAAATCAAATTTAGTTTACTAACCTTAGTACAGAATTTTCTTTCCCTGCAAACCTCTTCCTTTCTTCTTTCTTTATTCTTCAATCACCTCTTATAGTTGCCAAAACAAGCTTTTACCATGGTAAAGTAATTTTCTATGGTGAGATTTTTGGTTTTTCAAGCTCAAAGATGAGCTTTCATGGAGGTTTTAAGGGTGAGAGAGCTTTGGGAGAAAGAGAGAAAGAGAGCTACGGGAAAGAAGAAGATGGATCTTTTTATTTTTTTTTTCTTTTCTTTTCTTTTATGTAATTTGTCTTATAGAAGACCCAAAAATCAATTTAATTAAATTTATTAATTATAATCTTTATGGCATCATGCATGATGTCATCTCCCTACACCTTTTTCATTTTCTCTTTTTTTTTTCTATTAGTTCTTTAATTTAGTACTCGATTCCAAAATTTCCTTTTCTCTGATTTTATTTGACAGTTAGGTCAGGAGTCAGCTCTCGGGGTCAATTGACCAAATTGCCCCTCGTCGATTCAACCCGGTTTGCAAATAATCCAATATTTCTTCCGGCTCCCTGACCTAATTATTTGACTGACTTAACAATTCTTTTTCATGATTTCTCTTTTCCACTATGTTCGTAATGGTCCTAAGGACCGCGGCGTCACATTTTACGGTTCAAAATTTGAGTTTAAATCGACTTCGTAATCCTTTCCGAGAAGGTCACCCATCACTGTGACTCTTGGCTCGTTTAACTTCTTATGTTCTGTTTTTCTTATTTATACTTAACTAATTAGCAACTACTAATTATTTGTGTTTATGGTTTATTTAGTTGTCTTAGATGTGGTTCTAATCTCCTTAATTATCCAAACCGACACCGGTCACCGGAATAGTGAAATATACCAGGCTATACAAATAGGGGTGTTACACTCACTTTGCACATTATCCAATTAGCATGCATATATCATATACTTACATACATTCCCATACATCTCATGCATACATGCATATAATATGGTATGATCATGGACTTTTTAAAGGATTCAATTCTGAGCCACCAAGAATTGAACCAGGGCATTCCTAGGTGCATTTCATTCATTCATTTTACAAGAGTTGCTGAAGGAGTGCATAATCAACACTTGATCTTAAATTCCTCCCACTGATCCCACCAATGCTCTTGACCTCCTTGATCTTCTTGCAATCCAATTACATTGTAATCCTTGGCATACCAAGGCAAATTTATAAGAACATGGACTTTAAAGTCCTCAAATAAATGAAATTACAACCCAAAATTATTACAACACTTATAATACATTCCACCAAAATAAATTAATTAATTTACAACCCAAAGAAAAATAAAAGAAATAAATCCAATCACATTGGTCTTTTATTATCCATGATCATCCATCATGCATATTAAAATTTAACAACTAAATAAAATATACATCCTAAGAAATTAAATTGAATATCTCATATTCAACTAAAAAAATTCATATTTGAATCTTATTCAACTAAATTTAAAAATTCAGATTTGAATCTTATTCAAGCAAATTTAAAAATTTAGATTTGAATCTCATTCAACCAAATTTAAAAATTCAGATTTGAATCTCATTCAAACAAATTAAATTTAGAAACTCTTTCCAAATTTAATACCTTCAAAACAATTTTCAAAATTTAATTGTGTGATTATACTTCCTAATTAAACAATTTAATTAAGTATGGGCCTAATTATGGGCCTTAAATCCAAGCCCATACTTCTCATAAACCATGCGCACCATCAATGGTATGAGAGGGCCCAAAGAATGCGCACCATTTAGTGCATTCAAAACATGCCACCACCTCTTTTGATGTCCAACCAGCAATGAATCAATCAACAATTGATCAAAACACACAATTAAATCTCATATTAAACAATCTAAATGGCAAATATAGTGGCTTTGATACCAATTGAAAGAGCGGAAGCATGTAAATTGTTAGATTAGAGCATTGAATTTCAAAAATTTCTTCTAAGGTTTCATGCATCATGCCACATCCATTATATGCCTAATTAATTTCAATACTCAATTGCATATTAAAACACTTTTAATATGTATTAAGATCTATGTTTGCCATTTAAGATTTTTGAACTAACAAATTAATTCAATTGAACCCTAGTTTCAAAGAAGAAAATGCGCACTAACCTTTTGATACACTAGTGATGTAATTGCCACCTTTAGGAAGCACCTAGGACCCCAAATGTTGTCCCTCTAGCTTGTCCATACCAATATCACCAATGGGCAGCCCCCAATCTTGCTTCCCAAGCCTTGCCAACCAATTATAAATTGGGTTTTCGCCTTTAGAGAGGTTATAGATGTGTATAGGACACTAAAAAAAATTTCTAGCAATTTTAATTCAAAGAAATTTGGGCAATTCTCTTTGAATTGATGAGAAAAGATGAAGAGAAGAGAGAGGGCTAAAGGTGGCGGCAACTATGGAAAAATAAGATAGTGTGTTTCATTTTTCTTTCTTTTCTCTTTTATAATTAGGTCATCATTTAAAACCCTTGCCACATGTCATCACCACATTGCATCTTAATTTTAATTGACTTAATCACATTAAGCCAAGTGTCAAAGTTAGACTTAATCTTGACTTTAATCATCTTACATGGTTGGAAGATAAATGGCAAGCTTATATGGTGCCACATGTCACCATCTCATTGTAACATCCCCACTGTACGTGTTCTATACGTTCTGTTGCTCCAGTGGCCAAATATCTGTCCAGGCAAGTCAGGATGTCTAGAACTATACTTCGGTGATAGTGAACAGACATATAATGATGAAATAAATAAAAAGAAAATACAAGAAAAATTAAAAAAAAAATGAAAGAGAGAAAAAGAAACTAAGTTAAACGAGCCGGCACTGCAGCGATGGGTGACCGCACTGGGAAGGCCGTTGCAGACCCCAGGACCGTGGGGAACCCTCAAAATTTAATTTCGTGATGTAAGTAAAGGTCTATTGAAATATAATTGATACTAGAATTATCAAAGAAAAATTAATAAATTAGTACAAAGAAAAATGAAAAATCAAGAAACAAACAAAAATCGGTGTTACCGAAAAATCGGGAATATAACCTGAAGTGGGGTATTTTGGTCATTTGACACCAAGAGCTACCTTTTGACCTCAATGTCCATTAAAAATAAATGATATTGCACTTAGGAAATGTCATGAAAAATTAAAATGGGAGACAATATATAAATAGTAAAATAATTTAGCTAAATGAGCAAATAGTGGAACTTTAACTAATTAACCATTAAACTATTACCTAGTGCTCCACTAACTCCTAAATTGGGACAGCTATACAATTCATTTGTGGGAAGAATCACCATCTTCAACATTGAGAGAAAAACCAGCCGAGAGAAATTCACCATTGAAGACCACCATGGCCGCCCCACATGCAACCTCCATGGGTGCATGATCAAGCCACCATTTCTACTTAGTTCCTTTATTAAAGCTTGCCTACTTACCTTGGGGAAGATATTGGCAACAAGAAAAACAAGATTTGGTGAAGTTTTGATAAGCTTCAAAAGTGGTAAGTGTCCAAAACCTCTCCCTTGCTTTAGTAAACCTTGTGTTTAGGTTGAGGTGAGTATTTTGGTGAAGAGAAATGAAGAAAATCTTGAGAAATGAAATGGTCCATTTTTAGCAGCCATGATTATGTGTTGTATTTGAGTTTTTATTACCTCTAATGGATAGAAATTATGGTTGATTAACTCAAATGGAGGATGTAGTAAGTTAAAATCTAAGTATATGCGTGTAGTGCTTGAATTAAGGGTGTGAAATGGAACCTTAATGCTTTGGGCAAACTGCCATATTTGGCAGCCTATTAAAACATAAATTTGTTGTGAATATGTAGTTTATTAATGAAATATGCTAGTGTTAAATTATGGGCAGCATGTGTAAGTGATATTGAAGTATGATTATGTTGAAGTGTATGTGTAATATTGACATTGAGATATGTTGAATTTTTGTGGAAGTGAATGTTAAACTTAATGGTGAATTGTGTGCATTGAAAACTTGAATGTTCTGCCCAAAAATTGTTGCTAGAATTGTGTACAATATATATATGAAAGTGTCATTGATTGAATATTTAAGTAATGAGGAGGAGAAGGAATATCAAATTGGAAGTGTATGTGTTTTGTGCAGGTTGTGTATTGATGGCAGTACCTAAATTAGGTCGTAAGTGCCAAACTAGAAACCCAATTGGCATGAGGCCAATGGGGGGGGGGGGGGGTGAAACTAGACACCAAATAGGCCAACTTTCATGCAGAAATGTTTCCAAAATTTTGCCTAGAAACTAACTTTAAAAATGACCAAATCCGAAATAGCAACCTTGCAACCCAAATTTTTGACCATATGAATAGTAATCATTAGGATGACCATAACTCACTCAAAACAGGTCTAATTGACCTGAAATTTTTACCATGGTTAGCTTAGACATATAGCTACAATTCTTATGGAGACACCAAAGCCCAGAAATGACCAGAACCAAGTCAAATAGCTTGTACAAGTTCGGGTACCAAAACTACTAGGACTAAAAATGACCTAAAATTGACCAAATTTTGCACTAAAGGTGCAATCTGTCTAGCTTTAGTAAATTGACCATATCTTGGTCTATACAACTCAGAATGACCTGAAATTTTGCCCCGCGTGCAATAAGACATAGAGCTACAATTTTGCTTCTTTGAACAGAAGCTAAAAACCAAGAGAAATAGGACTTTAAGCTAGAACAATCTAGCACACAAAAATTGAGAATTTGACATTTTACATACAATGATGCTTGAAGTATTTTGGCAATGAATGCCAACTTGTAAAAATGGTAAATTGCACTATATTGGCAGCATATTGAGATATAAATTGTGACATATTGATGCCAGAAACAACTTATCCATATTACCTTAAAAGGTCAATATATGCATTGACTTGTGAATTATATAATAGTTAGTAAACTCCAAAAATTGAAGAATTAAACAATTAATTTATAATATGCCCTAGTTTGCCTAATTGACTAGTATGGATAGGTTGGCATGCCAACAGATTCTCGACAATTGCTCAGAAATGGCTTCATGCCATACTGTGTTTTTACGGCTTATTATGCTGCACTGTGACTTTAATAGCCTACGGTTATACATATTGTGTATTTATTTTTGGCTTATCGCCAGATTTACTATATGGCTTTTTAGCCATGCTATTTGCATACCTGGAGACACTTTGTGACCGATGGTGTGACGGGCCGAGATACTAGGTACCCAGTGCCAGTATATCCGTTTATCCAGTCTGGTTAGTATATAGGCTACACGGGCAGTAATTCAAGTACTATTAAATTCAAATAGCTAAATCCAGTCTACTGACATACAGCACCATCAAAAATTCGTAAATACTTTATTTACTTTATTTTAGTGTATATTTCTTTTTATTTGGCACCACTAAGAAAAATTGCTTAGCACGTTGCTTTTGTAACGCATAACTATTGGAGACACAGCTGGGGAGCCCAGCAGACCTACGACCGGGTGAGACATCAGATCTGCACAGGAGTCCAGAGTCATCTGCACTACATTGCATACATGGTAGGACTTAGGATATCTTGCATTTTATACTTTTGTTATATTTTGAAATTCGGCCCTGTATTTTGTAATGTTATGAAAGCTTTAAAGTTTGTAATATTTTGTACATATTAAATAACATGGAGATTTTCTGGATATATTTAAATTATTATGGACTGTATTGTGGAACTGTTTAATGACTGTAAAAGTCTATTGACTTTATTGAGAAATAGAGACTGTGAAATATCTGAGATTTTGATATTATCATATTAAACTGTTTTCAATAGGTTTGAAAGGACAGTTTGTCCGATATACAGACGACACCTTGCCAAATTTTTATAATCATTTTGAAACACTGATTTTATCAAAGTATGAAAATAGTATCAGCATGATATGAATATTACATAAAAGACTTCTTAAAATCAAATTGAGTTCAGGAAATGAAATAATCACAGACTAGGTGTTCCGGCACGCCGTTTAGCACGCCTTGCTCGGCTATACTGTAGACAGGTGAGGAGTGTTACATTTAGTGGTATCAGAGCATGGTTTAGGCATTTTTGGAACCAGATAAATTGCATATCATGCATTGCATTGTAATTGTTAAGATGACTCTAATGCAGATCTTTTGATTTGTTTTGTTATTTTGATTAGAATATGGACTCTACATCGCAGAGAGCGGTCGATGAGGAAGTGGAAAGTCATGCTCCATCTATGACTGAACCAGGAGACAGGAGGAACTGCTCCACGATTACCAAATGCACCAGCCACATTTCAGCAAATGGCTGAGTTCTTTAGACAAACGGCAGGAGTTATGCCACCACCACCACCTCCACAATAAAAATCTCACATGGAGAGACTCAGGAAGTTTGGAGCAGTGGATTTTCTATGCAAAAGGGAAGATGATTCTGTCACAGCTAAAAACTGGTTGGACAGAACTGGAAAAGTCTTGAAACAACTTCATTGTACTCCAGAGCAGAATTTGGAAGCTGCTGTATCACTACTGCAAGATGATGCATACCAGTGGTGGGATATAGTAACTAGTGACGTGCCACTAGAATAGATAACTTGGGATTTCTTTCTCACTGAGTTCAGAAAGAAGTATGTGGGCAGTGTATACCTGGAAGAGAAGAGAAGGGAGTTTATTACCTATGCTAGAGATAGTTGACAGTGGCTGAATATGAAAGAGAATTTGTCAGACTGAGCCGCTATGGGCAGGAAATAGTCCCTAATGAGGCAGAGAGATGCAAGAGATTTGAGGAAGGACTCAATGATAACATTAAAGTAATGATTACAGCCTTGGGGATCACAGAGTTTGCCAAGTTAGTGGAAGCTACACTGAAGGTTGAAAAAGTTAGAATGAATGAGCAGAACAGAAGGGACAGACAGTAGAAAAGATGTCAGGGTCAGACCGGTACATCTTCTGCCCCTAGTAAGAAATTCAGAGGTTCGCCTACTCAGAGTTTCAGTAGAGCACCAAGTCAGGGTCAGTCACAGAGGCCCAAATCTTAGTTTGCACTAAGTAGAGGTCAGTCCACCCCTTCAATGGCTAGCTCTCTAAGGACAGGATTTAGGGGACCAGCCCCAACAGTATCTATTGCTTGCCCACATTGCCAAAAATGGCATAAGGGCGAATGTTGGAGGATGATAGGTGCTTGTTTACGATGTGGATCTACGGACCACCTAGTCCGAGATTGTCCTCGCAGAACTGCTACATCCACTCCAGTATCAACTGATAGGCTTGACCCTCCAGCTCCAAGGGGTAGAAGGCCGAGTAAGGTGGCGATCGGTACTTCCACGTAAACACGTGTCAGAGTCTGTGGAGAGAGCAGAAGGCAGAAAACCAACCAGAACCTATGCTATAAGGGCACAGAAGGAATAGGATGCTCCATATGTCATCAAGGGTACGTTCCTCCTTTATAATACTTCTGTGCATGCATTAGTGGATTCTGGATCTACTCATATATATATTTGTATCAAGCTGCCCATAGAAAAGGGAATACCAGTAGAGGAAAGTGACCAAGACATCCTGGTCACAAATCCGTTAGGCCATAGTGTGGTAGTAAACAAGGTGTATAAGGGCTGTCCATTGAAGATTCAAGGGAAAGAGTTCTCAGCAGACTTAATCGAACTGCCTTTCTATGAGTTTGATGTGATTTTGAGAACAGACTGGTTATCCCATCATCAGGCAATAGTAGATTGTAAATTGAAGAGAATCTCTCTGAAAACTGCTGAAACAAAGAAATAATAGTTGTGGGTGAAAGAACAGATTTCTTGTCCAATGTCATCTCAACTACAGTTGCAAGGAGATGGTTGAGAAAAGGGTGTGAAGCCTATCTGGCACACGTGGTTGACACTAGGCAAGTTAAACTTAACTTGTCTGACATACCCACAGTAATGGATTTCTCTGAGGTATTTCCTGAGAAATTGCCTAGTTTGCCACCAGAAAGGGAAGTTGAATTTGCCATTAAGATTATGCCGGGTACATCTCCAATTTCAATTGCCCCATATAGGATGGCACTTGCTGAATTGAAAGAGTTAAAAATCCAGCTGCAAGAATTACTAGACAAGGGGTTCATACGCCCCAGTGTGCCACCGTGGGGAGCTCCGATGCTTTGTAAAGAAGAAAGATGGGACACGAGGTTATGTGTTGACTACGGCGATTAAGCAGAGTATGATGAAGAACAAGTATCTGTTGCCTAGAATTGACGATCTGTTTGATCAGTTGAAGGGAGCCAGTGTGTTTTCTAAGATTGATCTCAGATCAGGGTATCATCAACTAAGGGTTGAGGATGCAGATGTGCCTAAGACTGCATTTAGAACCCGGCATGGGCATTATGAATTCCTGGTGATGCCATTTGGGTTAACAAACGCTCCAGCAGTATTCATGGACCATATGAACCGTATCTTTCATCCATACTTAGATCGGTTCGTAGTGGTCTTCATTGATAACATCCTGGTGTATTCCAAGCATAAAGCAGAACATGACGAGCATTTGAGAATTGTTCTGCAGACTCTAAAAGAGAAGAAACTGTATGCTAAATTGTCCAAGTGTGAGTTCTAGTTGAGTGAAATTGCATTCCTTGGACATGTAGTATCAGCTGAAGGGATTAGAGTGGATCTCAAGAAGATTAAAGCAGTGATGGAATGGAAGCCTCCCAGAAATACAACTGAGATCAGAAGCTTCTTGGGGTTAGTTGGATATTATAGAAGATTTGTAAAGGGATTTTCCCTGATAGCTGCTCCAATGACCAAATTACTACACAACAATATGAAATTTGACTGGAATGACAAGTGTCAAGCTAGTTTTGAGAGGCTGAAGGCTATGTTGACAGAGGCACTAGTGTTAACACAGCCAGTGTCAGGAAAAGACTTTATAATCTACAGTGATGCCTCACATAATGGGTTAGGGTGTGTACTCATGCAAGAAGGAAAAGTGGTTGCATATACTTCCAGGCAGTTAAGGCCACATGAAAAGAATTACCCTACTCATGATTTGGAGTTAGCAGCAATTATCTTCACATTGAAGATATCGAGGCATTACTTGTATGGAGAAAAGTGCTACATATACACAGACCATAAGAGTTTGAAGTATCTGCCAACCGAGAAGGAACTTAATTTGAGACAGAGGCGATGGATTGAATTCCTAAAAGATTATGATTGTGTGATTGACTACCACCCTGGGAAGGAAAATATAGTCACTGATGCTTTAAGCAGAAAATCTATTATAGCATTAAGATCTCTGAATGCCCAACTGTCCTTAACTCATGAAGGAGTTATTTTGGCTAAGTTGTAAGTAAAGCCAAATCTGTAACAATAGATACAGGACGGGCAGAAGACAGATGAGAAATTAATGGCTGTTATGGGCAAAAATACTGAAGGGAAGGAAACTGAATATGAAGTGAAAGAAAATGGGTGCCTGTACTATAAAGAAAGAGTGTGTGTTCCAGATGATAAAGAATTGAGAACTAGTATTCTGAGAGAAGCACATAACAGTGTGTATGCTATGCACTCAGGAAGCACAAAAATGTACCATGACCTGAAACTCCGATACTAGTGGCCAGGTATGAAGAAGGACATAGTTAACTATGTAACTAGATGCTTGACATGTCAGCAAGTCAAAGTAGAACATCAAGTTCTATCATGTTTATTCTGACCCAAAAACATACGAATGGAAATGGGACCGAGTCACTATGGACTTTGTCAGTGGTCTACCTCTCACTCAGAAGAAGCATGATGCAGTATGGGTGATTGTGGATAGGTTGACCAAATCAGCACATTTTCTGCCGATCGAGCGACTACTCACTGGAAAAGCTAGCGGTGTACATCGGTGAGATAGTTAGACTACATGGAATTCCGCTTTCCATTATATCCGATAGAGAGAGGTTTACATCTAGATTTTGGAAGAAATTACAAGAATCTTTGGGCACACAACTCCATTTTAGTACGGCTTTTCATCCTCAGACGGATGGACAGTCAGAAAGAATAATCCAGGTCCTCAAGGATATGCTGAGAAGTTGTGTTAGAGTTTGAGGGAAGTTGGGACAAATATCTTCCACTGGCAGAATTTGCATACAATAATAGTTATCAAGCTAGCATAAAAATGGCACCCTATGAAGCACTGTATGAGAGAAAATACAGAACACCTGTATGTTGGACTGAATTGGGTGAAGATAAGCTAGTGGGGCCAGACCTGATAAAACAGAGAGAGGAAAAGGTGAAATTGATAAAGGCTAATTTGAAAGTTGCCTCAGACCGACAGAAATCTTATGCTGACTTGAAAAGAAAGGACATTGAGTATAAAGTTGGCAAGAAGGTATTTCTCATAGTATCATCGTGGAAGAAAGTGTTGAGATTCGGGAAAAAGGGAAAATGAGAAAATTAAGCCCTAGGTTTATTGGCCCATATGAAGTTATTGAACGTGTGGGACCAGTAGCCTACAGATTAGCCTTACCACCTGAGCTGGACAAGATACATAATGTGTTCCATGTCTCGATGCTCAGAAGATACAGATTAGATCCTTCACATGTCATCTCAGCAGAAGAAATTGTGGTACAACCTGACCTGACATATGAAGAAGAACCAATTAAAATCTTAGCACGAGAGGTAAAAGAGCTCAAAAACAAGACAATTCCACTAGTGAAAATCCTATGGAGACACCACAACACGAAAGAGGCAACATGAGAGAGCGAGGAGACAATGAGGCAACAGTTCCCTCAGCTCTTCACATCAGGTAAATTTCGAGGAGGAAATTTTTATTTAGAGGGGAAGTGTTGTAACATCCCCACTATACGTGTTCTGTACGTTCTGTTGCTCCAATGGCCAAATATCAATCCAGGCAAGTCAAGATGTCTGGAACTATACTTCAATGATAGTGAACAGACATATAATGATGAAATAAATTAAAAGAAAATACAAGAAAAATGAAAGAGAAAAAAAGAAACTAAGTTAAACGAGCCGACACCGCAGCGATGGGTGACTACACTGGGAAGGCCGTTGTCGACCCCAGGACCATGGGGAACCCTCAGAATTTAATTTCGGGACGTAAGTAAAGGTCTATTGAAATAAAATTGACACTAGAATTATCAAAGAAAAATTAATAAATTAGTACAAAGAAAAACAAAAAATCAAGAAACAGACAAAAATCGGTGTTACCGAAAATCAGAAATATAACCCGAAGTGGGGTATTTTGGTCATTTGACATCAAGAGCTGCCTTTTGACCTCAATGTCCATTAAAAATAAATGATATTGCACTTAGAAAATGTCATGAAAAATTAAAATGGGATACAATATGTAAATAGTAAAATAATTTAGCTAAATGTGCAAATAGTGGAACTTAATTAATTAACCATTAAACTATTACCTAGTGCTCCACTAACTCCTAAATTGGGACAGCTATACAAGTCATTTGTGGGAAGAATCACCATCTTCAACATTGAGAGAAAAACCAGCCGAGAGAAATTCACCATTGAAGACCACCATGGCCGCCCCATATGCAACCTCCATGAGTGCATGATCAAGCCACCATTTCTACTTAGTTCCTTCATTAAAGCTTGCCTACTTACCTTGGGGAAGATATTGGCAACAAGAAAAACAAGATTTGGTGAAATTTTGATAAGCTTCAAAAGTGGTAAGTGTCCAAAACCTCTCCCTTGCTTTAGTAAACCTTGTGTTTAAGTTGAGGTGAGTATTTTGGTGAAGAGAAATGAAGAAAATCTTGAGAAATGAAATGGTCCATTTTTGGCAGCCATGATTATGTGTTATATTTGAGTTTTTCTTACCTATAATAGATAGAAATTATGGTTGATTAACTCAAATGGAGGATGTAGTAAGTTAAAATCTAAGTATGTACATGTAGTGCTTGAATTAAGAGTGTGAAATGGAACCTTAATGCTTTGGGCAAACTGCCATGTTTGGCAGCCTATTAAACCATGAATTTGTGTGTGAATATATAGTTTATTAATGAAATATGCTAGTGTTAAATTATGGGCAGCATGTGTAAGTGATATTGAAGTATGATTATGTTGAAGTGTATGTGTAATATTAACATTGAGATATATTGAATTTTGGTGGAAGTGAATGTTGACCTTAATGGTGAATTGTGTGCATTGAGCACTTGAATGTTCTGCCCAAAAATTTTTGCTGGAATTGTGTACAATATATATATGGAAGTGTCATTGATTGAATATTGAAGTAATGAGGAGGAGAAGGAATATCATATTGGAAGTGTATGTGTTTTGTGCAGGTTGTGTATTGATGGCAGTACGTAAATTAGGTCATAAGTGCCAAACTGTAACCCAATTGGTATGAGGCCAATGGGGGGTGAAACTAGACACCAAATAGGCCAACTTTCATGTAGAAATGTTGCCAAAATTCTGCCTAGAAACTGACCTTAAAAATGACCAAATCCGGAATAGCAACCTTGCAACCCAGATTTTTGACCATATGAATAGTAATTATTTGGATGACCATAACTCACTCAAAACAGGTCTAATTGACCTGAAATTTTTACCATGGTTAGCTTCGACATAGAGCTACAATTCTTATGAAGACACCAAAGCCCAGAAATGACCAGAACCAAGTCAAATAGCTTGCACAAATTCGGGTACCGAAACTGCCAGGACTAAAAGTGACCTAAAATTGACCAAATTTTGCACTAAAGGTGCAATCTGTCCAGCTTTAGTAAATTGACCATATGTTGGTCTATACAACTCAGAATGACCTGAAATTCTACCCCGCGTGCAATAAGACATAGAGCTACAATTTTTCTTCTTTGACTAGAAGCTAAAAACCAAGAGAAATAGGACTTTAAGCTAGACCAATCTAGCACACAAAAATTGAGAATTTGACATTTTACATACAATGATGCTTGAAGCATTTTGGCAATGAATACCAACTTGTAAAAATGGTAAATTGCACTATATTGGCTGCATATTGAGATATAAATTGTGACATATTGATGCAAGAAACAACTTATCCATATTACCTAAAAAGGTCAATATATGCATTGACTTGTAAATTATATAATAGTTAGTAAACTCCAAAAATTAAAGAATTAAACAATTAATTTATAATGTGCCCTAGTTTGCCTAGTTGACTAATATGGATAGGTTGGCATGCCAATAGGATTCTGACAGCTGTTCTGTGAATGGCTTCATGCCATACTGTGTTTTTACGGCTTATTATGCTGCACTGTGACTTTAATAGCCTACGGTTATACATATTGAGTATTTATTTTTGGCTTATCGCCAGATTGACTATATGGTTTTTTAGCCACGCTATTTGCACACCGGGAGACACTTTATGACCGATGGTGTGGCGGCCCAAGGTACTAAGTACCCAGTGCCAATATATCCGTTTATCCAGTCTGGTCAGTATATAGGCTATACGGGCAGTAATTCAAGTACTATTAAATTCAAATAGCTAAATCCAGTCTACTGACATATAGCACCACCAAAAATTCGTAAACACTTTATTTACTTTATTTTAGTGTGTATTTCTTTTTATTTGGCACCACTAAACAAAATTGCTTAGCACGTTACTTTTGTAACGCGTAACTATTGGAGACACAGCTGGGGAGCTCAGCAGACCTACGACCGGGTGAGACATCAGATCTGCACAAGAGTTCAGAGTCATCTGCACTGCATTGCATATATAGTAGGACTTAGGATATCTTGTATTTTGTACTTTTGTTGTATTTTGAAATTCGGCCCTGTATTTTGTAATGTTATGAAAGCTTTAAAGTTTGTAATATTTTGTACATATTAAATAACATGGAGATTTTTTGAATATATTTAAATTATTATGGACTGTATTGTGGAACTGTTTAATGACTATACAAGTCTATTGACTTTACTGAGAAATAGAGACTGTGAAATATCTGAGATTTTGATATTATCATATTAAACTGTTTTCAACAAGTTTGGAGGGACAGTTTGTCCGATATACAGACGACACTTTGCCAAATTTTTATTACCATTTTTGAAACACTGATTTTATCAAAGTATGAAAATAGTATCAGCATGATATGAATATTACATAAAAGACTTCTTAAAATCAAATTGAGTTTAGGAAATGAAATAATCACAGACTAGGTGTTCCGGCACGCCGTGTAGCACGCCTTACTTGACTATACTGTAGACGGGTGAGGGGTGTTACACTCATAGTGCCACATGTCACCCTGTGAAATGACCAAATTACCCTTATATTTTAACTTTGAGTTCTCAACCCAAAATCATTATTTCTCCTCTTCTAATCAATTTATATCAAATATAAGTTAATTAATCTCTATTAATTAATTTTTCATAATTAAATTCATATT
Organism: Hevea brasiliensis; assembly: GCF_030052815.1. Taxonomy (NCBI): domain Eukaryota; kingdom Viridiplantae; phylum Streptophyta; class Magnoliopsida; order Malpighiales; family Euphorbiaceae; genus Hevea; species Hevea brasiliensis. Next base: position 87,784,914 of record NC_079500.1, read on the forward strand.
TAAACACTTTAAATATAAATTTAACTTGTACTATATATCCAATAACCTATATTTCGTTTCAAGCCATGCTAGGGACTTTGCAATCTTATTGCAAACCAAACCTATTTAATTAATCAATTAAACTCTTTAATTAATCAATTAAATCACATTTAACTTAGTGATTAACTTGTGTATGTGTGTGACTCACTAGGCTCATCACTAATTGGCTATCAACTCTTAATATCATCAAAACTCTTTCTTACCATAAATGATTTCTCTAAATCATTTAGGCACCTCATAGACCATGGTTAACACCTAGCATAGTATGCCATGGCCACCCAATCAGTAATAAGAAATACCTTAAATGAACCTATAATCATATGTTACCATGCGTTAGAATCTCTCTGTTACAAAATCTCAATTCGAGCTGGAGTCATGGTTTATGTCAAACCCCATTTGCTATGAATATTATGTTCTCTTTTAATTCCAGTTCTTGATTAATTAGATTTTCTTGTCAGAAACTCTTTTCTGACTAAATCTGCCTGTCCTGGCTAGAAACTTGAAACATCAAGAACAATTAAATGAACATAGGACTTTATCCCTATTTACTAAGGATAACAGATTCCATCTTGATTAACACCTACCTCCATATATAACTAGTAGGAGCCAACACATGCCCATATACCCATACACAGTACAAGAATGAAAGCAGTATCAATGTAATGGCCCGACCCCCTATTGATATTGTCCACTCTGGGCCGAAGCCCTTACGGTTTTAAAACGCGTCACTAAGGGTTACGAACAGCCAACTTATAAACCTAGCATCTCTCCTGTGTTTTGCCGATATGGGATTTGCCTAGGGTGTTACAATCAAATTCAAACCACCTATATACGAGATAACTGTGTTATCTTAGGTCTAAAGATTATATGCACTGATATGATATATGACAATTCATTGATAAGAGTAAACTCCATGTGCTTGTCATATGCATCACAGGTTCAGCCTACTTATCATGTATAAGTGCCTATCATGTTTGTTATAAAGCATGAGACTCACCATTCCATCTTATTTATATCTCATATAAATACCTTGGGAACAAACATAATTATAATCTTTTTAGATAAGTCATGTCCTTATTGTGAAATATCATCAATTGTGAACCAATTTATGATACTTTGTGCTAGAAATACTGTTACTCATATTCTTAACAACTTAAGAATAGAATTTCTAACAAAATATCAATGGACTTTTTCTATTACACATAAATACATTATGTAAATGGAAAAATAAAATTGCCTTTTATTAATAAAATATGTATAAGATACATACTAAATGATATGCTCTAGGGTATACTACTAACAAAATGCTCTATCTTATCAAATTGAGACACCTCCCATGCATATATCCACTTCTGAAAATACTCCATCTCTCTAAACCCAGGAAGTAAAGTCACCCTCCATGCCCATTGCTCAAACTGAACCCATTACATCTAATATATTTCTAAGTCCTACTCAAACTCCTATAACCTTATCATCACCTAACACCATTGGACCTAGCACCACAACTTTAGAACCTACAGCTTCTCCATTATAACAATCCACTCGTCATAAGCTTCCCCCAACATGGCATAAAGACTACGTGATGTATGCCTAATTTAATCATCCTACCACGAACTGAAGTTCTGCATCAAGTACTCGATATCCTATCTCTCATTTTCTTTCATCTTCATGAATGTCTTTTGCCCATTATATCTTTTTAGCTAACATTATAGGTCATATTGAGCCTAAATCATATGCTTAAGCTACCCTTAATCCACATTGGAAACAAGCTATGAATACAAAATTAGAAGAACTGCAGCAAAATAACACCTAGAGTTTGATTCCCCTTCCTGTTGGTTATAAAGCCATTGGGTGTGACGACACCATTGAGTGGTACAAGGCTCGCCTTATTACTAAGGGATACACTCAAGTTGAGGGTGTTGATTACCAAAAAACATTTTCTCCTACAGCCAAGCTCACTACTCTATGTTGTCTTCTTACAATTGTTGCTACCCACAATTGGTTTGCTTATCAACTGGATGTTCAAAATACTTTCTTACACAGCGACTTACATGAAGAAGTTTATGTGGAGCCTGCACCTCATCTTCATCAATAGGGGAGAGTCTTGCAGGTCATCTTAACAAGTCCTTATACGGACTCAAACAAGCTTCAAGAAATTGGTTCTTAACCTTCTCAGATACAATCAAGAAAGCTGGTTATCAACAATCAAAGGTTGATTATTCTCTTTTCACTAAGGCTCAAGGTACCTCTTTCACTGCGATCCTTATCTATGTTGATGATATACTTCTCATAGGAAATGATCTTAAAGAAATCGAACTTCTAAAAAATTTTCTCCTTCAATGATTTCATATTAAAGATCTTGGAAACTTGAAATATTTTTTGGGAATTGAATTCTCTTGCTCAAAGAAAGGTATCTTTATGCCTCAAAGGAAATACACATTAGACATTTTACAGGATTCAGGTCTTTTAAGCGCTCTTCCAGAAAAATTTCCAATGGAGCAAAATTTAATGTTGACTTCGACAAATGGAATATTGTTGAATGATCCAACTAAATATAGAAGACTAGTTGGCAAATTAATTTACCTTACTGTTACGAGGCCAAATATAGTGTATTCCGTTTGAACACTGAGTGAGTTCATGCATGAGCCTAGGAAACCTCATTGGGATGCAGCTATACAAATCCTTAAATATGTCAAAGGTACTCCTGGTCAAGGATTACTATTTCCTTCCTCAAATAATCTTGCTTTGAAAACCTATTGTGATTCAAATTGGGGGGGTTGTCGTGCAACAAAGAGATTGATCACGAGATTTAAATTATCATATAGGCATTATTGTTTTATGCAACTTAGAAGCAAATTAATTTATATATTAAACACGTTTATATCATACTTATCGATAAGTAAGTTTTTTGAAAGTGCACTTACTGGCAAGAAAAAAATAATAATAATACAAGTTGGTTGCATGCTTGATTGCTATATGGAATTAGGTATAGCTCATATGGTAACTTGTTAAAAAAAAATTATCATATTTAGAAGACCTCGTGGATATTGAATGAGTTAGAGGTAAGCAAAATTTAGTTCAATGTGAAAATTTTATTAAATTAATTTAATATAAAAATTGTTTAAAAAAACTTAATATAAAAGTTTGGTTTGATTCTCTTGCTAAATTAGTTTGGTTTTTGAGTTTAAAAAATTTACTCTATTCGATTCGGTTTGATTTCTAAGCGAAAATTGACAGAACTGAACATAATTGAATAGTTTATTTTTTAAAACTAATTACTATTGTGACACCCCTCACCCGTCTACAATGTAGCTAAGCAAGTTATGCCACTCAGTGTGCCGGAGCACCAATTTATATTTCTATTAAAATTTATCCCTTTATAATTCATTTATTTTCAATTTTGATAAATCTGAATTTATCCGCAAATTTTATAGAAAATCCGGCAGAGTGCCGGCTGTAAATTGGAAAAACAGTTCTTCTGAACCTGTTTAAAAACACTTCCAAAATAATTTCAAAATCCAAACTCCATTATATATATTCAAGTCAATCTCAAAATCTCAATCTCAATCACGATACTATTTTCAAAACTTTTCTGTTCACTTCATCACTTGAAGCATATTCACAAATAATTCTCAACATTTCATTTATCAACATACATAATGCAGAAAATCTCAATAATATGAAATTTCATATATTTACATTAATACATAATTACAGGAGTTTATAGTTACAATCCAAACTAATACAAAATGCAAAATACAAAAGGGCCACCTATAGTCCTAATGTCCTACCATATGCAGTGCAGATGTGAGGTGACTCTGGACTCCTGATGCAGCTCTGAAGACTCACCCCGTCTGATGTCTGCTGGGCTCCCCAGCTAGGTCTCTGCACTGCAGTGGCAAAAGCGACGCGCTAAGCAATGCTGCTTAGTGGTGACAACATAAAATAACATAAAATGAAACAAATATGCAGAATGTGTGTTTACATTTTTGGTAGACTTAACTTCTGATATTAATTTCATTATTATTTGATTAAACTCTGGTAAGGTTTATTATCATTGCCCGAGTAACCCATACTAATTGACTGGACTGGATAAACGGGTAAACTGGCACTGGGTACTAAGTACCTCGGACCATCACACCATCGGTCACATTGTGTCTCCCGGTGTGCAACAAAACAGCTAATAAGCTGTAATAATTATCAGGGTCAAAACCCAAGTATATTAACTCAATAACATAGCCAAAGGCTATTATGTCACAAAATGGCATGGGAAAGCCATGAAATACAGAATGGCATGAAGCCTATGCAGTACTGCTAACAGAACCTTATTGGCATGCCAAGCTATCCAAACCAATCTTGCTAGGTATACTAGGGCATATTACATTTTTAAGTTTTACAATTTTTGAATTTCAAGTTTTGGTGTTACTATTCACTTCATTAGTCAACCAAAATGTTGACTTTTGCATAGACAATAGGTACATTGGTTTTAATACTCCCAACATACCATATTTTGCATTCAAATTTTGTTGGTATTGGTTGCCAATACCATTTCTAAGCTTAATGTTAAGTAAGCAGAATTTTCAGTTTTCATGCCTCATTTTTACTGTTTCATTAGTTATTTTTGAAGCTGGAATTTGGCAAAATGATCAACATGAAAGTTGTTCCTTATTTTGTCTAGTTGAATTTCCTTTTTTGAATCACTCCATTTGGAGTTTTTTAGCTCAAGTTATGGTCCAAAAATCACAACTGGCCGGATTGGAATTTTTCTGGACTGACCATATCTACAGTGCAGTGAACAGTGATTACAACTCCCTTGTTGGATAGGTTCTGGTCATAATTTGGGGTAGGTTTCTTCATGAAAGTTGTTGGTCTATATCTTATCTTGTTGCTGGTAAAATTTCAGGTCAATTAGACCTTTCTACATTGAGTTATAGCCAAATGAACAATCACTGTTCATTTGGTCATTTTGCAGAATCAGACTGCAGGTCACCGACTGCAACTCACTTGTTGGATAGGTTTTGGTCATAATTTGGGGTAGGTTTCTTCATAAAAGTTGTTGGTCTATATATTATCTTGTTTTTGGTAAAATTTCAGGTCAATTGGACCTTTCTACATTAAGTTATGGCCAAATGAACAGTCTGTTCATTTGGTCATTCTGCAGAAACAGCCTGCAGGTCACCCAGATTTGAGCAAACTTTTGGTCCACTTGGTTTGGTTTTATGGGCATGGTTTCTTCACCAAAGTTGTGCCATTATGTGTCTAGTTTCATATACAATTGGCCTTGCACCAATTGAACCTCTACAATTCAAGTTATGGCTGTCCAAACCTGCTGGACTCAAGTCCAAATTCTGCAGGTCACTCCATTCTGCAGGTCCCTTTCATGGCAGCCACACCAAACCCAATCCCATCACTCAACACATTTCATTTTTAATTTAAACAGAACTAAATGGTCACTAATTGACCATTAAAACTCACTTTCATCATTACATGCTCAAAGTCCCATTTTTCCACCCCAAACCCTAACCCTAACATCTCAAATCATGCATTTAACTTGCATTTCATCAATCCACTTAGTAAATACATGTTGTGGGCAGCCATAATAGTCTTTTATCTTCATTAAACTCAACCCAATCAAACCCTAACCATGGCTGCCCAAAATCTAGGGTTTCCATCCAAATGGTATTCAATAATTTTTTTTCTTTGCAACTCACACTTATTCAAGTCCCTAAAAATGTATTCAAAGTAAAAATTTAGGGTTAAGTCACTAACCTTTGTTGGAGAGTTTCCCTAGCTTAGAAAACTTCTTGATTTTTCTTTCTTTTTTCTGCCCAAAGTGTCCTCAAGGTGCTAAGTTAATTTTTTTGTGAAGAAGGCTAGGGTTTTGGAGTGAGATTTGGTGAGGTTGGGAGCTTGGGTGAGCTTTAAAGGAGTTTTTCCTTCCTCTCTCTCTCTCTCCACGTTTTTGGCTGCCCCAAAGGTTGAAGAAGTCTGATTTTTTTTGTTCCATTTCCAGCCCATTTGTCTCTTTTATGTGAGCTTATGCCATGTGTCAACATTGGGTTGGTTGGGAGAATTTTAAATGACCTCATAGTGATGTCATAAATCTATTTTCTTTCATTTTTACTCCATTTCTTGTCTATTTAATTGCAATTAAATTTTTAACAATATTTAATCATATTTTATGTTATATAAATTATTTATTTAACTAGACAAGTTGGCCCGAAAATCATCTCTGAAGACGAAATGACCAAAATGCCCTCCGTTTGGCTTAACGGGCCAAAATTGTCTTTATCGATTGAAAAATTTTTCTAAGTATTTTCTTGGCATTCTAACGCCATAAGAACCTCAACGACCCTTCTTTGGGGTCCCAAGAATTATTTTATAATTTTTACCAAATTTTTTTTTAATTTAATTTAATTTTTTTTTATTAATTATTTGAGTTAATTTTTGGTTCCTCACTTTAGTTTAAATATTTTTCCGAATTCTAAGCTATGACCGACATCGATCACGGACGATGCATTTATCGGACTAGCTAAAATGAGGATGTTACAACTATTATTAGATCTGAAATTAGAGTTAAAATAATTAAAAATAACTCTAAAATGAGTTCAAAATAAACTTAAAAATAAGTTAAGATAAAGTATAAACCAATGAATTAAATCGAAATAAACCAATTGATTTTATTTTTTCCAAATTTAATTCGTTTTGATTTGTAATAAATTTAATTTATTCAAGTTTCAATTTTTAAAATAAAATCAAATCTGGCCGATTAATACACAATTATACTCGAGGGATTATTTCACCTTAAGTTGACTAGTCAACTCTATAAAAAAATTATATATATATATATATATAATTTCATTGAAATTAATTAAAAATAAGTTAAGGTCAATTTTATATTTTGAATTAATATATATATATATATATATATATATATATATATATATATAATTTCATTGAAATTAATTAAAAATAAGTTAAGGTCAATTTTATATTTTGAATTAATATATTTAGAAAGAGTTGAAATTTAGATATTTTGCAATTATATAATTCATTAAAAAAAATTTTAATTATTTAAATAATATATAATAATTTAAGATGTTTATAAAAATATTTTATATTTAAATTCTTTGAGGTAGTATATATAAGGAGAGAACTCCTCTTAATATGCAATCATTTTAATATTTTTGATTTACTTAAATAATTGTAAAATATCTTTATTATTAAAACTTAGTTTTTTATATTAATTTTTTTATTTATAATTGATTAGTATATTTTAAATTTTAATTATGATTAAAAATTTAATATATGTATTATGGTATATATTATTTTACGAAAATTTATTATTATTGTTATTATTATTATTGTTATTGTTTCTTTTATTTCTTCTAATTTTGTTTTTAGAATTATTTTCATAAATATAATATCACAAAAGTTAAGTGTAACATCCTCCCGTAGCAACTCCGTACAGTCTACTGTTCCGGTGACCAGTACCGGTCCGGACAGCTAGAACGTCCGGAAAAATATTTAAACTAAAGTCAGGAACCATAATTAACTCAAATATTAATAAGAAAAATTTAGGAAAAATTTTAGAAATAAAATACAACCAAGTCAGATGAGCCGGTGCCCAAGCGATGGGTAACCAGAGGTAAGTTGCGGTTCTCGCAACGAGGAGCCCTAGACCCGGGGGAAAAATTATAAAATAATTTTTGGGACTCCAGAAGGGTAATTGAGGTTCCCACGGCATTAGAATGCCAAGAAAATACTTAGAAAAATTTTTCTATCGGTACAGACAATTTTGACCCGTTAAGTCAAACGGAGGGCATTTTGGTCATTTCGCCTTCAGAGGTGATTTTTGGCCGACTTGTCCAGTTGAGTAAATAATTATTATGACTCAAAATATGAATAAATATTGCTAAAAATTGAATTGAAAATGAGTAGAGAAAAGAAGAAAAGAAAATGAAGGAAAATGCTTAATTATGACATATGGTGAAGTCATTTAAAAGCCCCCCTCCAATCACCATTTGACAAACCAATAAAAAGAGATAAAAATGACTTAAAATGAGATAAAAAAACAAAGGAAACCAGCAGTTTCCTTCTTCATACGGGCTGGAATAAGAGAGAAAGAGAGAGAAAAGGAAAAGAAAGAAAGAAAGAAAGGAAGAAGGAGAAGGAGAAGTAGCAGAAATAGGGGTTCAGCAGGGCAGCATATTTCTTTTCCGTCCAGGTGAGTTTGGCTCAACATCTAAGGCTGATTTTTGGATATGTTTAAGCTATGTATGTGTGGAAGTTATGGTAAAAATTTGGTGATTGTTCAACGGTTGGATTTGGAGAAACATATTGTTGAACACAGGCTGTCTGTAGGTTGAATTCTGAATTTTGGCTACTGAAATTTGAGAAAAATAAATAGTTAGGATGCTTATAAAATTATGAAATTCGGTACAAATGATATTTGGGATGTTGAGGCTGCTGTGTTAAAATTTGGTGAATTTTAGACTTGTGGTTTATGAGATATAAATTGTTTTGCATGAGCTGTCTGAGTAAGACTGATTTCTGCATAAATTCAGATTGTGAAGGGTTGAATGAATGTTTTGATATCTCGTGATATAGAGATGATTTGATCCTGAAATTTTTACTGATATTGTATAGGGATGTCTTGAATATATGGTATAAATTTGGGATTTATCTAACGGTTAGATCATTATATATAAATTTGAATGCACAAGCTGCCAGATTGGGTATTAATGGGTTGTGGATTTAAGATTTATGATGGGAGTTTAGTCCAATTTAAGGGGAAATGCTATTGAATTTTTATTGGATATCTAATTTAGGAAAGTGAAGTTATAATTGATTATGATTATTATGGTTCTAGGAGAAATCTTGAAGAATAACAAGCTCAAGGTTGGTTTCAAAAAGGTTAGTGCATATTAACTTCCTAATCTTGTTTACTTATTGAAATTTAGTTTGAATATGAATAAATAATTAAGAAATTGAAGAAAATCATGTGTGAAATTGAGAAGCAAATTTTGGCCAGCACTTATAGGATGAGGAATTGATGAGTTTTATTGGGCTAAAACCTAAATACAAGCTTAGATAGTGACATATGAATGATTGATGACCTTAATTGGGATGTGTTGCATGATTCATGGATTGGAAGCTAGGGTTTTGAGAAGTGAAATTTGGATTTAGCTTATGAAATTGTGAAAGAACATTATAAGGGTCAATTAGTGACCATTTTAGGTATGTTGACCATAAAATGGACTGAAAAATAGGATTGCAAAGTGAAGAGGTAGGCTGCCCTAGGACAGCAGCAAAGGGACTGAAAATTCAGTCCACTTGCACTGCCATAACTTGGGCTGTGTTGGTCCAATTGGTGTTTGGCCAATTGGACATGAAACTAGGCTTGTAATGGCACATTTTTGCTGAAGAAACCATGTCCAAAAGACCAAAGCAAGAGGACCAAAACTTGGCCCCAATCCGGATACCCTGCAAACAGCCCCTGCAGAATGACCAAATGAACAGTAACTGTTCATTTGGCCATAACTCACTGTAGATTTGGTCAATTGACCTGAAATTTTTACAGCAACAAGTTAAGACATAGACAAACAACTTTCATGAAGAAACCTACCCCAAATTATGACCAGAACCTAACCCAAATGGCAGTCACAGTTACTGTTCAAACCTGCAACTCTGCAGATTTTCATTTGAGCAGTAATGTTTGGATGGCTATAACTCTCTCTAGAAAACTCGGATTTAGGCGATTCTTGAACCGATGGAAACCTAAGGCATAGTAGAACATTTCATATGAAGAAAGTTAGACCAAATTATGAACTTAACTTGATCAAATTACTGACCAAAGTTGGACCAAAATCTGCCAAAACCCAAAAGTGCAGCATGAACAGTGCACGTGAACAGTAAACTTATTTTGGCCATAACTTGAGCTACAAAACTCCAAATGGAGTGATTCAAAAAAGGAAATTCAACTAGACAAAATAAGGAACAACTTTCATGTTTACCATTTCCTCAAATTCCCACTACAACAATGCTTAATGGAATAGTAAAGTTAAGTTTCAAAAACCGAAAATTGGCAATTTTGCCAAATGACCTAAGCTTTGAGGAAGTGACCGAAACTAACAAGTTTTAAATGCAAAATGTGGTATGTTGGGAATGCCAAAACCAATGTACATAATTTCTACCTAAAAGTCAACATTTTTGTTGACCAAAGAGGTGAATAGTGACACTAAAACTTGAAATTCAATATTTGAAATTAGAAATGCATCTAGGGGACTTTAAATTACAATTGGCAATTAATACTAGCAAATGTAAAACTCAAAATGTGGGATCTTGGTGTAATTAGAATTAACATATCCCTTAAGTATGAAAAAGTCAACATTTTGGTTGACTAGTAAGGTGAATAGTAATCAAAATAATTAGCAAATTAAGATGAAGACCTAGAACCAATTCTAAGCTTAAATGCTTAGAATGGTATGACAAATGTGGACTATGCATCTTAGTCAAAATTGTTAAAAAGGGAATTAAGAGCATAAATTTGAAAACCATGAAATTTTCATGGATTACTTGAAACATGAAAAATAAGTCACCTAATTGATGTGAATAGATAGTTAGAGCACATATGATCATCACAAATGGAATTCATAAAATATTAGAAACTCAACTTGAAATATAAAATTTGTAATTACATAAGTAGATTCTGGAATGTATAAATGAGAAAGGAAAAATGTTTTGAATACAATGGTACATGTGAACCATTGTTTAGAATTGTGATCAATATGAATAACATAATGAATGGACAAATAAATCGTATTAATGTATGAATGAGACATTAGTTCTCATTGTTGTAAAGAGGAGAATATTTTGAATACAATGGTATAAAAGGATAATTGATGTGAATTGTGATCATATAAATGATCAAATGAATGTATGAATTATGATTGAAATTTATCATGAAATAATGAAGTCATAAAGCACAATATATTAATATTTTAAAATATTAAATGCCCTAGTATACCTAACAAGATTGGTTTGGATAGTTTGGCATGCCAATAGGGTATTGTTTTAGCAGTACTGCGAAAGGAAATGATTTATGCCTGTATTCATGGCTTTATGCCCGTATTCATGGCTTTTATGCCCGTATTCATGGCTTTTATGCCAATTATGTGATATCATGGCTTTTTAGCCATACCGATCGCATACGTGGTTGACGCTCGCGTCCCATGGTATGACGGCCCGAGGCAATCGCGGTGTCCAAAGCCAACGACCGTTATCGATCCAGTCATCCAAGATAGGTTACTTGGGCAAGTAAATTAAAGTATTATTCAATTCAGGCAGCTAAGTTAAGTTAAGTATAATGAAAATCCAGTACAATTAAATTAAGTATTGAATGAATAAGCAAAAGAGATTAGCAAAAGAAACATAACAAAAATATAAATTTCAGAACCGTACAGACTTGAAATACAATACAGATAGAATAAATTATATACCTGCTAATATTACTGAAAAGTCATAAACTAAGCACTTCCAAAGAGGAATAAACTAGTATATAAGATCGCTGATACTAGAAATACCATACCAAATTAAATTGATTCTTGAGTATCTGAATTATCATTTATTTCTTTCTTTACTTGTATATATTATTTCTGGTTATATTATTGCACCACTAAGCAGAAATGCTTAGCGCGATGGAATTGCTTCCTCGCAGTATCGAAAGGTAAAACCAGATCTGCCGATCGAGATTTTTGGAGTCCAGATATTCTGAAGTGTCAGAAGAGTTCAAGATTGTCACCTCCTCAGCAATGCATGTAGATAGGGCTCATTTTATACATGTTATGTATATTGTTCATTCCTAGCACATTGTAAATTATTTGTATATCTTATACAAAATAAACTCATGTAATTAACCTATGAATTATGGAAGCTATTCAAAGTAAGTATTTTAGTATGTGAATTGAATTTGAATTATAATGAGATTATACTTGTGAATATTGAGATATTGAAAATCTAATGAGATTTCGAGAAATCAATCTGTATTGAGATACATTATGTTTGAAAATTTTGAGACTATTAAGTTTGAGAAATTGAGTATATATTGAAATTGTCTTTGGCAGTTCGTAAGAATCATTAGTCCAAATTACAGCCGACACTTTGTCGGATTATCGTTAAAATTTTTGAAATTTCTAATTTAGTTAGATTTTGATAAAAGTAAAAATAGCCTAAATCTTCAATAAAGTTTTTGAATAAATAAATCAAGAACTGTAATGAAATCAGATAAAATAGAGTGCTCCGGCACACTGAGTGGCATAACTTGCTCGGCTACACTGTAGTCGGGTAAGGGGTGTCACATTAAGCATCAATAAAAAGTCCATTATCCATTTTTTCAATGCAAGCTAAAATTATTTACAATGATGCTAATAGGTTATGATGATACTAATGGTCATACAGATAATATGTGTTGATTTGTGAGATGAATTATAATATTATGGCGAGAATTTTTTTTTTTTTAAATTATGTATTATAATATTTTTTATATTGAGCAAAATTGTAAATTTGTAATTATAGTAATAATTTATTATTTTATGAAATTATTTTCTCTTTTACTCTATTATTATTACATATTAAAAATTTGTATGTATTATTTTATTTTTAATAAATATTTCATTATTATATATAATATTTTTCTTCTCAATTGAGCTAGATAAAATTTTTTTAATTTCACTGAGCCAATTTTCGGACTCCATCCGTTCAGTTCACACATTGTGTAGTTACATCTATAGGCATAGAGGAATCTCATCACACTCAAATTCTCAACCTTCAAGAATGCTCCAAGTCTTTTGCTGAACTTCTTGTTGGCAAGTAAGACCTCGATTAACATATTTAATACATATTTGTTTTATTTTTGATTTTATGCATTGTGAGATGTACACTTAATCATTAAATTAATAATATAATAGTATTAGTTAAAATTTTTTATAAATTTAAATTAGGACTAGTTTGATTGATTTTTCTCTACTTTTAAGATGCATGAAGTGAGATATTTTGATTTTGAATCTGCCCATCTACCTATTATAGGATTATTCATTTTTATGGTATGGAAGGGAGAGAATTATCTCCCATTATGTAACTGATCAGTTATATAGTGCTTCCATTAAATTAAAAAAAAATTCTATAAATTAAGAAGGCGTTTAGCTTAGCTTAACTTATGAAAAATAGTTATAAAGACCTATGGCTTATAAGTTAATTTAAACTTATAAGTATTTAAAATTTCAAGCAGTTAAATATTTAGTTAAAGTGCTTATAAATTACTGATAAATGTAAGATTTTACCCTGTAATTAATATTGCTATGTGGGCCAAAATCAATTCCTATAATGTGGTCCGATAGTAATTGATATTTACTTTAATTAATACAAATCCTAATTATATAAGGATTACTTTAATTAAAGTAAATCCTAATTCTAATTGTATAAAGATATTTGATGGACATACCAGATTAAGTCTTTCACACACATATATATATATATATATATATATATATATATATATATATATATATATATATATATATATATATAAGCTAGTCTTCTCTCTACTTATAAGGTCACACACATTCTCTTTCATAAAGTTAGAGATATTAGAATCATCTTAAGAAAGTCTTACATCACTAAAGTTTTATGTGTGTGAATCAAAAAAAGTCCAGAGGGAGAAATTAGTTTATTGAATCAAAAGGTCTCTCTCAATTATTATCGTGGCTCAGTTAAACTCTGCATCAGGTACGCTTTTTAAATCTGTGAGAATTTATTTGTTCAATATCTATTATTAGAGTAATGATTGAATCTTACGTTTATGATTCACATTATGTTTATGATTGTTAAGATCTATTAAGATTTATTTTACATGTGGTATCAAAGCCCTAGGTTTTGAACAATTAAATTTCTCCATTAAATTTATAATGATAAACATAATATTAAAGATCTTACTTGTTATTAGATATGGGTAGAATTAAAGTATAGATCGTGAAAGTTTTATAATTAATGTTAATGATTAAAATAATTATAATAATATTATTAAAATTTGACTCAATTAAGTTTTGGACATGAAAATTATTAACACGACGAAAAATCGTGTTATAAAGATATTTACGTTTGAGATCATATTTTCTCAAAAGAAATAAATTAAAAGAAACAAAAAAAATTATGTTTTCTACCAAATCTAATTAAGATTTGTAATTGAACCTAATGAAAGAATAAATATTAGGGTTATTAAGATACATAATTTATATGTATGCCTTATGATATTTGTTTTAGTTTGTTAATCACCAAAGTGGCCAAACTAAAATAAAATAAAATTAATAGTTTGTTAGTCACTAAAGTGGCCGAACTATGAATGATGTTTACATGTATATAAAAGTTATCAATTATCCATACTAATAGATGTGTATGATGACAAATAGATTAATTGATACCTACTAGTCATCAGAACTTAAGGATTTTACCCAAAGGTAAATCAATTATTCTATGATAGTGAGAATTATAAGGATAATAATATTTTATCAAATATATATTGGATGTCCAAAGACAACATATAAATTTGATGTAAGTTAATTATCATCCAATTAAGTTTCAAGGCATTTAATTTAAGATAGTATATTATAGTATCTGTCCAAAGGAGAATATTATAGTATCTATCCAAAGGAGAACTATAGTATACTCTAATTGTTAAAGTTATCTGAATCTATTTTGAGTATATAAATATAATATTGCGGCTTTTTCTCTTCATTCGCAAGCTTAATTTGTTATTGTTTTAATGGGTTGAACTTCTTTGAATAGTGTGAGCAAGTCAAGTTCCATTTTGGTGTCTTGGACCTTGACTTCGCATTATTGGAAGGCTAATTCACTACTATTATGGATACAAGCAATGAGGAAGAGAAGTTATACCATAAGCAATAGGAATTGGTAAACAAATTGAGCTTTATGTTTTTGCGAATGACTATTGCTAATAACATTAAGACTACAATTCCATAAACTAAAAATGCAAAAGATATGTTTTATTTTGAAGCTAAATCACTCACTTATACTCTAATGGCATAACTTACCTGTCACACCTTACCCCTTTGTAAGGCATAACATGATCCCGTAGAATACCTAATGAACTACCGAACTTCACCTACCGATAACTCATTAAGTACCCTACAAGGGATTTTAAAACAATTTTCTTATCTTTGACAAGTGGTGAGCATTTCTAATAAGTATTTAAAACATTTAGTTGAAATTAAAACTAATTAATATTTTTGGCCATTTTAGTTTTTCGCAAATTTTATAAAAATTTTGACAGAGTTTCCTCTGTATTTTGAGAAAACCGTTCTTCGAATACCTGTAAAAAGCACTTCTAAAAGTTTTTCTCAACCACTACTTCGGTTTCACAATCAAACTCAATCAATTTCTCAAAATTCACAAGTTCAATAGTTCTCAAAATACTGTCAATCAATATCATTCATATTTCATTAAAAACAAAATAATTTATACACAACCTTCCAAATTTATATCAAAAGAAACACAAACTAAACTTTATTACAAACTTCATACAAATTTGTGTACAAGCTGCTCAAGACCCATTTTTACCTGTCCATACATTTATGTGCAATATATACATCAAAAGGAGTATTTACAGTTAGGGTATAAATTATACCCGAAGGCTTCAAGCTGATGACTTCACACACCTCAGCAGCTCAGTCTGCTGCTCCTCTAGTCTCTGTATCTGCGACAGCAATAAAAGCTATCGCTGAGTACTAGGACTCAGTGGTGCACAATATACTAAAATAATCTTTATGCAAAACTTAAAGCACATTCATTCAAAAATTTGGCTAAACATGAAAATTAAATACAATCATGCATTGTAAGATTTTACATGTAAACCAAGTTCATTTCAAAGTATCAAAACACATTTCATAAAACCCACAGTTAGATCATGCCATTCGAAACAAATAGAATCTCAATAGCCAGAGGCTAAAGAGAAATCACATGAATCTCAATAGCCAGAGGCTAAAGAGAAATCATATCACAAGGCTAGCTAGCTCAAATATATGTATATCCATTCACATCCTCTTCTACTGGCACACCTCAACACTTCTCCAGAGAAGGAATCAAAATTCGAAACTAATTACCTCCACTAGTCGTGCTAGTGAGGTGTTCAAATATATGGTCATGACACTGTAGTTTCAAAACTTATCTTAACAATTTGCTAAACATTGTCATTTCAAATATACACAATAATTTTCAACAATTTAGATCAAACATCATAAGAATACCATAATCCAACATTTCATATTATTCAAAACGATATGCAAAAGATGATTATAAAAGTATATGTTGTGCACAAACCTCAAACGAGTCGCCTGTTGGCCTTGACTCGACTCCTCGGGTTCTGTCCCGGTATTCTTTTCCACTGAAACACCAAATTTTCCAATGTTTCAGTACTAAAACTTAAAATAAATCCAAAATAAACTTAACTTCACATTTACCTAGCTCTAACGTGTTAAATTCGACGTTCTTGAAATTTTGTATTTTGGGTTACTATTCACTGCACTATTCAACTCAAATTATTGACTTTCTAAGGCTTAATAGGTATGGGAACTCCAACTTCACCCACATACCACATTTTGGTCACCAAACTTGTTGGTTTTGGTCATTTGTTTAAAGCTTAGGTCATTTTGGCAAAATTGCCAATTTTCGCTTTGGTTCTCCGGTTGCACTATTCCATTGGTCGATCTACTGTTGGAATTTAACAAAACTTCCTTCATAGAAAATGTTCCTTATTGTCTTAAGTGTATTCTCATTTTTGGATCACCTCAATCGGAGTTTTGTAGCTCAAGTTGTGGTCAAAATAAGTTTACTGTTCACGTGCACTGTTCATGCTGCAATTTTGGGTTCTGGCAGATTTTTGTCCAATTTTGGTCAATAATTTGATCAAGTTAAGTTCATAATTTGGTCTCACTTTCTTCATATGAAATGTTCTACTATGTCTTAGGTTTCCATCGGTTCAAGAATCGCCTAAATCCGAGTTTTCTAGAGGGAGTTATAGCCATCCAAACATTGCTGCTCAATGAAAACTCTGCAGAGTTGCAGGTTTGGTAGCCTAACTTTGCTCAATAATCTGAATGGGTTAATGGCATAATTTGGGGTGATGTTCTTCATGAAAGTTTTAGATCTATATGCCCTCTAACCCCTGGCCAAATTTCAGGTCAATTTGACCTGTCTAACTCGAGTTATGACCAAATGAACAGTTACTGTTCATTTGGTCAATTTAGTGCAGTGGCAGCCTGCTATCACTTCACTTTGGTCAATTGTTTCACCAAGTTTTGGTCAGTTTTTTGCCATGGTTCCTTAATGAAAATTGTGCTATTTTATGTCTATTTTCATCTCCAATTGGTAGCATATCAATTGGACTTGTAAAATTTGAGTTTTGGTCCTTCAAAGTGGGTTTGGTCATGCTGCCAGCAGCATGACCATTGACCTACGAATTTGATTTTTATTCCAACAATTCCCACACAACTTATTTGGTCATAATTGACCATTATTTCATTTCACAATAGGTCAAACATGCCATTTATGCATTTCTCCAAATTTTTGCCTCAAAACCCTAACATTCAAACCCTAATTCACTCAAATTGTGCAATTAATCACACTTAATGATTTTAATGCTAATCATTCAACTAAGGAAGGTTTCTAAACTCATTCAAACCCATTAAATTCATGCAATTTATACTCCCTTCAACCAGGCCAAATTTCAGCAATGGTCATTCTCCCATGTTTGTTTCATTTAATCAAGTTCTAAGCTCACTTTCAACCATCACATATGCATTTGAATGGATAAATAAAGAGTTTAGCATACTAACCTTTGTGTAGCAATTTTCTTCCTCCTTTCCTTCAAATTTTCCTTCTTTCTTTCTTGCTCAATCCTCTTCTCAAGTTGCCTAGATAAGCTTTAACTATGGTGGCTAATTTTTCTATGGTGGAATTAGGGATTTGATCAAGCTCAAAATGAGCTTTAATGGAGGTTTTGGGTGAGGGAGAGGGTGAGGGAGAGAGAGTCACGTTTTTGATGAAGAAGATGACTTTATTATATTTTTTTTTTCTTTTCTTTTCTTTTCTTTTATGTCTTAGGAAGACCAAAATTCCCAAATTAATAAAATAAATCAATTAAGCCTTTATGACATCATGCATGATGTCATCACTTTGACTTTTCCATCTTCTTTCTTTTTTTTTTTTCTATTAGTTCTTTAATTTAATTCTCGATTCCGAAATTTTCTTTTCTCCGATTTTATTCGACAGTTAGGTCAGGAGTCAGCTCTCGGGGTCAATTGACCAAATTGCCCCTCACCTGTTCATCCCGGTTTGCAAATAATCCAATATTTCTTTCGGCTCCCTGACCTAATTATTTGACTGACTTAACAGTTCTTTTTCGTGATTTTCTCTTTTCCACTGTGTTCATAAGGGTCCTAAGGACCGCAGCGTCACTTTTTACGGTTCGAAATTTGAGTTTAAAACGACTTGTGATCGTTCAGAGGTCACTCATCGCTGTGACTCTCGGCTCGTTTAACCTCTTATGTTCTATTTTTCTTTTTCATAGTTAACTAATTAAACATTACTAATTATTTGTGTTTATGGCTTCTCAAGTTGTCTTAAGTGTGGCCCTAATCCCATTAATTGTCCGGACCGACACCGGTCACCGGAACAGTGAAATATACCAGGCTATACCAATAGGGGTGTTACATTACCACTATGAAGTATGATGGATCAAAGAGTATGTAAGAACACATTATTGAAATGAGTGATATTGTAATAAAACTAGAAACTTTAAGGATGACAGTTGATGATTCCTTACTGGTATAGTTCATTTTGAACTCATTACCTCTTGATATGGGCCATTTCAAATTAACGACAACACTATTGAGGATAAGTGGAATGGTAATGAATTGGCCAGTAATCTAGTTTAGGAGGAAATAAGATTAAAAAATCAAGGGACTCATTCTGTCAACATTATGAGTCAATAAGCTAATAAAGGACTTAAAGTTAAAGCCTACAAGTTTAAGAAGAAAAAAGAAAGGATCTTTAAATGTTAGTCAAGCCGAGTAAAATGAACAAATGGTAGATAAGTGTCACTTCTGTACGAGAGTAGGACACTATTTTAAAGATTGCCTAAAAAATAAAGCTTGATTTGAAAAGAAAAGTAATCTTTATACTTATGTATGTTTCAAATTAAACTTATTTGAAGTTGCTAATAATACTTGGTGGCTTGATTTTGGTGCTACTATTTACGTCTCCAATGTGATGAAAGGATTCCTCACGGTCCAAATTGAAAACCCAACTAAGACGTCCTATTTATGGGGAACCATATAAAGGCTCCAATTGAAGGCATAGAGACTTATCGTTTGGTCTAAGATAATGGCTATCAACTAGACCTATTAATAACCTTCTATGTGCTTTCAATTTTTAGGAATATCATTTTATTTCAAAACTTGATGAATTTGGGTTCAATGTTAAGTTTGGGCATTGATGTTTTAGTTTATTTAATAATAATGATAATTCCAGTATTATTTTTGGAATTCTTACTAATGATCTATATATACTGAAACTTGATGATAATTTTGTTGAATCCTTGCCAGTCACTTATAGCAATATTAGAATTAAGCATAGTAGACTAAATGAAAATTTTGTTTTTTTGTGGCATAAGTGTTTGGGTCACATATCCAAAGAAAGATTAAAAAGGCCAATAAAGAATGGGATTCTACCGAATTTAGATATTATTGATCTTGATGTGTGTAGATTGCATTAAGAGAAAGTAAACCAAACACAATAAGAAAGAAGCTACAAGAAGCAGTAAGCTTCTTGAAATTATACACACTGATATATGTGGGCCTTCTCCATCTTTTGGTAGAGAAAAGTATTTTATTACCTTTATTGATGATTTTCCACGTTATGAACATATTTATTTGTGTAATGAAAAATCGCAATCAATAAATGCACTTGAAGTGTATATAAATGAGATTGAGAGGCAATTAGATAGAAAAGTGAAAATAGTAAGGTCAGATAGAGGTAGTGAATACTATGGGAAACACACTGAAATGGGATAATGTCCTGGTCCATTTGTAAAGTTCTTAGAAAGTTATGGCATATGTGCATAATATACTATGCCAAGTACCCCTTAATAAAATGAGGTAGTGGGAAGGCAAAATCAAACTTTAATGGATATGGTTAGGATTTTGATGAGTAACTCTTCTTACCTACATCTTTGTGGATATATGCACTTAAAACCGCTGTATACTTGTTAAATAGGGTTCCTAGTAAGGCAGTCTCAAAAACACCTTATGAATTGTGGACTGGAAGGAAACCTAGTTTAAGGCACCTACATGTTTACGGTTGCCAAGCGAAGCAAGAATTTATAATCCATATAAAAAGATATTAGATTCTCGAATGATAAGTAGATACTTTACTGGTCATCTAGAGAAATCTAAAAGGTATAGGTTTTATATTCTAAACCATAGTCTGAAAATTGTGAAAACCGTGAAAACTGGTAATGCTAAATTCCTTGAGAATGGTGAAGTTAGTGGGAGTGTTGAGAGAAAAGATGTGGCTATACAAGAAAATAAAGTTTATTTTCATGTGCCTATTAATGTTCTAATATCCACTCCTACTCCACATGTTATTCCAGCAGTTGTTGAAGGACCTAACAATACTACACAACATAATGATAAAACACATCCTAAAGAAGGTAACCCACAAAAAGCTAATGAAGGTGAACCACAATAAATGCCATTAAGAAGATCTCAAAGAGAAAGGAGATCGGTAATTGCTGATAATTATGTGGTTTACTTGTAAGAGTCAGATTTTGACATAGGAATTAATAAAGATCCAGTTTCCTTTTCCTAAGCTATAGACAGTGATGAGTCTAAGATGCCATGAAAGATGAGTTAAAATCTATGGAACAAAACAAAATATGGGATCTAGTCGAATTGCCTAAAAGATCTAAATGAGTTAGGTGTAAAAGGGTCTTTAAGACCAAGCACACTCGAATGGCAAAATTAAACGATATAAAGCAAGACTTGTTGCCGAGGGTTATACTAAAAAAGATGGTGTTGACTATAAAGAAACATTTTCACCAGTCTCAAAGAAAGACTTATTAAGAATTATCATGGCATTGGTGGCTCATTATGATTTAGAGCTACACCAAATTGATGTGAAAATAACCTTTCTAAATATAAAACTTAAAGAGGAAGTTTATAGACTAACCTAAAGGTTTTAAAAGGCCATATGGTGTATAAACTTAAGAAATCAATATACAGACTTAAGTAATCTTTCCACCAGTGGTATATTAAGTTCAATGATACCATAGAGTCTTTAGATTTAAAGAAAAAGTTATGGATTGATGTATATATCTTAAGATCAGTGGGAGTATGTTTACTTTTTTACTTATATATGTTGATGATATCTTACTTACTGTAAATAATTTGGGCATATTACGAGAGACTAAAGATTTTCTCTCTACGAATTTTGAAATGAAAGATATGGGAGAGGCATCCTTTATGATTGGAATAGAAATATTATGTAATAGTTCATAAGGACTGTTAGGATTATCTTAGAAAGCCCATATTAATAGAATTCTAGAGAGATTTAATATGCATAAATGTTCAGCAGAAATTGTTCTCCTACAGAAAGGGGATAAATTTAATCTCAATCAATGTCCAAAGAATGATGTGGAACGTAAAGAAATGGAATCAATTCCTTGTGCTTCAGTTGTGGGTAATTTGATGTGTGCTTAAACCTGTACAATTCTTTATCCTAGAATTGATTACTAGAAAGCTGCAAAGAAAGTTTTATGGTACCTGCAATGAACTAAAGATTTCATGCTCACTTATAGGATATCTAATCATTTAGAAGTAGTTGGATATTCAGATTCAGATTTTGCTGGATGTATTGACAATAAAAGTATATTTTGGCTACTTGTTCTTATTAGCTGAAAGAACAGTATTATGGAAAAATGCCAAAAAATAGTCTGTCATTGTTTCATCCATTATGAAAGCAAAATTTATGGCATGTTTTCAAGTTATAATTCATGCATTATAGATGCGAAATTTTATTTCAGGACTTGAGGTAGTCGACACCATTAGCAAGCTGCTGAGAATTCATTATGATAATTCAGTAATAGTATTTTCTCCATAAACGACAAATATTGTGGATTAGTATAATGTATAATGTATTAGTTTTGACACTCCGAGCTCATTGATATGTTTTTTGACATATATTAATGGATTTCCTATTTTCTCATAATTGTGTACACATAGTATCTTGAGTGAATGATAACAGGAAAAGTCTTTTCAATACTTTATTGTGGATCATGATGTGATATACATATATCAATTATGTACCTACTATGGTAAGCTACTAGTGTTGTGATATATGGAAGGAAGTATGTGATTAAATAATGTACAACCACCATAACCCACACTTAGTAATTTATTATAGGAAGGTAATTATGAAATATATTGTGGAAATGATTTATTTATTTCACGCGTGCCTAATGTTTATGTTATTAAATTTTATATCACTTAATTATCGTGCCAAGTGGGAGAATGTAAGATTTTGCCCTGTAATTAATATTGCTATATGGGTCAAAATCAATTCCTTTAATGTGGCCCGATATTAATTGATATTTACTTTAATTAAAGTAAATCTTAATTATAATTATATAAGGATATTTGATGGACGTACCAGATTAAGTCTTAGATATATATATATATATATATATATATATATAAGCTAATCTTCTCTCTACCTATTAGGTCACACACATTCTCTTTTATAAAGTTAGAGATATTAGAGTTATCTTAAGAAAGTCTTCCATCACTAAAGTTTTGTGTGTGTGACTCAAGAAGAGTCAAGAGGGATAAATCAGTTTATTGAATCAAAAGGTCTCTCTCAATTATTACTGTTGCTCAGTTAAACTCCGCATCAGGTACGCTTTCTAGATCTGTGAGAATTTATTTGTTCAAGATCTATTATTAGGGTGATAGTTGAATCTTACGTTTATGATTCACATTATATTTATTATTATTTATGATAAACCGTTAATGTGTTTAATAAAAAAATAGTTTATAATCACATTTTTTATTAAAATATCTAAAACGAATATTAAATGAGATTTATGATAAAATTTTAAAAATTAAATTAAGATAATATAATAAAATATTTTATTAAACTAGTTTATAATCACAAGATTTATAAACACCAAATAAAAAGTTGAGTCCCCCACTTATTTCTTTTAACTTATAAACTCAAATTATAAATTTAAAAATGATTATAAACAAATAAATTAGCATATTTGTAGAGCTTAGATAAACACCCTCTAAATTTTATCAAATCTCTTTAAAATATTAATCAAATGAAATCAATTAGTTAGAAAATTGAATGGAATTTCATCCAATGTGCTGACCTCATTCTATGTCTCAATGGCAACCATCGAAAAGTAAATAAATAAATAAATAATCCAAGGTCAATATGTGCTTTAAACAGATATTAATTAAGGTTTTTTTTTTTACCATTACTCGGTGGTTGGGGTCATGGCTTTAAATTCTTTAAGAAAATGAGAGGTGATGCAAATTCCCACATTGGAATTTGCATTTCATCCCAAAGGTAATAGTTTTCAACTCTTTCAGCTTGCTTGAAAATTAAATTTTTATAAAAATTTAATTTAATTATTTTTTATTAATTTTGATATTTAAAAATTTAATAATCAAAAGAATTTAATATTTTAAACTTAAAAAAATATTTTAAAAGAAATAAAAATATACTAAAAGTAATATAATTATATAAAAATTGATTTAAATGTTTGTCTTACAAATAATTTTTTTTATCCAAAGAAATCCTTTAAAAAAAAATTCTAAAATGAAATTTTCTTGTCTATCTCTTGGTGGGATGCGGAATTAGAGGTCAGTAACTTTTGAGCCTATCAGCCAAGCTTGCATAAGAAACTTTATTCTTTAGGTCATTAGGTGGTACCTGGAAGAGATCGAGACCCCTTGGAATTACTATTGCATCTACATCAATAGTCTTATATATGCTCTTAAATTATCACAAATAATAATAATAATAATAATAATAATAATCTAGGCCAGACAATGCAGCGTCAAAAAAGAAATTCTCCAAATTGATGTTAGTATATTTAATATTACTGGTAAAACTGTTATTTAAAAAAATATTTTTTAAAATATATTAATTAGATAATATTAAAAATAATTTAAAATTAAATTTGATGAGTTTTGTTAATAATTTTTTTCAAACATCTGTAGTGTTTTATGTTTTACTGCTAAATAACCCAGTTTTAGTTTTGGATGTTAGCTGTTGGATTTTTTTTTTTTAGGAGGTTTTTCTTTTTTAAGATTTTCATATAGGAATTATAGTTTTTTTTAAAAAAAATATTGAAGAAATTTTGCTACTCGTAAAAACTCAAACTTTAGCTATTGCTCTAGATGATTAGATTTAGTTTACATTTTATTTCATGAAAAATAATTTATACATGAAAAATATTTTTTCGTTGTTTGGCATATGCTTAATATTTTATATCATTATTTATAAAATCTATCAAGTCAAGCATTATAAAAGTTTAAAAAATAAGATTAAGAAAATGACTTCCTTTTTAAAGAATGATAAGTCATTTTCTCTTATTTTGAGGTTATTTTCATTTAACATGCAACTTATTTTCTTTTAACTAAATTTCTTAAACACATCCCAAATATTGAAAAATAAAAAAAAATATATTTTTCAAAAAAATATATTGCTTCAAATAAACGGAGCCTAATATATTAAGTAATTACTATATAAATATTAAACTTGATTATAAATATTATTAATTACTTATAAAACGTAGATTTTCTTATAAATTATTAGATTTTTTAAATATCTATGGAAGAAATGTATTTATGAAGCAAAGTAAGAGTACTTCTGAATTTTGATATAATTTAGAATTAATATTTTTCTTTATATTTTATATTATAGAAAGGTTGAGATTAAAATTAAATGGACAGTAAATGTAATGCGTTTATATGAATTTTTTTTTCTCATAATTTTCAATACAAAGATGAAAATTTTCATGATTAATCAATTTTGTTTAGATATGAGATGAATTTAAATTAATAAAAATAAAGAATATTTAAAATTAACATAATTATGATATTAATATCTCTAAGATTTTGGAATATCATTGAAGGTGAAATCAATAGAATAGTCATACCCACACAAAAAGCAAAAATCAATACAAAAATTATTCCACCTCACTTTAATTTAGGGCTCATAATTCCCACTGTTCTAAAACCTTTTCAAGCACATGACTCATGAGTCATGAGAAGGATCTGAGCAATTTTTCAAGGCACGAGTCATGAGAAAAGAGTATACTCACGAACTTCATTGTCTAATCAACTCAAAAATTTTAAGATAAGGATTTATGTGTTTTTTACTCATCCTAATTTTTTTTAATGTGTAAATTTTAGCATGAGTTTTTATTTGTGTTTTTCACTCATTTTAATTTTTTGAATGTTTAAATTTTTAGCACTTGTATATTCTAAATAATCTCCCATCAAGTGTGAGCTTCTTTCACATTGAGTTTATTGGGTCTACTCCCTTTTAAATGGATGTTTTTCTCTTAACTCGAGTATATATGATGTCACCAAGAGTCCAAACAAATTCACCAAACCCATTCATGTGAGAATGCGCCTCTAAGAGTCAAGTTATTACACGTACCATCGTTTATGATTTCACTTGTTAGAGACTCAAGGAGCTCAAAATTCATAGAAAGAATCCTTCTTAATGAGCTTTGTGAAAGACACACTATTAGATCTAGGTGTCTTAACCCATATTTTGACAATAATAAATAATAAGTGTGCTACAAATTATATTAGAAGTGTATGCAATGAGTTTGTTGACGTTAAATTCAAAAACTGTTAAATTCCAAAATGACTTTTTGGTGGAGGAGGCTTCGGCAACTGAAATTAAAGAGACTAAGGAAGCCGAACTCGAGTTTTTTAAAAGACATTAGAACATCTTTTTAAGTGGTTGAACAGTTATTTTTGCAATTAATGCACCCAAGTATCATTTTTTAGCTAAAACTATGAATAGAAAGTGTTTATGACTTCAATGGAGTTACAACAACTTTTCATTAAGCTTTTATTGTGATCTGGCAACTTTCTCACACGCTCTCTCTCTAGAATTTGAGTTATAGCAATTAGTTCTTTAAAAGCTTAATTTTTAGCTGTAATTCTTTATGTTCTGATATTAAAAAGAAGGTTGTTGAGTGTATTAATTGCAGCAAGAGACTTACAGAGCATTAAATTGCTCTCAAGTAAAAAGGGCTTGTAAGAGAGTTAAGTTTTGTTCTTAAGGATTGTAATGAGTTTGATCTTCACTCAAGGAAGATAAATAGTGGAGTTAACTCTCAAAGAATGCTTTAATTGTAGCAAGAGACTTGTAAAGCATTAAATTGCTCTCAAGTGAAAAGGGCTTGTAAGAGAGTTAGGGTTTGTTCTTAAGGATTGTAATGAGTTTGATCTTCACCTAAGAAAGATAGATAATAGAGTTAACTCTCAAGGAGAGGACATAGGCTTGGGATAGCTGCACCTCTATAACCCTTTGTGTGCATTTTCCTTCTCCCTTTCTTATTCTTAATTTGTTCATTTTGCTACCTTCTCCAAAAATTTTATTTAGAACCCAATTCACCCTTCTTAGGTTGCTTAAGGGACAACACACAGTTATAGGTTTGACAAAACATCCAACTCAAAACTTTAGGGCAATGAATTTATAGGTCATTCTCACTTATATGTCTTTTGCTCATTCTATCTCTTTCCAATGTAGAAATCCTAAGACTTGCATATTTCCAATAGAAAGATTTGAATAAATTATTTTTTTTTTTAGTAAATTTTAAGGGTATATGTATGGATGAAAATGGGCAGAGTATTCATAAAATTTATCCTATTTGAACTTGATTCAATTAGTAATTTCATTATTCAAATCCATCCTAAACTTGATTAAAATTTATTCTAAGTTATCTGAATTTGTTTATATTACTCAAATAATATTCGAACATGTTTAATTTTATATATTTTAAATAATAATTATATAAAATATATCTTATTAATATTTTATATTTTATAAATATTAATAGTTATATAAAATATTTAAATTCTAGTTATTTAAAATAGAATTATAAAAATATATATATAACATTATTATAAAAATATATATTTTATATTTAATTAATTATTTATACAAATAAGTTCGGATAACAATTATTCAATACATAAAATCTAAATTTAAAATTCAAAATAAGTATTATTTACTAAACTTGAATATGTTTCAGAGTCGATTACATTCTACAAAAATTTATCTTAATAAAATTCGATTAGATTGAATATTTGATAAGTTGATTTGTAAGCACGAGTAGGGAAGAGAAACTTGAATATGTAATAGCTCATATCCGAACTATTATCGACGTTAGAGCATTGGGAGGCATAAAGCCACTAGAACTCGTAGCAAGTCTTATATTTTTATAAATATTTTAGATGAAACCCATTATTACTTTATTCATAAAACATTATTTCATTTATTTTTTCTCTAATTTACTAACAATTTTCATTTTCATTTCATGGACCTCATTTCATAAGGTCTGTGCAAGGTTTTCATCACATTCATATAGATTCTTTCCTTTAAAATTGGAATATGAATAAAGGGGCCTTTTTATTGTCTTGCCTTCATTGACTACTTTAAAATAATATACTTATAATATCATCTTATAATATCATAAATCTCTTTTAATATAATCTTATTACAAAATGCAATAGCAAGCATGATATTAAAATAGCCAAAATTATATGTCTTAAAATAGCTCCACAAAATGTACAAAATCCTCAAAATTGACTACATCAAACCTTGAAGCTTAATTATCCAAAATCTCATCACTACCGCTTGCTTATGTCTCTGAAAGGGATAGATAGAAAAATGTGAGTATATAAATTCAGTGAGTAGAGAATTACACGGGGAAAGGAAATACATTTATAAAATACTTTTCAAGCACATGAATTAATCATCCTTATGAATGGTTTCACAAGCAAACAAGTCACAACAAGGTAACTATATCACTAAAGATTCCCATCCCATTTATTTCATATCGTATCATATATACAATGTGCCCAGCCTATTATAGGAGCTTTACAGACTTCTTTTAACATTCACATAATGGGTACTAGGGATACATAATCCTTATCTTACCTAGAGGTTGCTTCTAGAACCTTAGTATCCGGATGTCAGAGATATAGAATTGCCTTACCTAACATCCCTTTCCTTCCTTTCATAAGTGAGCTTATCATGCATGCATACTCTTTCCTTTGCTTTTATTTATCTTTCCCATTAAGAATCATTGGGTCATCCATAGCTACCAATGCAACACAAATATATAATTATGCAACATCTTCATGAATTGAATTACTATATAATTATGCATACAATTCCTATATGCAATATATCTTATCAAAATAGTTAAATGATGCATGAATGAACATGTAAGGTAAAACACCATTTAGGAAAACATTTTGTAATTTTTACCCACCTGGAGAGTGGTCCCTTTAACCTAGACACTTGCTTCTAATTAGGCGTTTCCTTTTCAATTTTAGTCGTTGAAACTCTATCCTCAATCTATAAGGAGTGTATGAAAGAATATTCAATTAATTATTTTATAGAAGTTAAGTTAGGTTTTATATATTAGAAGGCAAATAATTTCGATAGCCAAAACCAACTTTAGCTTCCGAAAACTACATGTGAGTGTTACCTACCTTTACATTTAAGGTTTACATAGTTCAGTAGCTGAAACTTGATGTTTCAGCATCCGAACCTGCATTTTCACGAAATACTTATTTTAGGTTTATTCTTCTTTGTTTAAGTTGTCCAATTATCCCAATATATATTCTTAAGATCACTCTCACCATTCCTTTCTTTATGTTAGTTTCTTTATAAACACTATTCACTTTCCATTTATTTGAATTTCTAATCTTTTCGTCAAATCAATTAATCCATTTAGACCCTATCGCCAAGCATTCTTTAAAACAATCCTACTTATTTGCACTCATTCAAGTCCTTTAATTAAAAGAAAATAAATCTACGGGATACTTACTTGTTAAGCTTTTAGGGTTTTCCTTTCTGCCTTTACTTTCTTAACCTTAGGTTCTCCTCTCTTTCTCTTTTTAGTATTTTTAAGTTACAGGTATTAGTTTTGCAAAAGGTTTGGAAAGAAAAATGGGAAGAGTATAGGAGAAGGAGAGGAAGAAGAAGAAGAAGAAAAGGGAAATGAGAAGGTTCTAGAGTTGTAATGAAAGTGGATTGTAGGAAAATATCAAAGGTTATACTTCTACTCTCCCAAGTCTGACAACGGAAGTTAAGTTTTTTAGCAGCCAAAGATGCTTTCTCATTGAAAGTTCTAGAATCCCTACCTTAGTCACTTAGTTACTGATCTCAGTTAGTATTTTTGTTATTCTTTCATTTGATTATCAGTCATATGGGGCACTAGTTACCTTATCCCAGGAGAACATTTTGTCCCTTAGAAGCACATTCAACCTACACTGGTGAGAGCATTACAGAATCCAACTTTCATGAAGAGACAAAATGATAGGCAATTTAGTAACAAAATTTCCTTACAACCCTAAGCATATCAAAATCCCCCCGAAATTCTCTCTAACCTTACACCAAGTCAACTCATTCCACACCCTTTTCTCTTCTTAGCACATACAAATTAAGAGATAATCAACCTTATTTTAATTCCTAACTAAATTTATTTCTTTAATGATTTTTTTTAAAAGATAAGTTTTCCTATGTAAGAAAAAATTGAAAATGCAATGGGAAAGCTTAACAGTAAGTCTAATAGAATAGTGTACCAAAAAAATATAGGATAAATTGCATACATGGTACCTCAACTTGAGAGTATATAACAAGAAGATATTAAAATTTCAATACCACAAAACCCTCTTATCTTTAATTTAAATAATATAAAATCTCTCTATAATATTCGGTACCTAGTTTCTAGGTTTATTTTTGCTAATGTGATACTAGTCAGATTAAAAATTATATTTTTTTCTATGTTGATGTCATACTTATCAAGGAAAAAAAATTAATTTAATTCTTTATTTACCCACAATCTTAATGATTTAAATTATAAAGATTGACACTTCAGAAATGCTTATCTAAACTTATCAATTCATAAAAATATAAATTTTTAATTTGATAAATATCGTATCAATATAAATAATCTAAGAACTAGCTATTAAAGGTGACAATAAAATTTTATATTACTTAAATTAAATATTAAAATATTTTATATTATAAATCAAATTATCCTTACATTAAAGAAGGGTATGAATATAGTTTACCCAAAACAAAAATTATAGGTGACAGACATAAAATAGTCGATAAATTTTAATAATTATCTCTGAATTTATATGATTATAATATTATAGTCTCTCAACTTTAAAATGTAACATAAAACTTTATTAACTTTTAAATTTTACACAGTAAAATCTCTCTAACTTTCAATTACTGATTTTCCAGTTGGATGCTGACGTAAACAGATCCAACGTAGCGCTTAGTCAGTATTTTTCTTTCTTTCTTATACAAAGTGTAAAATTATTCTTTCTATACATGAAAAATTATTTTCTCTATAGAAAGTAGAAGGATTTAATTTACATATAATTTGAGAGAGAAAAGAGAAATGATGACTAAGCTATATGCTGAAATTGTCCAGGTCAACGTCTAACTAAAAAACTTATGATTAGAAGTTAGATAAATTATAATACATAAAATTTAAAAATTAAAAAAATTTTATATTATATTTTTAAGTTGGACGTTTATAATATTTTAATTATATAACTTTAAGGATAGTTAAAATTCAATCACCGAAGGAGAAAAGAAAGATGCTTGGATCATATAAAATTGACACGCGTCATAATGTACAGCCTTAAAATACCGTCATTTCAAAAAAGCCCTCTCCCCTCTACATTTCTCCCTCCCACACTTCTCTCCTATGTTTACTTCTTTATTAACCAGAAGACCTTCACCTTCTGTTTTGCTGCCCTTTCTTTCTCTGCCTCAGATCTTGGTAATTATAAGGAATCTTTGTCTCTCTCTCGGGTGAGCACTGAGAAGTTGTATCTGCTGCCATGGCGGTGTCAGAGCTAACATCCCCTGCACCTGCATATACCCACACCACCACTCATCTCCGCTCTTCTTCCCAGCTCTCACTCTCTTTTACCCATCTTTCTCTTCGCTTTCCCCGCGCCTTTCGACCTCGAAGCACTACAATGACTTGCTCTGTAAAGTAAGCTTTTTTAGCCCTTGTTTTAATGGAATTCTATTCTTCGCAAATGTATAAGCAAATTAACCTTTTTCTTTTATTACTTTTTGTTTTGCAGTCAAGTTCAAGCGCCAGTTTCAGTCCAGAACCAAGAGCCCAAGGACAAGTCTGATTGCTTTGGTGTTTTCTGCCTGACATAAGATCTCAGGGCTGTATGTGCTTTATACCCTTTATTCTATAATATCGACATCATCTGTGTTTCTTTAATTTTATAGATTTTATTGGTTACTTTAATGGATGTTGTTTACTTCTGATGTTTGATATAGTGGCAATTTTCTAATTTCCTTAGTAGTTTGGCTCTACTTTTAGTGACCTACTTAGTGTGGCGATCGGGATTAATTGGCTTGAATTTTTTTCTTTAAAAGAAAAAAAAAAACTTGCAAAAACATTTGATGAATTTTCTTAAAAGGTTTCTCTGATTTGTTATTTCTCATATATATATATAAATGACAATTTGTTGGAATTACATCAACAAGTGTATTAAAAGATCATGTCTACTATCACATTTTTTCTTTACTGTTTGATTTCTTTTTTTTTTTTTGTTTGACTGATAGATCATTTTTTTTTTTTTTAGTTTCAATGTGCTTACAGGAAGAGGGGACAAAATCATGGAAGAAACTAATTAATGTAGCAGTTTCTGGTGCTGCTGGGATGATATCTAATCACCTACTCTTTAAAGTAAGGTCTTCTTGTTTCTTATTCAGTAAAGCTTTTAATAGTACCTTTTTTCCCCTTTCTTAAGCATCAAGATTCAGAACTTGTTAGTGGACTGGTGATTGCCTATGGCTGCACAAAATAAAAATCTGCATCAGGAGAAACACATTATGGCATAGCATAAGTTGCTCAACAACTAGAAAAATAAGCCACAATAAAGGATTGAAGTGAACATAAAACTTGGGAATTCAAAGTAAACATGTGTTACATTTGATTCAGAACATGCCTGATGCCCATCCTTTTTTTTTTTTTTTTTT
This sequence comes from Hevea brasiliensis, assembly GCF_030052815.1. Lineage (NCBI taxonomy): Eukaryota > Viridiplantae > Streptophyta > Magnoliopsida > Malpighiales > Euphorbiaceae > Hevea > Hevea brasiliensis. The sequence continues at coordinate 87,817,374 of NC_079500.1, forward strand.
CTGATATGCTAGAATGGAGCAAATCATAGTATCATTTCTGGAACTTCATTGTTCAAAACCATCTAGATGTGCACCATCAGCAGTAGCAGTAGCAGTAGCTTAATTTTTATTTTTTGAGGATCTTCAAATTGTATTTTTTTTTCCCCTAATTTATATGTATCTTGAAAACATCCTAGCTGTTGTTATTGCCATTATACTTCATTCAAGGATTAGAATATTCTTTTTTTGAATGGTAAAAACAACATTATTGTTATTTATCAATGCGAACTGCAATATTTGTATCTGTTTTGATCGCTAAGCTTGTTTTGTTCTTTCAGCTTGCATCTGGCGAGGTTTTTGGGCCAGATCAGCCAATTGCATTAAAACTATTGGGATCTGAAAGATCATTTCAAGCTCTTGAAGGTGTATGCTTGGAATTTAATTGATTTAATACTACCATTGGCAAGCAGCGATTTAGCTAGTATACTAATGTAGCTGTCCCAAAATAAACAAGAATTGCTGATGGAGCTTTTACATGGGGAGCTGAAGACAGATAATTAGAGTAAATAAATATTTAAGCTGATTATGAAACCTATCCATAATTAAAATAAGTGTAATTCTAGTTCATGATCAGGTTGCGTTCAGCTTTATTTACAACTAGAGTATTTTTTTTTTCTATTCACTTTGTTATCCTATATTTTCTAACATTGTACAAACTTCATTATCAACAAATCTACATATGGTATTTTCTGTTGCATTGTAATGTGGAAATTTCTTAGTATTTAAGAAATTGGATTAATGATGTGCAAATTTTAGCATCTTACCTGCCATAAGAATATATATATATATATATATATATATATTCAATGATGCATTGTCTTCAAGTTGAAAGTTTAATATTTTTTTCAGAGTAACAACTCAGGTTTCTCCATGCTCTTTGAAATCATTATGGGTGCAGGAGTTGCAATGGAAGTTGAGGATTCCTTGTATCCTTTGTTGAGGGAGGTGAGCATTGGAATAAATCCTCATGAAGTGTTTGAAGATGCTTAATGGGCTTTGTTGATTGGAGCAAAGCCACAAGGGCCTGGCATGGAACGAGCGGACTTACTAGATATCAATGGGCAGATTTTTGCTGAGCAGGTAACATTCATTTTCACATCTCTTTATCTCGTTTTACCCATTTTAGAGTCTGTTACTGAATTATAGTCTTGGTTCAAAATGTAATGCCGTTGCATCTTGCAATGTCAAGGTGATCGTAGTGGGCAACCCTTGTAAGTTTGTAACACCAAGTAAGGATTATCATTTATTGTCACTTTTCATATTGTTTTTGCCTGATACCTAGCTTGTAGTTCCTCTGATGGGCCTCATTAGGATTTAACTCCTCTTGCAGTGCTTTAATTTGTTTGAAAAATGCTCCAAATATACCAGCAAAGAATTTCCATGCTTTGACTATGTTGGATGAGAACCGGGCATAATGCCAGGTAAATACATCTCTTCAACTTTGCTTTTTATTGAACCATAATAAATACTGTTGTGACAAGAAGCCAAATATTTTAACTTGATAGTTGTTGGTTTAGCTTGCCCTAAAAGCAGATGTGTTCTATGATAAAGTGTCAAATATGACCATAGTTATTAAAAGCGTGCCTCAGGCTCCAGGCTTACCAGGCTCCAGTCCTAGCACCTCTACAGGAGAAAGGCAGGCAACATTCACCAAGCCCTCGCCTTATGCGCCTAGGCATGCGCCTTGTTCCAGGCGCAAGGCTAGAAAGGCGCGCCTTTTTAACAAAAAGCACTATCGCCCAACTCGAAATTTGTTGATCTAGAAGTTTTCAAAATTAGTATCGTTGGTGATAACTAGTCACTAAAATCTCATCAAATTAACATACTCAGGATTATAAACCTCTCATATTTTCATTTTCAACGTTACTGCTCATTATCTTTTTCAAAAAAAAAGTTAATACTCCTTTAGTTCTTAAAGGTGAGGGAAATGATGAAAATATTGATTTTGAAGATAAATATTAAGAAGATGAAAGTGTAAAAAAAGATGAAGAAGATATGGTTACTTTATAATTTCTTAACTTTGGTTATGAAAAATTAAAAGACTATTAAAGTTTTAATAATTTAGTACTTGAATGCTTATTTGTTATTATTATTTTTAGTTTTATGTTATTTGAAGTTTGATAGAATATTCATATTTATTTTATTTTATTTTATTTTATTTGCGCCTCATCTCGCTCAGGCGTGCGCCTTCACCTTCGCCTTGCGCCTAGGCTCCAGGACCCCTTGGTGCCTTAGTGCGCCTTGAGCCTTTAATAACTATGAATATGACCATATGGGGAAATCACTCAACCACTCAGGTATGCTATTCTGTTGGAGGAGTATCTGTAGATTAAATTCTCCTGAACTTCTCTAAAAAATTCTTATGAATTTCTACAGGATCCTGACTTTCTAAATGCTAGAATAAATGGTTTACCTGTAAAAGAGGTTATCAAAGATCACAAATGGTTAGAAGAAGAGTTCACTGAAGGTTCAGAATGTAAAATTCATAAATGCATCACAAATAGAAGTTCATCTTTTATATAGCAATCAACTTAGAATGTTATAAAGGTGTTTAAACTTGTATTTGTAGAGAGGTGGTCTGCTTATTCAGAAATGGGGACGGTCTTCAGCTGCATCCATGGCTGTGTCCATTGTTGATGCTATAAAGTCTCTAATAACGCCGACTCCTGAGGGATTAGTTTTCTTCTGGAGTAAGTTCACTTACACCTGATTTATGCACACTTATGTATACCAGTTTATGATGTCAGTTTTAGATATACCACATACCTCACAAAATATTTCATTCAAATTGCACTGCAGCTTTTTCGGGTTGGGTCATAATTTGGACTCATGAAAAACATATCCAAAATTCAAATTACATCATAACACTATGTCATCATAACACTATGTCCTCTAGGTATTTTGGTCAACATTTTCAATGATTGACAATTGATTTGAGAATTAATAAAATTGAGAATTTGTTTCTCTTCCCGTTTGTTCTGTTGATTCAACATCAATTTGGTATCAAAGTAAGGTATCTAACATTCTAGTTGTCTGTGGAAAATTCCCTTAAACTTTCTTGAATTTTTTGTTGCATTTTGATCTACTGTCCCTTACAAGCCTCTCTTGTTTTCCTCGCCTTCTTTTTTTCCCTTGTCCACTGGGTTTCTCATGAAATAGAGCCTTGCTATTGTGACAAGTCCACCCACTGTCCTTCACTAAGCACCACTGTCTACTCACCAGACAGCTTCATCTCCATCACTAAACATCAGCTTGGCACCAGGTGACTCCTCTGATGCAAGCCTAGCTGCCAGACGTTGCCTAGAGACGAAGTTCTGATAGGGTCAAGCTTCAACCTGACTTGAATTCAACAAATTTCAACATCTGGACCTTCTGTAGCATCTCGCCAGCTGCCGATTGACACATCCCCATTGTTGAAACTCATGCCTGACATCCCTATAGCAAGATCTGTCCAGGACAGTCAAGGTCAGCCCCTAAACCCAAACGAGCTCATGTCATTACTATAAGCCCGTAAGCACCTGGTCAACCTCCAGCTTACTGGCATGTAAGCCCCACATCACCTACCACTTTAATGCATGTCACCTGTTGGCAATTTTTGGTAGAACCCTTTCTGCTAATTTTAATGTCCTGGTTCCAATTTTTGACATCTGTTTGGGTCAGAAATGAATATTTAAGGCTGGTAAGAGCTGTAAATATTCTTTTTGGTAAGATTTTGTGGACTACAATTCAAAATTACAAGTTGAAATCAATAATTACAAGATACAATTAGATTATCTATGTTATTTGAGGGATTCATATGGTGGTGTTTTACATTATCCTCCTGACTTGTTTTGTGAATATTATACCATCATACAACTTTTACAAGTAGGATGAAAGCAGTGCTAAAAACAATATCGAGAGCTCTTAACTTGAAGATATGGTTACAACTTGTAACGATGCAAGGCAAGAAATTCATCATGAAACACAAGAAGAGCAACTTAAAGAATCTGAAGATTTGATTATTGATCGCTCACAAGTTGAAATCCAAAATGATGAGATTGGGTAGGAAAATTTTGAGGTACCTATTCTAGAGAAAGAAGCTGATGAGGAGCAAAAAAAGGTTTTGAGGATTTGATCCTGGGGAAAGAAGAAAAACATAACGTTGAGAAGATAATGAAAATTGAAAATTTATTTAATTCTTTTGTTCTTGATGAATTGAAGAGCTTTTTCAACTGTAGTTGGGACTGATTTTCTATGTTAAGATATTTCAAAGGATGTGAAGCAAAGTATGAAGTTATTCATTTCGATCTTATTGCTCCCATCCAATAAGATAAGTTTGTTTGTTCTCCAAATTCAATTTTTTGTTCTTCAGCACTCTAAAACTCGAGATCGAGTTTTCTTCAAGTGGGGGACCAATCAAGGAAAAGGAGTTATTTTGATTTGATTTTCATTATAAACTTAAGAAGTTTAGGTTTCTATTAATTAATTAGGAAGTTTATATTATTTAGGAATTCTATTATTATGTAGGAAATAATATTTTATTTAGTCTCATAGCTTACATGCAAATGCAGGTTTATGCTAATGGGAATCCCTATGGCATTGGAGAGGATTTAGTTTTCAGCATGCCTTGCAGATCAAAAGTAAGTTTTCTCTCATCACAGTTTTTTCTTTTAGCTCTTTTTTATTTATTCATTTGTATATGTCATGGGCCAACTCTGAAAAAGAATTCCCATTTGGCAGGGAGATGGTGATTATGAACTCGTCAAAGATGTAATATTTGACGACTACCTTCGAAAGAAAATAGCTTAGGTATGTATCCTTATTTAACAAATATTCCAGTGAGGACCATATGGAAAATGGTAAAATAATTCCCTCCATTTGATAGCATTTTAGAGAGTTATTTCAAATGTCGTATTAAATTCTATTGTGAAGAAACTGAATATTTCGACTTGGTGAAATGGAGTCGAAAGATTGATATATCGTAGACACTAATATAGACACTGAAGTTTCGCATGAAATGACTCAAATTCCACATAATTTCAAGTTAGATCCATGTATGGCCTAGAATTGAACATAGATTTGCTGCTTGTGTGTAATGTCTTTTGCAGACAGAAGCTGAGTTAGTCTTTTGCAGACAGAAGCTGAGTTGCTAGCTGAGAAGAGCTGTGTGGCTCACCTTATTGGAGAGGTGAATGTCATATCCTCATCTCCTGGCTTGAGTTGAAATAACTTAAAACTGAGTTGCCAAGATAAATAACTTAGAACCGTTTTGCTCTCTTCAGGGTGTAGGTTTCTGTGATCAGATCACAGAAGACACAATGCTTCCTGGAGAAACGTAATATTACTCTGACGCAACTATTTGGTTAAAAAATTCTTCCACAGCTACTTGGTTAGAAAGCAGATAGGAGAATCATTTAGTTGGTAGTAGCAATTTGCCAATTTTAAGCCATGTAATCAATTTTGAGATTATGATCATCATTTGCATAGTTATTGCCACATCTTTGCTTCATTTGCTTGTATCGTCTCTTGCAATCTTCATGATTTGTTACACACATTCTAGATTCTACCATGTAATTTTAATATACTATTTTCACGCCCAATTAACCCTAATAATCTCCAGAAATAACCCAAAAACATGAGAAACTTCAATCCAACTTAAAAGTCACACTTTCCCACGAAACCTTCATATTCTCAATCACCACATCAAACAACAATATTCTCAGCTTGCAACAAAATTTAAAATCACCTTACTCAAAGCATCAAAGGAATTACCACAATTAAACCAATAAAGGATATTTTTGTGTGTTCATTGTGCCATTCTTGCATGTTAAAATCAAGAACTTAGCTGATCACAAACTATCTATAATACTGCACCAAACAGTTAAATTCTGTTTATACATATTCGTAGATAGAATTCTTACCCTACAATTACTGAACGTGTAAAATTACAATGAACCAATGTAGGTTAAAACACACCATCAGGTTTGCCAGTTAACATAAAGAATCTGTAATAGTTTGCTGTCCTAAGAAACCTATAATGGGGATTAAGGATTAACCAATCCGCAAAGAAAATTCAACCTAGAGAAGAGGGAACAGTTTTCATTGTCTCCCAGGCAACTTCATTGACCATGTAAGTTACTTGCTACAAACACAGATTCCAATTTTAATGCTCACTGAAACAATTAGGACCCAGAAGCACATCAGGGAGAACCAGCTCCGCGACATCAGAGACCATGTCTTGCCTGTGAATAAGCTCCCCAATGGCACCAAATTGGTTGGAGTTGTACTAATATTGTCTTGCAACATGCCAAAAGAGAGGATGACATTGACATTCCCATTCTTGCTAAATGACCAGTCTGTACCAATGCTACTAAAAGTAATGCTTTCTATTCTAATGACACGAGCAGTAACATGAATTGAGCTGGATGGTTGGGCCGCATTTAACTGTAGAGCTGCATCCTTGATAGGGAACTCAGAAGCAAACGCAGAAGGTGCAGGAATGCTGCCCAACATGTGACTGGCCTGCTTCATGAACGGATAGTTCATATCTGCACCACAAAAAATCATACAAAAGAATAGGATCAAATGAACAAAAGTAGGGTAAAATTAAACTAAGAGCCGAAAGAATACATCTTATAATTTTTGTCCTGCACTTGCATCCACAAAGATGAGAACTTTTAGAGGAATAGTAATGAAAGTTCACACAAAGATCTAAATTACCTGAGTCAATCTTTGTTGCCTCTGGCATTTGTTGCTTTGAGGGGGATGCATCAGTGTTACTGTGTGTTGCTAATAGTTTTTGGATTGCTGTTGGCACTTCCTCAGTTCCTCCATTTACATCCTATTGCAAGGCAATTATTTAATTCTCTGTGCGGTCCAAAACCCAATCAACAAGTACAAAGTAGTGAAATATTTAAGTGAATATTTACATTTACCTTCTCAGGTAGAGAAGCTTGATCGGAAACAGCATTTTCGCACCCAAGTTCAGAAGGATCAAAAGTCAGATTGTCATCATTAGCATCAAAGAAATTGAGGTACTCGTCAACCATGTCAAAAACAGTAGAATCTCCAGTAGAGTCTGGCTCCACAGGATTTGAAAGATCATTAGCTTCCAGGAATAATCCTTCACTGGATAAAGGATTGTCAATGGCATCCAAGAATGGCTCATCAAGCAGGAAATTGTCATCAGCAGTATTAGCACTGTTACTAGATTCAGCAATATATTCATGTCTTACTGATTTTGTATCAATCTCATATTGTCCAGGTAAACTGAATAAGTTTTGGTCATCTGGAAGATCAGAACCATACTGAGTTTCCCCCTGGTCAATTATAGGCTTTTGATCATCTCCACTGAAGTTTCCAGAGTGCTCCACATAGTTGCTTGTTTCTCCATGGTAGTAGTTCACAGAAAGGGCAGCATTTTCAGACACAACTCCACCCTCAAAATTCTGCCACAAACCCACATATAAAGAATTCAAAATTTGTAAGATAATAAGTCACTATTCACAGCAATCCAGTAGAATCAGATTTCATTCTTTTCTTAGCTGCCATCATTCTCACAAAATATCCTATCAATCCACCATTCAAACCCTTAATAACACTTGATCTCAAAAAATAAAATAAAAAAAGTTGATTTTCTTGTCCTTTTATGCCTCAATTAACCAAAAGAACCTCTAATGCCTAAATTCCCCTGGTTTGCCCCTTGAAACTGCAAACCTTTGTTTACTGTTTTTCCCATGGATTTCACACCATCAAAAACCATATCAATAAAACAAACAATCAAAGAACCTTTTCTTTTGGCCAGTAACAAGACATTCCTAAAACCAGGACCAGAAATTATTGCAACCAAACAGACAACCTTTTGTTTCTAATAGCAAATCCTAATTCAAAACAAAAATGGGGTCTTACTGCATTCTAAGCACCTATCCATATTTGATATTCGATGCAGATGAATCCACAAGTAAATCTCATGTTAACCTCAATTTATAGCTTTTTTCAAATTTCCTAGACACAAAATCACCATTCCTATATTGCTTTTCATTTAGTTTAGAACAAAACACTACCACATTATTCATTGCTAGGATCCACAAAAGTATATACCTGCTCAAGGTCATTAGTTTCCACATGTACATCTTCACCAAGTATTACTTCATCAGCCATCACCATCTCCTCACCAGGTAATACAACCACCACTTCATCATCATCCCATTCTTCCTCAACAAATGGTGCCCCATACTGTTCTCCATTCTTTGGGCCTGTTCCACTCTTTGGAAAATCCTACACAACACAAATGCATCCGTCCCCCCCAAAAAAACAAGTTAATAGGATATAAAATACAATTACAATTTCAATATTGAAGAACAAGTTCATAAAAAAAACTGAATTTTACAATTTGTATTTGATCTCACTTGAACAACTCCAGCTTTCTCCAAATCCTCATCAGTAAGGCGATACTCGTGCATTACCCAATTGGTACGCTCACCACGTGGAGCCCGCCCAAGATGGTACACAAGGGTCTTCTTCATCCCCACGGCTCGTGAGTTCCAGCGGACAGGCCGGTCCTTCCCAGTTGTCTTCCAGTATCCCTTCTCTGTGGCCCGGTTTGTCTTGGAACCATTGCCATACTTCTTATCCAGCATACTAAAAAAGTACCACTCTAAATCCCTGCTCTTCAACTTTGATTTACCTAAAATCCATAAAAGTAAAGAAAAAAAAAAAAAAGAATGGAAACCAGATGTTCAAAAATATATTACTACTAAAACCAGTAGAGTGAAAGCTTAAACAATCCCCATAACCTCTTCTTTAATTTCAGATTTTAAGTACTTTTGCCATTGATGGTGAGAAATACAATTACAAAACCAATAAATGCCATAAGTTTAGCAGAGCTAAACCATTTATTCATCAACTCAACTAAGCATTTATTCATCGAACATTCAGAATTAAATAAGCAAAAATAACTCGAAATTACCAATTTACCAAACAGAAAAGAAAAAGAAAATTCAAAAATTTTCAAACAACATCAATTATACATGTTACGTATACGATACACAAACGAACATAGCAAAATCAAGATATTAGAAACACAATCGGACCTGGGAGATCCCATGGCTCAGTTTTGTAGATGTCGACTACAGCGATCGGATCAAACCGGAAGGGTTTATTAGTAACCTTCCGTTTGAGGTAGTAGCGAACAAGTTCCTCATCAGTTGGGTGGAATCGGAACCCAGGAGCTAGTGAAGTCGCTGAATCACCACGGGCCATCTACCAAATCAATACCAAAATCAAAAGCGAGAGAATCTTTAAATTATAAAGAAAGTGAGGTGATATTAGGGTTAGGATTTTGGGAATTAGGGATTTCAATTGGAATCTCAAGATAGAAATGGGAAGATAGACGACGCCATTTGCTTGGAGAAAAGGTTGGATTGGGTCTTGAATTAATATATATACATATATACATAATCCTTAGTTCTGATTTTTCGAGGGATTGTAAGGTGAGGAAAAGTTATAGTCACCAGTGAAAGTATGGTTTGTAGTATCACCCCCGCAGTGCTCTTGTGTGGCGATTGGTGAAAAGTAGGCCTCAAATTGACTTTTTTTGAGAGATTTTGTCTTGTTTTGTTAGCTTGCTTACTTGTGTGGGTTAACTAAAAATATTTTAAATATAAAAATAAAATAAAAATTTCATCTTCCAAATTCTTAATAAAATTATAAAGAATTAGAAGATTGTTTCATTTAAAATTAAAAATGTTAATAGGTAGTTAAAAGTATAATAAATTAAATGTTAAATTAAAGTATAATGAATCAAATGTTAAAAGTAAGATTTATTTACCCCATAATTAACATTTTTTATAATTAAATCATATTTTATTAATTTAATTTCTATTAAATGAATTTTCAAAATATTGAAAACCATAAGTATTTTTAAAAAGAAAGAAATTATTTTAATTTTGGATTAGTTTTTGCACGTAATCCTAAATTAAAATATTATTCTCAATGTAATATTAGAGAATTTTTTTAATAAATAAATAAATAAATTTTCTAAAGTTATTTAAATATGATTTTTAAAAAAAGTGTTAAAATGACATCCCTCATTGAAAAGTAATTTTAAATAAAATTAATTAATCGATAAGGTATAAAAAATAAAAATAAAAATAAAAATAAAAATAAAAATAAAAATAAAAGGAGAAAAGAAAGAAATTGTGGAATAGGAGATTAGTTTGTGGCTTTTAAAGCTTTTACGTGGAAAGAGGATCTTTTGCGCTGTCTCTTACGTAACTGCGTTCGAAAGAAGTACGCATCAACTGACGGTCGTGTCCTCGTTGACACGCTGCCTTCATTTTTTATTTTAAAAAAAATATTATTTAATTCATCTACATATTTTAATTAAATTAATTATTTAATTAACTTATTTCAAAAAATAAATTAATTAATTTTTATTTTTTTATTTCATTTACCTTTCAATCCTCACACAACAAATATTCTGTTAATTTGTTAATTACTATATCTAAATGAAAAAAAAAATTATTTTTTATAAAAATTAAATAAGTATTTAATTCAGCAGTTAAATATTTAAATAGCTAAATTAATTTATTTAATAAACTTATTAAAAAGATATCTAATAATTGATATAGTATCTTTCAACTATATTTTTTTATTAATTCTATAAAATTAATGTTCATAAAATACCTGTAATTTTTTTATATTGACTTAAAGTTTAATTTAGTTTATGTATTTATTAAAAAAGTTTAATTTAATTTATTTTAACTTTTTATTTAATTTAATTTAAATTTTTTAATTTAAACTTAATTTAGCCTAAAAATAAAGAAAATTAATAAATTAAACTTCTTACTTTGTAGACTTAAATCAAAAAATCAAAAAAATTAATCTTAAAATTAAGAAATTAAATTTTTTAATTTTTTATTTAAATTAAAAAATTAAAAAATTTAACTCATAAATTTTAATTTTTAAATTAAATTAAATTTAAATTTAAATAAACTAAATTAAACTCCACTGATAAATATAGAAGCTAAATCAAATATTTTACCTTTTTCTATTACTTGACAAGGATATTCTTAATTCTACTCTTAATTCTTACATTTTTAATATTGACACTGATATTTTCTTTTTTTTTTAATTTATAATATTATCACTCATCACATCACATCACATTAATATATTCTAATTTTATTAAAATATTTTTTTATTTTTATTAATGATATAACACATAAAATATTTATTTATTGTGAAAAAAATACGTTTTTTAGTGTAAAATTTAAAATTTATTTTACAACTACATTTTAAAAAATTATTTAATTCTTATTTATTTATTTTTATAATAAATAAATCATATGAATATAATAAATAAAAAATTGTATATTAATTTTGATGACAAAATAAATCATATATATATATATATATGATATAATATAATAAATTAATATTTATATATTTATTTTAATAATAAAATAAATTATATATTAATTATTTTACACATTAATAACAACCGTTATCAGTTACATCTAACAATTAGATTAGACATGCTCTAAATAATTTAAAACCTAAAAAATAAATAGATTATATATTTATATTTTTCAAAATATATGAACAGAATGAAATTCATGTAAACACCTAAAAATACAAAGAATTAAAGATTAAATAAAATAAAAATGTAAAACTAATAAATATTATTTTTTAAAAATAAAAATTTAAATAATTAATTTTGATTAAATATATTTTTGCTTTTCCGTTGACTTTGTAATGATATTGTTCGCTTTGGCCATAAGCCTCACGGTTTTGTCCCATAGGTGGAACGAAGAACTTCCCAGGAGGTCACCCATCCTAGGATTTCTCTCAAGCGAGCACGCTTAACCCTGGAGTTCTTCCAACTCTTCAGACCATTCCACCAAAAGGCGCCTCTAGTAATTAGTTCTCCCATTTTATATATCATTACTTTTTGAACCCAAGACCATCTCCGTGCTTTGCCGATGTGGAATTTGCCTAAGGGACCTTTCTCCCCCCCTTTCGGGACTCAGCGTCCTCGCTGATGTTTGTCCCACCATTGCCCAAGAGGACACGCGAGCGGCTCTAATACCAATTGTAATGATCGGGCTCTAACCACTAGAAGAATTGTCCGCTTTGGCCATAAACCTCACGGTTTTGTCCCATAGGTGGAATGGAGAACTTTCAGAGGTCACCCATCCTAGGGTTTCTCTCAGCGAAGACGCTAACCCTCGAGTTCTTCTAACTCTCCAGGTCATTCCACCAAAAGACGCCTCTAGTGATTAGTTTTCCCATTTTATATATCATTACTTTTTGAACCCAAGACCATCTCCGTGGTTTGCCGATGTGGGATTTGCGTAAGGGACCTTTTAATCCCACATCGGCAAAGCACGGAGATGGTCTTGGGTTCAAAAAGTAATGATATATAAAATGGAAAAACTAATCACTAAAGGCGCCTTTTGGTGGAATGGCCTGGAGAGTTGGAAGAATTCCAGGGTTAAGCGTGCTCGCTTGAGAGAAATCCTAGGATGGGTGACCTCCTGGAAAGTTCTCCATTCCACCTATGGGACAAAACCGTGAGGCTTATGGCCAAAGCGGACAATTCCTCTAGTGGTTACGTGGTGGGCCCATAACCCACAGGTCCCTGGATCGAAACCAGCTCTGATACCACTAAATGTGACACCCCTTACCCGTCTACAGTATAGTCGAGTAAGATATGTCACACAGTGTACCGGAACGCCCTTTTTTTTTTCAATCATTTTTATTCTTCCTAATTTATTTCTTTCATAGTTATGAAGTAAAGTATAATTCATTTAAGTCATTTATTAAAATCATAAAATTATTTGAGGTTGCAAATTTTATAGAAAATCCGGTAGAGTACCGGCTAAAAATGGAGAAAACAGTTCTTCGGAGCTTGTGAAAAACACTTTCAATATGTTTTCAATCATTCCCAAACTCCATTTTATCAAAAAAGTCTCAATATTTTTCAACAATATTTCCATTTCTCATTCATTCATTTCTCATGATATTTATATACAAGTCATAAATAAATACTCAATTTTTCATTCATAAACACAATTTTCACTATTTACATTAATACCAAAATACATTATATAAGTCTCAATTACACATGAGAAAATAAAAGTTAATTACAAAATACCAAAATGAAACTTAGTGTCCTACCAATGCACTGAAGACGGTGAGGTGACACGGATACTATGCAAAGTTGTAGATGGTCTCACCCAGTCTGTGATCTACTGGGCTCTCTATCGGTCTCTCCAAAGCCTACGCGTGGCAAAAAGCAACGCGCTAAGCAATAATCCTTAGTGGTGCCAATAATAGAATAAAAAGAAATAACAGAAAATAAATATGCAGTGATGTTTTGATGTCTTATACATACAATTTTTTGATAATTATTTATAGTCTTATTTATTTTGTACTTGTTATATTCATAATTTCATTAAATTTATCCACTTTCATTTTTGGTTGCTCAAGTAACCTATACCGGATGACTGGACTAGATAAACGAGTAAACTGGCACTGGGTATCAAGTACCTCGGGCCGTCACACCATCGGTCACATATGTATCTCCCGGCAGTAATAGAATGACTAATAAGTCAGATAACATTAGGCACAAGGCCAAGTATCAACACAATGTCAGAATGGCTAAAAGCCATGAAATCACAGAATGGCATAATGTCATATGTAGTACTGCTAATTGAACCCTATTGGCATGCCAACCTATCCAAACCAATCTTACTAGGTGTACTAGGGCATGTTACACTTTTAAATTTTACAATTCTTGAAATTTAAGTTTAGGTGTTACTATTCATTTCATTAGTCAATTAAAATGTTAACTTTTGCATAGACAATAGGTAAATTGGTTCTACTACTCCCAACATACCACATTTTGCATTCTAAAGTTATTGGTATTGGTTGCCAATACCATTTCTAAGCTTAGTGTTAGTTATTCAAATTTTCAGATTTCAAGCATTATGTTTACTGTTCCATTGGTCATTTGTACAATAGGAATTTGGCAAAGTTGTCTTCATAAAAGTTATTCCTTATTGTATCTAGTTACATTTATTTTTTTGAATCACTCCATTTGGAGTTTTGTAGCTCAAGTTATTGCCTAAACACTATAACTGGCCGGATTGCAAACTTTCCAGATTTTCTGGGCAGAACCAAATCTACAGTGTTTTGTACACTGATTGTAGGTCAATTTTTGAACTTGTTATGATCAAAATTTGGGTCTGGTTTCTTCATGAAAGTTGTAGATCTATGTCTCAGCTTTATACTGGTAAAATTTTAAGTCAATTGGACCTTTTTACACTGAGTTATGACCAAATGAATAGACACTGTTCATTTGGTCATTTTGCCCAGGCAGAATGTAAGTCACTCTGATTAGGTTAATTTTTTGGTCAAATTGGTTTGGTTTTCTGGGTAGGGTTTCTTCACCAAAGTTGTACCATTATGTGTCTAGTTTCATGTCTAATTGGCCTTACACCAATTAAACCTATACAACTCCATTTATGGCTACCTAAACCTACTAGACTCACACTTAGTCCTACAGGTCACCAAGGGCAACACACCAAATTTCAACTCCAACATCCTTACTCACTTCAATTCTTCCTCACACACATTCAAATGGTCACTAATTGACCATTACAAGGTTAACATACCATTGCATGAGCAAACCTTAATGGTGTTCAAATGTCCAATTTTTCATGTTCATACATGCAAAATCTTTGCATTTCACTTACACAACTATGTTCAATCACTCATTTAATACCAAGGGCTGCTCATCACCACTTTGCTATCAAGCAAAATCACCTAACCCTAACCAACCCTAGCTTTAGAAATTTTTAGGGTGCACACACACATATGTTTATTTTATTTTCTTATAATTCCTACACAATTCATGCCATTAAACATGAACTAAACCAACAATGGTAAGAGTTAGACACTAACCTTGTTGGAGCTGAATTTCAAGCTAACCAAACTTATTTTTTCCTTCCTCTTTTGGCTGCCTAGAGGATGTTCAAGTTGCAAGTTCAAATTTTTGTGAAACTAGGTAGTGGTTTCAAGGTGAGATTTGGTGAGTTATGAAGCTTGGTGAGCTTTAATGGAGGTTTGAGTATGGAGGAGAGGTTTCGGCTAGTTGACGAGGGAGAAGGCTGATGACTTTTTTTAATTTTTATTGTATCCTTTATCCCCTTTTTATTAGTTAATTTAGGTGTTAGTTAAATATGGTTGGTGGGATTTGTTCAATGACATCATAATGATGTTATAATTAGCCTTTTATCTCATTTCCTCTTCTTTTCTTCTCTACTCATTTTCAATTTACTTTTTAGCAATATTTATTCACATTTTGTGCCATAATAATTATTTACTTAACTGGACAAGTCGGCCAAAAATCATCTCTGTAGACGAAATGATCAAAATGCCCTTCGCTTGGCTTAATGCACCAAAATTATCTCACTGATTGAAAAATTTTTCTAAACATTTTCTTGGCATTCTAACATCATAGAAACCTCAATGACTCTTCTCTGGAGTCCCAAAAATTATTTTATGAATTTTTCCCTGGGTCTAGGGCTCCTAGTTGCGAGTACCGCAACTTCCCACTGGGTTACCCATCACTAGGGCACCTGCTCATTTAACCTTGTTTCATTTTCTCTCTTTTATTTTTCTTTAATTTTTCTTGTATTTTCTTTTTATTTATTTCATCATTATATATCTGTTCACTATCACCGAAGTGTAGTTTCAGACATTCTGACTTGCCCGGACTGATATTAGGTCACCAGAGCAACAGTAGAATGTAAGAAATTGCTACAGTGAGGGTATATATATATATATATATATATATATATATATATATATATATATATATATATATATATATATATATATATATAACTCTAAACCTCCGAAATTACAAATAAGTGTCATTTGATTTGGCGATTATGATTAATTATTAGCTATCAATGAGAAGCAATAAAATTTTAATTTTCAATACAGTAATATGAAAAAGAATAATTTACAAAAATATCCACAACTTTGAGATTTTTAATAATTCTATTTAATAAAAATCTCTAAATTTTGAACTTTTTAATAATTATATTACGTCGTCTACTCCATCGTTAAAAATAATGAATATTGTCATGTCAATATAAAAAATCTCAAAAAATTTCTAAATTTTACCTTTTTTAATAATTATACCACAAATTATTTTTTTAATAAATATACCCTAAATTTTGAACTTCAATACAAATAAACTTATCATTAGTTGTCTCTTTTAATATTAACAGACATGTTAGTAAGCTCTTCTAATCCTTAAATTAATGCTAATTAAACTTAATTTACAGTAAAATAAAAAAATAAAAAATTTATTTACACCAAAATTGACACCACTTTCTCCAATTCATTATCTCGACAAGTCATCTTCTCTGTGATGCTCTTCTTTACCTAACCCAACTCTATCTTTATGAAGGCTCAACCATACTCCCTATCAACATTTTTTCTCAACAACTTAACTAGACCCACCTTAGCGGCCCTAAAATAGCACCTATTAATTCATTAATTATAGTCTATTTTATTGTAAATTAGTTTTAATTTGGGGGATTAGAAGTGGCACCTCTATTAGTATTTAATAGGATAACTAATGGTGAGATTCAATTATAGTAAATTTCAAAATTCATAGTATATTTGTTAAAAAAATAGTTTAAGATATAATTGTTAAAAAATGTAAAGTTTAGGGTTTTTTTTTTTTAACATTTTCACCGTTAAAATTAACAATAGATGTCAAGGTATAATTGTTAAAAAATTCAAAATTCAGGGTATTTTTGTTAAAAATCTCAAAGTTCATGATTTTTTTAATATTATCCTATATAAAAATAATAAATTAAAAACTTTTAACTTTTATTTTTTTTATAATTATGATTCAATTGTATGTTTAAATTTTTATAAAAGTTATTATAAATTTACAAAATTGTTATGGAAAAATACACTCTTCAAATTATCTAAAGAGAAAATTTAATTTTAATATGGCATACACTCACTCGAGAATCTTTTTAAAAGAAGATTTTAATTTTTAATACTCAGTACCTTACAAAAAAGCATTTGATGCTTTATTATAAATTTAAATTATTATACTTGAAGTAATTAACTATAATTTTTTAGTCATTTAATTTTAATTAAAAGTCTCATATTTTTAAAACAATTTCAATATTATTAATTTTTTTTTAAATCTCAACATATTAAAGTTTTAAACTTGTCAATGTTAACCATTAATTTTAAATATATATATATATATATATATATATATATATATATATATATTGAATTTATTGAGTATCTTATACCGATAATTAAAAACTTAAGGATTTATTTGGTAATATTAACTATCATAGTAACTATTAGGTATTTTATTAATTGCTAGCGGTTTGTTATTAAGTATTTCTATAATGATTTAAAGTAAAAATAATTATTAGATTAACAGTTAATTGTAATATAATTGTATTATCTTTTTATCCTCGACATGTAGAAATTAGAAGAGATAATGTTTGATAAATTATTTTTTCAACCTTTAAATATTAATATAAATAAGAGAAATAATATTTTAATTAAAAATAAATTATTAAATTTTACTTTAAAAACTGTTACTTAACCTAATATAGGAAGTTGACTCAAACGACAAAACAAGAGCATCATTTAATTTAGGTATGTGAATTTCAAAGTCCAAAATTCAATTTGTACATCAACTTCACTTTGGAGTCTAAAAGAAGGGAACTACCCCAAATTGAGATGTACACGAATTTGATTTCATTTTAAAACAAGACATTTCATTCTTTTTAACATACTATTGAAAAAATTATGCAATTTTAAATATTTTAATTAAAAATTATTTTTAAATTAAAGTTAACATATTCTAATTATAATAACTCCAACTGCTTTTTCTAGTAGTTTGAAAAAGTAAATCTAAATCTCATATCCTGGCTGATGAGACTACCATCATTAATGCCACTCATATCCTGCCTGATGAGAAACAGGAATAGCTTAAGCGTCATAGAGATGTAGAAATGGTTACCTAACTATAATACTATGAAAATCAACTGACCATGAGAGATCAGAACAACTAAAATTTAACCATTGCAAGAATGATGAACCCAGAAGAACCTTGGGGACAGCCATACAACAGCCAAAGCCGAACATAGGGCAAGGTAATAGGAGTGAGCATGCAACGTTTTTAATTAAAAATTCGAACCAATTTAATTCAATTTTTTTATTCAATTTTTCTGTTGATTGATTCGTTTTGGATTATCATTTAACCAAAAAAAAGAAAAAAATCAGTTTTTTAGTTCTATTGAGTTAATTCAATAAAACCAATTTTGTAGCCCTTCCACATATGACCGAAAGGCCATCTCCCTTCCACGTACGCTGGCTTTCATCGATGCCAATAGCTGTGTCCTACCTGCTCAGCGTCACTGATCACCCTCACACCCTTGCCACACCGGAGGCAAAGCCACAATAAACCCAAACAAGAGCCAGAGGCATACCCATCTTCATGCCGATGGTTTATGGAAAGGACCCATCCTCACGCTAACGCCACATCAGAGCCAGAGCTAGACCCTGACCAGAGGCAGAGATCCACCTTCCAGATGCAGACCCATTTTCTTCTTCTTTCGATGTTTGTTTGGTATTTAGTTAGCAAATTGGAGACTTGGGTTTGTTGAGATTTGGTGTTATTTTTTGTTGGGTTTGTTAGATTTGTTCTTATTCTATTTGCTAGATTGTTTGCTGTGTTGAGATCAACTGTTTATTTACCTGGGATTGCTCCAAAGTTTTGAGTTTGAGACAGAAGAAATCTGTTTCTCCTTGACTGAAAAGAAAACTGATGAATCAAACCAAACTGATTTATTTCGGTTCAATTTAATTCAATTAGTTTGGTTTGATTCAGTTTCTCAAAAAAATGCTACTCAACATGCGAATATAGTGCAGGGACTTAAAATGATGAAAGTTCAGAATGCCATAGTCTTAAATTTGACATTACAGATAAAATCCAACATTATCATATTCCTACAACAAAAAATTATTAAAACAAGCAACAAAACAATAACATAATAATTTTACATACCCTTGAAACATCTTGACTTGAGGGTAACAGGATGCAGCAGGTACCTTTGATTCATACATCAGGACAACAATAAGATTACTGTGTCATAGGTAGTTGCTATGCATCTCGGATGCTTCTTTTCAAATCCTCATTTTCCTTGTTGAGAAAATCGATTCGAGATTGAAGAATGTTAATCATGGCTTGCGCACTCATCATTTCAAGCTTCATTGTTTCTTTCTCAATAGAAATCTTGTGGATCTCACTCTGCAAATCATTGATAAATTTCATGCAGCTAGGAGGCACTGATGAACCGAGATTGCTAGTATCAAGTCTAGGACGAGGAACACGAGGATTCTCTTTGGGTTCGATCGATTCCATTAGAGAAAATTCCAACAATGCAGATATTGCTGTTGTTGTTGCTGTAGCAGTCGTCATCATTGTGTCTGTAGTTGCAATTGTTGTTGTTGCTGCTGTTGATGTTGTGGATGAGGAAAGATCCTGAGTTGTCCTGGTTGAATTCTCTGAAGCTTTTGAATGGTTCAATATTGTATCACCATTATGCTTTCTTCTTTTATATTGGAGTAGAGACAAGGATGCCTCCGTATTAAGCACGCAAGGAGGACAATCATCGACCCTTTCGGTCTTGCACAACGGTAAATCATCTCTTTGAAACTCATTAACATTTTCAGAGTCCTTCGGAAGTTCGTTCATATTAAGAGGATCTCGGTTGATGGAATGAGTATCCTGCAAAACAAGATTAACATTTTAAAATAACACTTGGGATATGTTGAGTCTGAATTATGAAATCAGATTCGAA
The DNA here is from genome assembly GCF_030052815.1 of Hevea brasiliensis. Lineage (NCBI taxonomy): Eukaryota > Viridiplantae > Streptophyta > Magnoliopsida > Malpighiales > Euphorbiaceae > Hevea > Hevea brasiliensis. The sequence goes on from NC_079500.1 coordinate 87,837,320, forward strand.
CAAGTATTGACATGAAAGACAAATAAACATGTAACCGGTTAAAGCAAAATAAAGTAAATAACAAAGTCTCAACGCATGGAGTAAAGACAACATTGTGACACTGATATTATTCAACCAGGCATAAAGTAAACCTTTTAGACTTCTTTTCTTCTTTTTTTATTCTACTTTATTTGCACAGGATACTATTAATTTCTAATTTATGTCACAGTTGAGACCAAAAAAAAAAAGCATATATTTAACTATGCAGGAGTCCACCAACTCAATCACATGTTACACTCGTATTTTGTTTTCAGATTCACAAAATATGCCAGTACCATAGCTATAGACTAGTTGCATCCACCATCAGACTACCATCATTAAAGTACAAAGCATCTCAAATTGGTCCAATATAGCTATTGCATCTACATTTTTTAAAAAATTTTAGTGTAGCTTCACCAACAGCATTTCTGAAATTAGCTCTTTCGATCGCAATTTCAATCCAAATAGCCCAAGCCAAAATATAATGCAGAACAATTTATCGAGTTTGAAATGGACCAGCAGAACTAGAAAGATCATAAACAGGGTTCAGGGCTACTGATGTGATGCCATAGTAGTGAACTCGTTGATTAAATAGACATGTCACAAACAATTTTTCTAATACTGTAGATAGACCATTTTGCCTTCAGAACTTGAAAAAATACTCATAGGTTTGCGTTAGAATGCTAGTTGTGATTGTGTCATAAAAGTATGCATGTAAATGCATACTAAGATTATGCCAATAACAATGCTTATGAATATGAATGTAAATATGTAAAAATACCATTCTCAGTGTATGACTATCAGTATTTATAGAAGCAAATGAGTCCTCTTCTTTTCTTCCTCTTTTTCTTCATGGTATCAGATCCTAGGGTTTAAGTCTATGCTCTTCTATTTTTTTTTTCTTCCCTTCTCCCTATTTCCCGAGAAACTTACTAACCTCTTTCATCAACTAGTGTGTGAGGGTCATTCAGTCTCACCACCCCTCCCGTTAGTTGTGCCAGATGCCAGCAAGTCTCCATCCAAAAGCTACATCAAAGGAAACAGGAAACAGAAGTGTGTAGCTCCATGCACCATTCCAAGTTTTCTGACCTAGACAATAAACTGATGCATGAGTGAGCTTTTTACTGTCATTTTCTGCTCCTGTCACCACCAGACACCTTGACCAGTTGAGTCGATGCTAGGATAGCCTCTTCTGGAATCTGTCCTTTGGGTGTCTTTTGATTTCTAAGATTTCTCCTGTTGAAGGAAGTCTGTTCTGTTTGGGTCTGTTGATCTGCTGGGCCTTCTTTATAGCAATCATTTTGAGTCTCTACCTTTCCCCTATTTCTACTGCACAGTGCTTTCGGGTTCTTGGGGTGCTATAGATTTATTCTTGCAGTACCTTCTAGGTTCACAGCAGATGGTCCCTTTTCTCTCCTTCCACAACAGATTTGGTGTTGCAGTGTGACACAGCGTGAAGCTTGAAAACACAACACACGCTCACACAAGTGAAAATTAAGAGAAAAAACCTCTGCTGTATTTTTTTTTATAAATAAAAGCTGAACAGAAAATACATAGCTTTAGGAGTATTTATAGAGTTTTTCGACTCCCAAACCTAATAGGAATAAAAATCTACTTTTTAGGAAGTTAAACTAAACCTAAATACAATAGGAAAAAATAAACTAAATAGGAAAACTAAATCATAGATAAAGCAGAAAACTAATCTCTACTCATAATTGAAATAGGAAAATAAAAACAAGTCCTAATTAAAATAGAACAACTGACGCAGCGTGAAACTCAAATAGAAACAAACTCCATGCACAAGAGTGAAAAATAGAGAAAATTCTCTACAGTTTTTTTATTAATAATAATCTATCTCTAAAATTACATGTAAATAAGGATATTTATAGATATTAATCTCCTAAACCTAATAGGAATGTAAAACTACTAAATAGGAATTTTAGATAAACTAAAATACAATAAGAAGATATAAATTAAATAAGAAAACTAAATCCTAAATAAAATAAGAAAACATTGATATGTCCTAAATAAAGTAGGAGACTTCCTAATTAATTCTAATATAATCTCTAAAGCTGCCGGAAGTCTTCACAAGACGTCCCAGATAAATTAGGACTGATAAAAATTAAAATTAGTTAAAAAAAAAAGGGTTTTGCCTTGTCGTCCAAGCCCCAAATCATACTCCCCCACTTAAAAAAAAAAAAAACCCGTCCTCGAGTTGGGATAACTTGCAACAATCCAACAACATAGCCCAAACAACTCCTGCACCATTCTCCCCCACTTAAAATAATTCCTTCATCAAATTTTAAAGTGAAAAAAAATGAAAAACTTCTTTGGAAAAGTACACCATATAGCCTTCTTTGATGAGGTAAAAAAAATGGATATTCAAACAAGATTGAATTGATAAACTTCACTCTCGCCTTTGTCTCTATAAAAACACCTGGACAAATAAAATCAAAGGAAACAATAAAAATTAAGGAGTTAGAAAAGTCTTCGATTTCCATTGCCTGATTTTCTCCAATCTCCAATATTGGCTTCATTTGTTGCTTTTCCTCAACTTCCATTGAAGTTTCCAAGGCTTAATATTCCACATTTCCAAAAATATATTCTTGAAGCTTTTCTTGCTTATCTTCATCAGTCTTAGCTTCTAGAATAGTTGGCCCAATGATTTCCAATTGAAGCTTGTCAATTTCAATCATAGCAAAAGGAAATTCAATTAAAGTTTCAAGTTTCAATTCTTCAAATTTTGACTCATCCACTTCAAGTTGCATTGTTGAATCTTGAAGCTCCTTTTGTTGTTTACTTTCTTGTTTCACAACCACTAAGGGCTTTGGTTGAACCTCCCGTTGACAATATTTTTTTTGTTGGAATAAAATCTTTTCATAATACAAAGGCAGAAATTCTTGTTCCAACAAGTATTTCATGATGAATAACGTACGAACTGCTCCCCTTCCTTCTCTTGCTCTCCTAGATTGCAATCGTTCCCACCAAGCAGAAGCACCTCCTTTCAACCGACAAAACACCAATTTGACTCTTTTTTCAGGTGCTATGTCCACATGATTAAAGAATTGGTCCACCTTTGCAATCCAATTTAAGAATCCTTCTATGTTGAGATCCCCATAAAAATAAGAAATATCAAATTTCAATCGATTTTCTTTTTCAAGATTCTCACACATGCCTCTTCTCCTATAACATTGTTGATGCCTATTGAACTTGATTGATTCATAGTTATCTTTCTCCTCCGAATCATCATAGTAGACATATTGCCTATGTGCAGAAATTGATTGATAAATAGGGTCACCACGAGTTACACCATCTTCTGACCTTCTTTTGTCAACTTAATTCCTGTTTGTTTTAGTTCACAAAGCACCAAGACGATTCACAATTTTTTCGAGGCATCTCTCGATACGCTCGAATCTGAGATTCATCCGTCGCTCTGAATGTCACTCCCATCGTTGCAACGTTTTATACCTATAGTAAAGGGCTCTAGTTCCTCGATCACCATCGCAAGAACCACTGTAATTGCCACCTCTATCAAGGTGAGCCATCTTGATTGGGGTGATTTTCCTGCTTTGATACCACCTGACGCAACGTGAAACTTAAATAAAAACACACTCCATGCACAAGAGTGAAAAATAGAAAAAATTCCCTACAGTATTTTTATTAATAATAATCTATCTCTAAGTTATATGTAAATAAGGTTATTTATAGATATTAATCTCCTAAACCTAATAGGAATGTAAAACTACTAAATAGAAATTTTAGATAAACCAAAATACAATAACATATAAACTAAATAGAAAAACTAAATCCTAAATAAAATAAAAAAACATTAATAAGTTCTAAATAGAGTAGAGACTTCCTAATTAATTCTAATATAATCTCTATAGCTGCTGAAAGCCTTCACAAGACGTCCTAGATAAATTAGGAATGTTGAAAATTAAAATTAGTTAAAAAGAAAATCGTTTAGCCTTGTTGTCCAAGCCCCGCATCAAAAACACCTAGAAAACTAAATTTGCAGCCTTCTCTTAACAAAATAGGAAATATAATGTATCTTGGACAGCATAGAGAAGAAATATAGATTGAAAAATCCTGTGTTACATTGCTGGACAAAGAACTACATGCCCTGGGGGTGTGTACTATTCTGTCAAGACAAAATTCTCCTGTTTTGGACCCTCACAGCACCACGTCATACTCCCCCACTTAGAGAAAACTCGTCCTCGAGTTAGAATCTTTCCACACTAATCTTTCCCACTTGAAATAAATTTGTCCTCGGACTTTAAAATGTTGAAGAATAAAAAACTTTTTCGAAAGAGTACCCCCTATAGCCCTCTTGAACAGTATAAATAAGGTGGATTTGAACAAAATGGAATTGAGAAACTTCATGTTTTCCTGTGTCTCTACGTGGTTACCTGGCAAATAAAATCAACAAAAACCATAGGAATTAAATAGTTATATAGATCTTCAACTTCCATCAACCCCATGATTAGAGTTTCTTCGATCTCTGTTACTGTATCCATGGATTGTTTTTCGTCAACTACCACTGAAATCTCCATGGCATCATATTTGTCGTTTCGTTCCCTTTGACACATTCTTCAAACTCTTCAATCTCCCATCATAACAAAAGGAAATTCAATCAAAGTTTCTAGTTCCGATCCTTCAACATTAGTCTCCTGGCATCAATTGAGTTGAGTTTTGGATTCAAGTTGCTCTTGCCTTTCTTCCCTTTCCACTACTAGATGTTTGGGTTGGGTGTCCTTAAAGTTAACTATAAATCCATATTGGGCTTAAGTTATGGTTGGAAAACCCTCCCACCATATCCATACGCACCTCTTTCCCGATAGTTACTATTTTGTTGATGCCTATTGTACCTGATCAATTCCAAATCATCCTCCTCCTCGAATCTTCTTCGTAAACACACTGTCAGCGTCCAAGAATTAGTTGATATGCACCTCTTCTTCTATATCTTTCATTGCATGGATGTCTATAGAACTTATTTGGTTCATAGTCATCTTCCTCGTCTAAATCTTCCTCATAGATATATTGCCTACGTGCAGAAGAAGGTTTGTTGACAAGGTCACCACGAGTTAACTTTGCCCTTGGCCTTCTATCATCATACCAATCCCTGTTTGTATTAATCATCAAAGCATCAAGACGATCTATAATTTCTTCCAAGCGTCTCTCAATATGCTCAAATATGAGATCCACCCATTGCTTCAGACATCGCTCCCATCGTTGTAACATTTCACCCCTATGGTAAAAGACTCTAGTTCCTCAATCACTGTTGCGAGAACCACTATAATCACCGCCTCCATCAAGGCAAGCCATCTCGATTAGAGTAATTTTCTTCGCTCTGATACCACCTAATGCAACGTCAAACTTGAAAACACAACACACACTCACACGAGTAAAAATTGAGAGGAAAAAAACCTCTGTTGTATTTTTTTATTAAGAAAGTTGAACTAAAAAATACATAGCTTTAGGAGTATTTATAGAGTTTTTAGACTCCCAAACCTAATAGGAATGTAAATCTACATTTTAGGAAGTTAAACTAAACCTAAATACAATAGGAAGATATAAACTAAATTGGAAAATTAAATCCTAGACAAAGTAGGAAGCTAATCTCTACTCCTAATTGGAATAGTAAAATAAAAATAAGTCCTAATTAAATAAGAAGACACGTAAAAAACTAAATCTACAGCCTTCTCTTAACAAAATAAGAAATATAGTGTATCTTGGACTGTTTGGAAAAGAAATCTAGTTTGAAAAATTGAAAAATCTTGTGTCACGTTGCTAGATAGAGGACTAAATGCGCTGGGGGCATGTATTATTCTACCAAGATAGACTTCTCTTGTTTTGGACCCTAACAGCACCACGTCATTGTGAATACTTAGCCTTCTTGAGTTGGGTTCATTTTTGTCTTCCAGTAAACTATATTTGGGTCTGCTTTCAAGTTGAACTTGCCTTATTCAACTTGGGTTGAGTTTAAGTTGCTATTGCTACTGCCTTTATTCTTCTTAGGGGGTTTTTGCTATCTCCACTTAGTTAAAAAAAAAATGATGACCAATATGACTGATAAAGTGGGGTTCTAGACATGCTACTCATGTTAATGTGATGGTCTCCTTCCACTGCCTTATAAAATTACCATATATTGTTACATTAACTGGAGCAAACTTTGAGGAATATTTACAGTATCAACTATCAAGTGATAATTTAGTAATCATCCTCATATAATACATTTGTTCTCTAAGTCGATAATTTCGTTGTTTGTTTAATTAAGTCTTCATCTACTGGACCTTGGCTTCTTGATTCAAGTTCTTCTGATCATATTTCTGATAAAAAACATCTTTTCTCTCACCTTGCTTATCTTCAAAAGTCCTTAATGTTACCCTAGCTAGTGGTACAAAATCTGTGATTAAAGAAGCAGGAGATGATCAACCTCTTCCTTCCATTCCTATAGTTCAAATACTGTGATTACAAAAGTAGGAGATGATCCACCTCTTCCTTCCATTCCTTTAGCCTCTATCTTATTTCTCCATGAGTGACCATACAATCTAATCTCAATTAGTAAATTAACCAAGTACCTTAACGTTCCATAACCTTCATAGTTGATTTTGTTCTTGTGCAAAACCGAGGTGCAGGGAAGATGATTAGTGTACGACACGAGCCAAAAAGACTATATCAACTTACCATTCCACAATTTCCAGTTGCCTTTACCTCAGCTATTTCTCCTAATCTTCTTCATGTAACTATGTGACAGAACATATAGAGATGTATTCTCATTTCAAGCAGAAAATTAAGTTAGGATGTATTGTTACTAGTTTCATCAATACAAACAACCGATTGGCAGACATCCTCATTAAATCACTTGGAAGTCCTCGAATTGAATACATTTATAACAACTAAGAGAATATAATATGTGTGCTCCAGCTTGAAAGGGAGTGTTAGAATGCTAGTTGTGATAGTGTGCTAAAAGCATCCCTATAAAGGTATGCTAAGATTATGCCTATAGCTAGTATGCCTATGAATATGACCTACAAATATGTATACATACCATTCCTAATATATGACTAACAATATTTATACTAAAAAACTCAAGGGAATAATCAGGCAATTCAGTATTATTTTCTTCCTTTCCCTCTATTACTTCAACCTATAAAGTTATTCATTTTGCAACTTGATTACAAATGCTTGTTTGTTTACATTTGATCTCACTAAATACATGACATATTCCTTGAGCTTTATTTCTACTCTTTTTTTCAAAGATAACTAAACGAAGCAACAACACAAGACTTAAGGTGGCATGTGTGCTGAAACAAAGCAAACTTGCTCAAGAGGGTTGCTAACAAAAGAAGTGTTGCGACCAACTCTAGAGGCTAGGGAGTGGGCAATGTTGTTAGTATGTCTTTTCACATGTGTGAAAGAGCAAGCTTCAAAGGAACTTGACAAGGATGTGATATCTTCTAGGATGCTTTGGATGCTAAGAGGAACCGGTCCTTCTCCTGTAGCTTTAATCACCATTTGAGAATAACCTTCAACGTTGATATGTTGGAAGCCTCTAGTTTTTGCAAGCAATAGGTCTTCTCGACAAGCAAGGGATTCTAGCACAAGAAGGTCAGTGATATCTGTAAAGGTCTTTGCACGATCATCCCTGGGAATTTCTTGCTATGGTTGCCATTGAGCCTAGCTTCTTCGCCTTACTGATTGCACCATCAAAGTTGATTTTGATTCTATTTCTGCTCGAGGGCATCCAAGAGCTAGGATACACAACTTCTTCTCTCTGAGGTGGAGGAAGATTCAAATGATGAACTTGTTGCTCAGCCAAAGAGAAGCCCTCATAGTGCTTAATGGCACAAGATATAGAGTGAAAACATGAGGAGGTTTGGTGGCTAAATGTCAGCAAGTTCCTCAATTTCCACAATTGCCACAAAAGAAGCATAAGAATTATGGCATTCTCAACCTGCTTGTATAAGTGAGTTATTAATTATGTTCATGTGTCCTTAATGGAATTACCTTGCAACTCAATGGACCTTAACTAAAAAGAAGAGAGAATCCAGAATTCTTTGCTCTAGGGCATGTGAAGAAAATATGCTTATGGGCCTCCACTTCTCCACAGAAGTCACATTCTTTAGACAAATGAAGGAGTCTCCTATTAATCAGAGCTTTAGAGGGCAATTTTCCTTGCAGCAAGGACCACAAGAAAATAGCAAGTTTATTTTTTGGGGATAGGGAGTTTCCAAACTTGCTTCCAAAAGGAGGTCGAGTGCATTTGCACATTCGGCCTCGAACCTGCTTGGGCATTATCCTGAGGGGCACAAAGGATATGCTTAGCTATCCAGTAGCCTGATTTCACTTGATATTCCCCTTGATTTGTGTAGTGCCACACTAATTTATCTAGTTTTTGCCTAATTGGCACAGGGATGGAAAGAATGTTATGCACTTCACTAAGAGCAGCAAAGGCAATCCAAGCACGTAACTTCTTCTGCTTCTTCTTCTTCTTTTTCTTCTCTCCAGTCGTTCTCTGCAATTGGTGGGCTGACCTCACTCTTCGCACCAGGTGTGCCTTGAGGCGTGGCTTTAATAACACTGTATATATCCCTTTTTAAAATCCAATCCTTCATTTCATGTTATGATATACTCAACATATCACATAATTAAAAAAGACATCTTCTACAAGCTACCTTCTACTTTTGCTTCCAGATGCTCAAACAACCTATTTACATTGTTTCTCATAAAAAAATATCCCTAAGATTTAACTATCCACAATTGTTAGCATTAACTACAACTTTTAATAACAAGTGGCTTCCTAATGATTTATTAATTTGTCACGCCATATTATTATCACCAAAATATTTAAGAAATAATCTAATAAAAATAAAAACTCATAGAAATAGAGATAATTATTAATGTTTTATTTAGAATTGATTAGTTCTTCATAAGTTTAGAATCAAACTTCATCATTTTTTTAAATATTCTCAAAAAATAAAATAAAATAAAATATAGGTTGTCATTTTTCTTACCAACATTGCTAAGCTAATTCCTAATTATAGGTAATCTCTTCTTCAAAAAGTTGTAGAGCAATTTGGTTTTATTCTAATAGAATAATAGAGTATAACCAATTGAGTACATGGTAGTTCATGTGTATTCATAAGACTCTTTGGATGATAGTGGCAATTGATTCTTGCCCTATCACATATTCTACATTGAATATATTAAATTTTATTTTATTAAGGAGTTTGTGCACTTTAAAATTTTCCATTAAGCTTACTTTATATATTACTTTTAATAACTTTGACACATTAAACAACACAAAATTCCTGTGATATCAATTATAAGTTTTTTACTATATTTGACACATGTAACAACCCCTAGCATTCATGGTTGATACCGTCTCTTGTACTTATGTTGATAAGTTCTTTTCAATCCCCCTATTACTTTAGAAAAAGGATTCACATAGCTATGCAACTAGATTGGGATCAATGCTACTGAGTTCAGCTTGCATGTATAGTATTTAGCACCATTGGTGAGCTCCCTAAACTCTCCTTGACACATAGGCATGCCACCTTTGGAGCATAATTTTTACCAAATTACTTCTAACCTATGTAGCACGGAAATGAAAACACGAAAAAGAGGATAAGCAGAAACAGACACAGAGAAACGGCATTTTCAAAAATGTAGGAAATGGAAACATGAGGAAAACGTGTAAATATAAAAAATATAAGTGTTATATATATATATATATATATATATATATATATATATATATATATATATATATATATCTCCATTATTACAAAAATATTAAATATATAACTATAGATAAAAAAATATAGACTCAAAAAAAATTAAAAGAAAAATAAAATCAATATAATTGAAGATTTTAGAAAACAGAAGCTCAACTTTATAAGGTTTCTAAAGGGCCAATTGAATGTGTCCCAATGAATACCAGTTCGATGTACATTGGAAACCACATGCAGTACAAGAGACTTCTATTTTCCAATATACAAAACCATTTAATAGCAGTTCGATTTGGTGACAAGAATTGAAGGCTCAAAACCCACTATACAAAAACTAGAGCATGGGAAGCTCAAAGGGATAAGGAATCTAGTCATCCGCGCGCCATCACCCACATCCGATGATCCAGCCGCCATCAGTGCCCGGTAAGTCCTCCTCCTCCTCCTTCTCCTCCTCTTCTTCTTCTTCTTCTTCTTCTAGAGGTCTGATGCAGCTGGCCTTGCAAGACTGCATTTTAGGCTTTATTTTTAAGTAGAAACGCGTTTTTGATATCAGAAACACGTTTCTAACTTTCGAAATTTAAGGAAACAGGCCTAAAACGCGTTTCCTACCATATCCTACCGCTTCCAACACAACACGGGGAAACTGCAAGGGTTGCCATTTCCATGCATCTCAGCTTCTGACGTTCCCTGATTACTCTATTGGTATAATGGAGAGGTTGCCATCCTTCAACTGCAACGGTGATCGCTTATAAAGTTTGTTTTATTTACCAAGAAAATATGTAATTTCATAAAGGTGTGAACAAAAACATAGCTGTCCTTCACTTTCGACTTTTGGAATCTCATTTGAATTATATTTGCCGATTTATTCCCTATCTCATCTACCTATCATATGTTTTACAACTCAGACACAATTATACCATGGTGTAATGATTATTTTCATTACAATCAAACCCATCATGTTTGGTTCCTGGAAAAAAATAAAAACAGAAACTTGAATTAAACATAATACACATACCGGCTCAACACAATTTATTTCAGCACAAGCATCATGAGCAGGCACTTCATCCACTGCATCCTCTCCTGGAACAAGAACTGTCTCACCATCATCCCACTCCTCCTCTATAAAAGGGGCATAACGATTTCCATTTGGTGGTCCTATATTATTCTTGTGAAATACTCTACACAGCACATATGAATCGGTCTTCACCACATGAATAACAAACAAGCAACAACTGTGAGATTACCAACACCAAAACAAATAGCAATGCACTTTGGTTGCTCAGATATTCATAGGAAAACAACAACTAAAGCTGTAATCTCTTCGCATTTTTAAGACTCCAGAATGCCACAATTTCCTATTCCACCCAACTCAACATGCTAATTTGGATATCCATTCATATCAGACAGCTTTACACATAACAAGCCTAAAAATTTCTCTATCCACAAAACAATACAAAAAACAAATGATATTCAAACTTACATTTTCTCTTCATTCTCTAAACATTCTATGCAAGCAAATAGAAACCTGCATCACCATAAACTATTAATAACAATTCAGCCAACAGGCTCACCTGCATGGCTCCATTTTTTTCCAATTCTTCATCAACAAGCCGGTACTCATGCATAACCCAATTGGTGCGCTGGCCCCCTGGGGCGCGCCCACTATGAAATACAAGCGTTTTCTTCATTGCTATGAGTTGGGAGTCCCGGCGGACCGCCCTGTCCTTGCCAGTGGCTTTCCAGTACCCTTTACCTGTAGCCCTATTCATTCTTGCTCCATTCCCATACTTCCTATCCAAGGCACTAAAAAAATACCATTCTTGATCTCTGCTTTTCAACCTTGACTTATCTATAATCCCATAAAGTTCAAATTGTAAGAACCCAGGCATTAAAATACTTAGATTAGAACATAAACCAAAGCATGTTACAAATAAAATGAAACAAAATACCAGTGCATTAAAGAGGGTAGACAACCAAATATACTACAAATATATTATTTGCATAACCATGAAATATACATAAATAAATAAGAAAAGGGGATAGCTAAATACAACCAAAATAAACTATTTAATCAGGATAATAAAAACCCACAAGCTAAAAACAGCACTGAGAAATAGATTTCCAAAAAAAAAAAAATACCAAAAAGCCAAAGTCTAAAGCTTTTTCTCTTTTTTTTTTCTTTTAAAAAAGGGGGAAAAAGGGATACCCCAAATTTAAAATTAAAATAACATTAGCATATTATGCTAAAAAATTGGAGAGAAATGAAGAAATGAAGTAGGTAACCTGCAAGGTCCCAAGGCTCGTTCTTGTAGATATCGACCTCAGCAATAGCATTAAAACGGACAGGTTTATTAGAAACCTTCCGTTTCAAGTAGTAACTGACAAGCTCCTCATCCGTGGGATGAAATCGAAAGCCAGGTGCCAAAGCCGTCGTTTTCATCTTCCCTGCAGGTGCTACCGCCGCCGCGGGTGCCGGTGTCTGCGGCGTCGCAGAGGTTTCCCGACCCATTGAAGAGGTGAGAGAAAGAGAAGAAATGGAAAAGTGGGTTAGGGTTTTGTGGCCATGAGATGAAGAAGAGGAGGGAGGAAGATAAGGGAATAATTGATTGACAGTGAAGAAACAGATGGGTACCTTCGATTGCAAGCAATTTGGTTGGGTTGCTCAGGCTTTTTTTGACTGTAATATTAAAATTTTTGCCATATTAGGTAGATTCATTTTTGTGTGGATTTTCTGTTAAATTTTTTTGTCTTTATGTGAAGAGAAAACAAAATAGGGTGTGAGGTCAAGGGCTGTTATGGCAAGTAAAAGAACGGGGCGTTTGGTTTCGAATTTTGGATTTTAACATAAAATAAATAAATAATTAAATTTATTTTTTTTATTTATGGAGGATTAAAATAATGAGCGAAAATTATTAATAATAATAATATAAGATTTTTAATAAAATATTATAGGGCCAAAATATTAATCTGTTTATTAAAGGATAAATTATTAAAACTTTCCTTCAATTTTTATATATATTTACTTTTTTTTGTGTGTTTTTTTATTATGAACTAGTTTTTTCTTAAATTTATAGTCGTTTTGTTGTTTTTTATATATAATTTTTTTATTATTTTTTTATATATAACATAATATTATTATAATATATTAATTTTTAATAATTAATTAAATTTAATTATTTATTATCATAATAAATTATTGAAATCATACATCTAACTCTTAATTAATTAAAGTTAATTTACGTTTAATTTGTTAACTCTAAGAAAAGTTAGACTGATTATTTTTTAACCATTCTCTTTGATTTTAATAGTTAATTAAATTTAATCTTTTATTATCATAATTATAAATTATCATGAATTTTTTTGGCTATCTCATTATTTTTCCTCTTTCCACTTTTACATATTATAAAATTATAGATAATATTTAATATTAAATTAATATTTAATAAAAAAATAAGTAAACTAATTTGTAACAATATATATATATATATATATATATATATATATATATATATATATTAAATACGTAATCACAATTTAATCTTAACTTAAAATGATGAAATCAAATAAAAGTTAATTATTATTTAATATATTTTAGATAAAAGGCATAAAAAATTTTAAAATTTTAAAATTCCAACGCGTAGAAAATATAATGTTTGTATTATTATTATTATTATTATTATTATTATTATTATTATTATTACTTCTACTTAATTTATTAGATGATTAATGTCAATTAGCTTTTAAATTTTCACGTTGATTTTGAACATAAAATATACAAATTATTTTTAATTAGAAGTAAAAAAATACAGTCCTCCTCAACAAATTAATTTAAGTTTGTTTAGCTTAAAATATATTAATTTTCAATAATTAATTAACTTTTAATTTTTCACATATTAATGTCTAATAATAAAACACCTATAATTTTTAACTTTAATTATTTTATTTATAATTATATATCTATAGAAAATCAAAATTAACATAAATGGTTATTGCTAAGCCCATTGATATACCAATTGATATTTTAAATTGTCTACGAATATCATGGAGAAGAGTTCGAAGGAAAATATCAGTCCCATTTGAAACACTTATGCACAATGATTTTATGGATTCTATAGTTCAAACCAAAAAGAATATATCTAAAAGCCGAGGCATTAATTAATTAATTGTTACAAAACCATTCAAAAAAAAAAATTGTTATGAAATCATTCGCATATTGAATGTAAACTACAATCAGTGGTGAGCATTCGGTTCGAATCGAATTTAACTGAATTAAATTATAAAAATCGAATTACATATTTTAGAAACTGAATAGAATCGAAATTGATAAAAAATCGAATCAAACCGAAACGCTCTATTTCGATTCGATTCGATTCAAATCGATCAGTTTTGATTTTTGATTGATTTTTAATTTAGATTTATTTTCAAGTTATTTGGTCTAATTTTGACTTTGATTTGAACGTAATAACCATTGTTCAATGAAATTAAACAATTTATATATATATACTCAACTCAACTCAACTAAGCCTTTATCCCAAAAATTTGGGGTCGGCTATATGGATTCGCTTTCTCCACTCTAAACGATTTTGGGTTAAATCTTCAGAAATTTATAATGCTTGTAGGTCATGTTATACTACTCTCCTCCAAGTCAATTTAGGTCTACCCCTTTTTTTTCTATCCTCTAACCTAATGTTCTCTACTTGTCTAACTGGAGCTTCCATATGTCTACGCTTCACATGACCAAACTACCTTAATCTCCCTTCTCTCAACTTATCCTCAATTAGTATCACTCTTACCTTTTCTCTAATACTCTCATTAGAGACTTTATCTAGTCTAGTATGGCCACTCATCCACCTTAACATTCTCATGTCTGTAACTCTTATCTTAAACGCATACGACTCCTTCAATGCCCAATACTCACTACCATATAATATAGCCGGTCGTATGGTTGTACGGTAAAATTTTCCTTTCAACTTATTGAGAATCTTGTGATCACATAAAACTCGCGTGGCACGTCTCCACTTCAACCATCCGGCTTTAATCCTATGACTAACATCCTCCTCACATTCTCCATCTACTTGAAGGACTGAACTGAGATTTTTAAAGTAATTACTTTGGGACAGTACCATTCCATCTAAGTTAACTCTTTCCCTATCACGAGTTTGGCCTTCACTGAACTTGCAATGTATGTATTCTGTCTTCATTCTACTTAACTTAAAGCCCTTTGACTCTAGAATTCTTTTTCAAAGCTCTAACTTTCTATTGACTCCTTCTCGTGTCTCATCTATCAGAACAATATCATTAACAAACATTATGCACCAAGAAATACTCTCTTGTATATGTTTCGTCAATTCATCTAAAACTAATGTAAAAAGATAAGAGTTTATAGCTGATCTTTGGTGTAATCCAAATGAGATCGGAAAATCTCTTGTGTCCCCTCCCACTATGCGCACAATAGTAGTTGCTCCTTTATACATATCTTTTAACACTTGTATGTACCTAATAGATACCATTTTTTGTTCTAACACACTCCATAGGATATCTCTTGGAACACTATCATAAGCCTTCTCCAAATCAATAAAAATCATGTGTAGATCTTTCTTTACATCTCTATATTTCTCCATCAAGCTTCTAATGAGAAAGATCGCTTCCATAGTTGAACGACCGGGCATAAAGCCAAATTGATTGAGAGATATAAAAGTATCACGACGTAGTCAATGCTCCACAACTTTCTCCCACAACTTCATAGTATGGCTCATGAGTTTAATTTCCCTATAATTCGAGCAACTCTGTATGTCTCCCTTATTTTTAAAAATAAGTACTAAAATACTCCTCATCCATTCATCAGGCATTTTCTTTGAGTTTAGAATCTTATTAAATAATTTAGTTAACTATGCCACTCCCATATCTCCCAAATACTTTCACACTTCAATTGGTATTCCATCGAATCCACAGGCTTTATCCACTTTCATTCTCTTAAGTGTTTCCTTTACTTCTAAAGATCTAATCCTTCTAGTATAATTCACATTCTTTTCTATCGTTCTATAGTCTATATTCACGCTATTACCATTTTGACTATTATTAAAGAGATCATTAAAATAATTTCTCCATCTTTCTTTAATGTCCTCATCTTTCACCATTACTTTTCCTTCTTTATATATATAATTAAATATAATTCATAAATTCCCCATAAAAATAAATCAATTCAAAAATCGATTCGGTTTGATTTGGTTGGGTTTGATTTGGTTCGAATAGACAAAATTACTATTCAGTTCGGTTCAGTTTAATCAATTTTTTTCTCTTGAAAATCGAACCAAACCGAACCGAAATAACCGAAATTTTTATAATATAAAATCGAATCAAATTGATTAAATTTTAAAACCGAACTGATTGAACCGAATTGATTCAATTCAATTTGATTTTTCAATTTAAACCGAAATCTGCTCACTCCTAACTACAACACAGGGAATAGCTTTATAGCATCCAAATTAGAATAGGATATTTATTGTGAAAATTATGTTAAAAATTAGGATTTCTATTTTTATAAGGATTTTATTACTTAAATTTTACTAAAATATATTAATTAATCAAATTTTTATTAACCAATTAAAATAACAATGAAGGGTATTTTGGTTTTATATAATATTTATACCTAATATAATTGTGATATTATATTCCATTAGCTATTTTCTTTCACAATTATGTTAATAATCTTTGGAAATGAATGCAAACATTATAATGATTACGTTTTAATATGACAAAAAATAGATTAGGTTATAAAAATTGATTTTTTTTATAACTTTCATATGAATTCTTTTATAGGAAACAAGAATTTCTAAATTTAATTTTTTTTTATAAAATTTTATTTTATATTAAGTAGAAGCTAAACACAAGTAGGCTAAGAATTTTGAATTTATAATAACTCTAAAATTAATTTAAATAATAAAAAATTATATAATTATAAATAATCTAAATAATGAAAGGTAATTTTGACAATGCAAGAATTCCTTCTTTATTTATATATATATATACATATATATATACACGTATACATACGTATATATGTATATACGTATACATATGTATATACGTACATACATATATACATATATATATACATATGTATATATATACGTATATACGTACATACATATATACATATATACTTAGCAAAAGAAATCATTACAATGGTGAGAAATTATATAATAATCTCGATGTATCATGTCATCAAGTGATATGGTACACCCAATCAATAATAATACGATATATTATATATATTACTTGACATAAAATTATTTTATTTTTATGATAAATTTTTGACTCACCTTTTTATAGTCGATGTATTGTTATTTGTTTAATTTGGTGCACTTGAATTACACAATAATTTCCCTATAATGATTCCTTTGATAAAGAAAGTTAAGCAAGGATAGAGAAGGTTAAGCGAGTCTTAAGAAAAGATAAGAGTTTTGAAAGGGAAAAGAGAAAAACAATGAAAGGAGTGACAAATACGAGTTTGACTATATTCATAATTGTCTCCTTGATGACAATAAGTAGTGTAATTTTTATCAAAATAGAAAGTAAATTACTATTTGCAAGTTTTTATAGTAAGTTAATTTTATATGGAGTTGCTTCCCATTTGCATAGTCTTTTAGGGGCAATTTATTAAATCATTATTATAAAAAAAATTCATGTTTATTGTGATTATATTATACAGCTTTATTTATTATTAGATAATTGTCTTTCTTTTTATAATTTTACCATGAATATTATGTTTAATGCAGCATAATGAATATAATATTTTGTAAAAAAAATAAATACATAATTTTTAAAAAGGTTAAAGTGAAAACTACTTATAGATCACCTAAAAAAAAATTATGGTGAAATAAAAATGTATATAAAATGTCTATTTTTAAAATTTTACAGATATAAATAAATAAATTAGAAAATGTTCATAAAATATAATTTAATATTTTATAATTACTGGGTTTTCTTTATAATTTTTTTAATTTTAATTTTTTAATGATAAATGAATATTATCGTGATTTGTGAATAAAAATATTTTACTTAGTTATGTTTATTTTATCTGATATCATAATGAGAAGTAATAATTTTTTCATTAAAAAAATATTCTATCAAAATATGGATGCACTGAATTTTTATAATAGTATTATAATGCTAATAGAAAATTTACAATCATAAAAAATTAAAGGTTTATATTTTTTTTATATATATTACATAATAATTGTGATCAATAAAAGAATACAAACTTTGCATCGTAACCACTTAATAATTATTATATATTCATAATATGTCTATTTCAACTATATAATCTATTAACTTAACAATCAATGTAATGTCTCTATATAAAATTTTTTTGAGAAATTAGAGAAAACTAATAAATATAATTAATCTAGTGACTTGGGATTAGAGGAGAAAGCAAAAGTAGTATCAAATTACATATAAAGCTTTAACATTTTTTAAATATATTAAATTATTAAAAATTTTAATTTTAGTGGCTAGTTTTATTAATTTGTCTCTAAAAATTTTCCTTTAATTTTAGGAATTATAATTTTATCAAATTTAAAATTAATTTTACTACCAATTATGAAAATAGATGAATTATTAAAGCTAAAAAATTTTATTTTTCGTGGTATAAAAATTTTTCTTTATTTATTTTATTTCTATATACTCAAAATTATTAGTTACTATTTATTATAATAATTATGTCACACCCTACTCCTTGTAAGATGTAACATGATCCTGTAGTACACCTAACGAATTACCGTACTTCACTTAGCGGTAACCCATTAAATATACTATAAGAGATTTTAAAACAATTTTCAATCATTTTTATAGTGGTGGGAACGTTGAATATTTATTAAAAAGCCTTTAATTGAATTTTTGGTCATGATCAAATCATCAATTAAAATCAGATGTTATGAAAATTTTTTAAATTTTCGGCAGAGTGTTGGCTGTATTTTTAAGAAAATAGTTTTTTTAAACCTGAAAAGAAAAACACTCTCAATATGTTTGCTCAATCAATAATTCCAATAAACTCAATTTCATCTCATAATCCCATACAAGAAGCTCAATTCGCAATTGTCGCAAGGGATTTTGCGGTCGCCTGAACGAACCCTCACCGAAGTGGAAAAGAATGAGGAGTCGCCACCTTAGTTTTGAGGGAAACTAAAGAAAACCATTTGTGAAGATAAATTGAAATAAAGCCACTTCAAAACAGAGATTCTAAGTTCGTGGTCCGTAAACGGGTGGGGAAGGTGTTAGGCACCCCACCTCGTCCCTTAATTAGGGTAAGTAGATTTAACTTCGCACTCTTTATAAATTAGTTAGGAAGGGCTTGAATGGAAATGTTAATCCTTTTGACAAAAGGAATATTTGATTTTTCACTAATTCGGATTACCCAGATACATAAGTAAATGAGACAACCTTAGTGAGTTACTGTTGTATGTTAGTTTTGTTTGAAGGGCTATTTTATTAGAATCCAATTTTTGAAATTGGATGAGAACTCTCCTCCGATCTCTTTTAATATTTATTAAAATTTTTGGATTGAGAATCGGATAAAAACCCTCCTCCGATCTCTTTATCAAAATTTTGGATTGAGAATCGGATAAGAACCCTCCTCCGATCTCTTTTAATATTTATTAAAATTTTTAAGCTTGAGAACCGGATAAGAATCCTCCTCCGATCTCTTTTAATATTTATTAAAATTTTTAAGCTTGAGAACCGGATAAGAACCCTCCTCCGATCTCCTTTAAAATATTTGTTAAAACTTTAGATTGAGAATCGGATAAGAACTCTCCTCCGATCTCTTTTGAATATTTGCTGAAATTCTGGTTGAGGATCGGATAAAGACTCCTTTCTGATCTCTTCTATTTAAACGGCAGTCAAATAAGGGTCTTTCCGATCTCTCTAAATTTTACCTATCGGGAGGACCTAAGGCTAAGGGTTCTGACGTTCAAAGTTGTCAGGGGGTCTGTGCAAGACCTCTTTAACTTATTGGTACCTTAGGACTGGGCAGGGGATGCCGAACCGAATCCTCCGACCTTCCTATATGGTCGCATTACCAGCATTTTTGGTAGCCGATCTATTCCATTTAGTTATCCAAGGTTTGATTTTACTCTATCTTATGACGTCTTGCCCTATACCCTATTAAGTTATTCTAGTGACTCGGCTTTACCATTTTCTGGGCTTATTACTTAGACCTTTCATTATTTCAAAAGGACTCTTAAGTTGCCATTACCTGCATTTCATCCAACAACTTATGTATCGCTTGGAACTAAATGACTTACGCTCAGGAATAATAAAGGTTAACAAAGGCATCGACACGGAAAAAAACTAGAGCACAACCTTTCTCTATATCTTTTCAGCGTGATATGAACTTAAAAGAAAATAACATACATAAAAGAAAGGAGAATGGAAATGCGTAAAACAAGAACTAAACTTAATAAAATGGCAACATGAATACTGACCTGTAAGGAGTCGATTCTAGTGAACTAACCGAGAATCACAAAACGCAATAAGATTGCAAATTGATAACCGGTAGAATAAGATTCTCCTTAGAACAAAGAGTGCTTCACTAAATGCTATCGAGTCAGGATTATACCCGAGTTTAAACAAGATCGGACATGGACGGTGGAAGTGAATATAAAGATAACAAGGAACTGCAAAATGTGAACGCTGCGGGATGATGAACGAGCTGAAAATGGAAAGCTTCAGTGTTCAAAATCTTTTTAAGAAAATACTTCAGAAAACTGGTTCCAAAAGTTCTTCTTATAAAAGCAGAGTAACGATCTGAATTAAATTTCAGAGTTCTTCCGCTATAGTAACTTCCTTCTTTTTTTCGTCCTCTGAACAGTTTTTCATGCAGGTATTTATAGGGACCGGGTGTTCCCCTTGAAGGGTCAGGATCTATCTTAAGGGAGATGGAGGGTCAAGATTTCAAAGGACATAATCCTAAGCTCAAGAATTAAAGAGAATCAGAATAGACGGCCGAGATCCACTTTAGAATATTTGTCTTCTTCCTCCTCTAATCTGACGGTCCCAAATTCTCTTGTCCGGGGCGATCCAAGGGTTAGGAGTGAAAGGTGCTGGTTTTGTCGTCTTCTTCTTTGATCCAAGGGCTCTGGGCTCGTCCTTACAAGTTGGATCAATGGTGGAGATTAGGATGTACAGCGCTGTCCTAACGTACGCATGTCAGAAATGTGGGCGATTCTGGGGCGTGCGGTTGAGATTTTACCTGGTAATGCTTTAACTACCTCGGCTCTGATTATGGTGACGGCAGTAGGCGCCTTTTTGTTTTCTGCTCTCTCTTCCTTTCCGATCTTCTTAACATGGTCCTTCTCCGATCTTTCATACCGATCTCCCCTCTTCCAATCTCTATTATTCCAATATTTCCCTTAACCAGGCCCGGTCCGGTCAAAGCATTAATTCCCCTCGATTCCCGAAGCGTCCGCTTCGTTTTCTGCTTAGCAATAAATGCCCGATTTTCCCCTATATATACCCCTGACAGAAGAGACTTTCTTCATTCAATTTTCCTCTCTTCCTTCTTACTTTCCAGTTCTAGCTGCTCCGGCAGAAGTTCCGGCCATGATTGTGGCTGTTGATCCCTTTCCGATGGACCTCTTTATTCTCCGACTGAAAATTTACGATCCCGGTGCTCGAATAATCGTGATAACCTTGTCTGATGATGGTGAGAGAACTGGACCAATTAACCGATCTAGATCGCGGACCTTGATCGTGCCGATCTCGAGTCGCTCGACCGGTATAATCGGCGAACCGATTTCGGCCGAGAAGACTACTAATGTTCCGCCGACCTTTGGCGGTGGCTCTTCCAAGTTTATTTAGTTTCTCACCACATTGGGTGTTCCAACAGCGGCTTTCCTCCACATTGGGTGTTCCGACAGTGGCTCGGTTCCGGTCGATGACATCCTTTAGATCAGTCACAATGTTGACTTTGACATAGGTCCTTTAGATGGGATGTTCCACCGGTCTCTGAGATCGCCCAAATGACGTATTTTATTTTCAATGTAATCTGATCTCTAGAGATCACAGAAATGATGTAGTCCAATTTTAATGCAATCCGATCTCTTGGAAATAAAGATTTTATTTTGTCAATTATCATCTTATTATTATTGCATGAATTATTTTCCGATCTCTGAAGTATTTACCCGATCTGACCTTTAATTTAAATGACCCTAAATGATCCGTAATTCAAAAGATTTTTCTTAATCTGCCGATCTCTAGTCATCCGATCTCTTTATGGAATTTCCGGAATATTCATGAGATGTGTCAGAAACAGCTGGCAGATCTCGCTGACCGATGCACCGCCTGGGATGCTGTGAGCATTAAATGCTCGGATGAGTATAAATAGGGGTGGGGGTTAGCCACTTGCTCTCTTGTGTCATTTTCAGCTTCTCGCAAACAACTTCAAAATTCTCTCGTTTTCTCAAGCTCTTCCGACTCCGATCAAGCTCCGGTAAGGGTTTTGATCCTTCTTTTAGTTTAAATTCTTTATTTCCTTTGAAAATGAGTGGCACCGAAGGTCAGAGAGCGGCGAGTCCTCCTTCCATCCAGTTCTCGTGGTCATCTGATGAAGTAGAGGTGGTCGGGCCAGGGGCACGACCTAAACCTCCTAGAGTCTCCGTCCCAGCTCGGGAACAAGTGACGTCATCAAGGCATGCGCCTTCTTCCCATGGGAGAGAGAATCTTCCCATGGACGAGCTGCCATCGGTCCTTTAAGAAACCGATCTGCAGTCATTCAGCCAGGAGCATAACATTGAGCCCGATTCATATGAACTTATCCGGTGTCACGGCGATCTCCGGGCCGATCATTTCTTTGAAGAGAATGACATGATTATGGTATACGAAGAAACGCTTGAAAGCCGGCGGTTCTGTAACACCCCGTTGTATAGCTCGGTATATTTCATCATTCGGTGACCTGTCGGTCCGGACAATTAATGGGATTAGGGCCACACTTAAGACAATTTGAGAAGCCATAAACACAAATAATTAGTAATGTTTAATTAGTTAACTATAAATAAGAAAAAGCAGAACATAAGAGGTTAAACGAGCGAGAGTCACAATGATGAGTGACCTCCTGAATGATGCAAGTCGTTTTAAACTCAAATTTCAACCGTAAAGTGACGCTGCGGTCCTTAGGACCCTTATGAACACAGTGGAAAAGAGAAAATCATGAAAAAGAACTGTTAAGCCAGTCAAATAATTAGGTCAGGGAGCCGGAAGAAATATTGGATTATTTGCAAACCGGGATGAACCGGCGAGGGGCAATTTGGTCAATTGACCCCGAGAGCTGACTCCTGACCTAACTGTCAAACAAAATCGGAGAAAAGAAAATTTCGGAATCGACAATTAAATTAAAGAACTAATAGAAAAATAAAGAGAAAAAAAAGAAGAGAAAATGAAAAAGTTGAAAAGTTGATGACATCATCATGATGATGTAACTATGACTTCATAATTAATTTTAATTTAATTAACTAATTGACTAAGTCAAATTAAAGACTAAAAACAAAATTGAAAAGCCAATTTTTTTACTTCTTCTTCTTTCTTTTTTCTCTCTTTCCCGTAGCTCTCTCCTCTCCCTCTCTTTTTATTTTGTTTCACCATTAAAACTTAGATTTAAGCTTCTTAAACTTTAGATTTCACCCCCTAATCCTTGAAAATAATTATAGAAACCATTAAATTGACCCTCAAGAAGAAGATTTGGAGCATGAAATTAAAAGAATTTGAAGATTTGAGGAAGATTGAAATTCAAAGTTTAAGGTTAGTGAATTTAAAATTGAAAATTATGTTTAATATTTGTGTTCTTGTTGTATGTAACTTAGATCTTAACTTAAAATAAAATGAAATTAATTGTAGGAGGACTAAACCTGGATTTTGATCAGCTAGGGTTTGATATGTAAGTGCATGAATTTGATTAGATTATAAGTGTATAGAAACCATTAAATTGACCCTCAAGAAGAAGATTTGGAGCAAGAAATTAAAAGAATTTGAAGATTTGAGGAAGATTGAAATTCAAAGTTTAAGGTTAGTGAATTTAAAATTGAAAATTATGTTTAATATTTGTGTTCTTGTTGTATGTAACTTAGATCTTAACTTAAAATAAAATGAAATTAATTGTAGGAGGACTAAACTTGGATTTTGATCAGCTAGGGTTTGATATGTAAGTGCATGAATTTGATTAGATTATAAGTGTAGGCAAGCTTATATGAAGGTAGATGTGATGTTGGTATGCTTAAATGTGATTAAATGAAACAATTTAGTGTGATTAGGGTTTCAATGCTAGGGTTAGTGAACCAAAATTTGGAGAAATGCATAAATGGCATGTTTGACCTATTATGAAGTGAAATAATGGTCAATTATGATCAAATGGATTGTGTGGGAATGGTAGGAAATTAAACCAAATTCGTAGGTTAATGGTCATGTCTTTGGCAAGCATGACCAAACCCACTTTGAAGGACCAAAACTCAAATTTTACAAGTCCAATTGATATGCCACCAATTGGAGATGAAAATAGACATAAAAGAGCACAATTTTCATTAGGAACCATAGCAAAAAACTGACCAAAACTTGGTGAAACAATTGACCAAAGTGAGTTGATAGCAGGCTGCCACTGCACTAAACTGACCAAATGAACAGTAACTGTTCATTTGGTCATAACTCGAGCTAGGTAGGTCAAATTGACCTGAAATTTTACCAGCAATTAGATATGATATAGACCTAAAACTTTCATGAAGAACACCAACCCAAATTAGGCCATTAACTCATTCAAATCATTGAGCAAAGTTAAATTTACTGTACTGAGATTCTGTAAAATTTTCATTGAGCAGCAATGTTTGGATGGCTATAACTCTCTCTAGAAAACTCGGATTTAGGCGATTCTTGAACCGATGGAAACCTAAGACATAGTACAACATTTCATATGAAGAAAGTGAGACCAAATTATGAACTTAACTTGATCAAATTATTAACCAAAGTTGGACCAAAAATCTGCCAGCACCAAAATCTCAGTATGAACAGTACACGTGAATAGTAAACTTATTTTGGCCATAACTTGAGCTAAAAAACTCCGATTGAGGTGATCCAAAAATGAAAATACACTTAAGACAATAAGGAACATTTTCTATGAAGGAAGTTTTGTCAAATTCCAACAGTAGATCGACCAATGGAACAGTGCAACTTCAGAGAACCAAAATCGAAAATTGGCAATTTTGCCAAAATGACCTAAGCTTTAAACAAATGACCAAAACCAACAAGTTTGGTGACCAAAATGTGGTATGTGGGTGAAGTTGGAGTTCCCATACTCATTAAGCCTTAGAAAGTCAATAATTTGACTTGAGTAGTGCAGTGAATAGTAACCCGAAACACAAAATTTCGAGAACGTCGAATTTAACACGTTAGAGCTAGGTAAATGTGAAGTTAAGTTTATTTTGGATTTATTTTAAGTTTTAGTACTAAAACATTGGAAAATTTCGTGTTTCAGTGAAAAAAAATACCGGGACAGAACCCGAGGAGTCGAGTCAAGGCCAACAGGCGACTCGTTTGAGGTTTGTGCACAACATATACTTTTATAATCATCTTTTGCATATCGTTTTGAATAATATGAAATATTGGATTATGGCATTTTTATGATGTTTGATCTAAATTGTTGAAAGTTATTATGTATATTTGAAAAGACAATGTTTAGCAAATTGTTAAGATAAGTTTTGAAACCACAGTGTCATGACCACATATTTGAACACCTCACTAGCACGACTAGTAGGGGTAATTAGTTTCGAATTTTGATTCCTTCTCTGGAGAAGTGTTGAGGTGTGCCAGTAGAAGAGGATGTGAATGGATATCCATATATTTGAGCTAGCTAGCCTTGTGATATGATTTCTCTTTAGCCTCTGGCTATTGAGATTCATGTGATTTCTCTTTAGCCTCTGGCTATTGAGATTCTATTTGTTTCGAATGGCATGATCTAGCTATGGGTTTTATGAAATGTGTTTTGATACTTTGAAATGAACTTGGTTTACATGTAAAATCTCACAATGCATGATTGTGTTTAATTTTCATGTTTAGCCAAATTTTTGAATGAATGTGCTTTGAGTTTTGCATAAAGATTATTTTAGTATATTGTGCACCACTGAGTCCTAGTACTCGTGATAGCTTTTATTCTTTATGCAGATATAGAGACTAGAGGAGCAGCAGATGAGTCTTGAGGTGTGAGAAGCTACTGACCTAAAGTTTTCGGGTATAATTTATACCCTAACTGTAAATATTTCTTTTGATGTATATATTGCACATAAATGTATGGACATGTACATGGGTCTTGAGCAGCTTGTACAAAGTTTGTATAAAAGTTGTAATAAATTTTAATTTGGACTTTTTGAATGTAAATTTTAGTATGATGAATATATAAATTGTTTATCTTGAATGGAATATGAATAAATGATATTGATGGACAGTATTTTGAGAATTTTTGAACTTGTGAATTTTGAGAAATTGGTTGAGATTGAGTATGAATTTGAAGCAGTGGTTAGATAATTATTGGAAGTGCTTTTATTTCAGGTATTTGAAGAACGGTTTTCTCAAAATACAGAGGAAACTCTGTCAAAATTTTTATAAGATTTGCGAAAAACTAAAATGGCCAAAAATATTAATTAGTTTTAATTTCAACTAAATGTTTTAAATACTTATTAGAAATGCTCACCACTTGTCAAAGATAAGAAAATTGTTTTAAAATCTCTTGTAGGGTACTTAATGAGTTATCGGTAGGTGAAGTTCGGTAGTTCATTAGGTATTCTACGGGATCATGTTATGCCTTACAGAGGGGTAAGGTGTGACAGTTCCCTCTTGACGACTTCTTTAAGGAAGTCTTGAAATTTTTCCAAGTGTGCATAGCTCAAGTTCACCCGAACTCGTGGCGGATCTTAGTAGCCTTTCGAGGCCTCTGCCGAGCTAAGGGATTCCGTCCTACGCCTAAGGTATTCGCCGAACTGCATAGGTTAACTCGTCGAAAGGACGACGAGTACTGGTTTTTCCAGGCGAAGCCACATTGCGGGCTCTTCATCGATCTGCCCTCCTCCCTGAAAAACTGGAAGAACCGCTTCTTCATTCTAAGGAGCAAAATTTCGAACGGCTTTGAGGGTTTCCCTCGTAGCTGGCTACACCAAGGCCCTTTAATTTCGAAGCGTCTCGTGTTGAATAGGGAAGAGGGTGCCATGGTGATGGAGTTGAAGGAGCAAGCGTCCAGAGAGAAGTTCTCTTGCTTGGATGCAGTGACCGCCGAGCTGCACCATTGGACTATGGAATTGATCACCGGCAAAGATCGCGGGCTTCAGCTCTCTGACCTCGGCATCGGTATTTTCTACATCTCAGATCTCAGGACCTTAGCGATCTCACTGACCTCTTCTTTGTGCAGGTATGGCTAGCGGCGAAGCCTCCAAGGAGAGCCGAAAGCGAAAGAGGGAGATCTCCCGGAAGGTACGGGAGATGAAGTGAGTTGAGGAAATGCAGACACCCAGGCATGAGCCCGGGGAAATACAAGGCTCGTCTCAACCTTCGGGACCGGTGATCGCAGAAGTGGTCCGATCCCCTCCTCGCCGGGAAGAGCCGCCTCCACCTCCTCCAGTTGCTCCGAATGCAGAAGAGGTTCTTCTCAACCTAACGTGAGGACTATCTCCGCGGTGCCCAAGTCTTAGTCCACTCCGGAGAAGAAGAATCGTACGGTTCGAGAAAACCCTGGTTTCGCTAAGGTCTTGGCGTCCTCCATTTGTCTTCGGGAAAATCGGGATAGGCTGTCTCCGGATAACCTTGATGATATCTTGACCCGATCCATGAGCTTGAACGTGGAGTGCCTGGTGAACCAGCACATCATACGGGAGAAGGCGCATCGCCTGGGTAAAGAGGTCGAGAGGATGGGTCATGAAGCAGCTTCCCTCCGATCTCAACTTTCATCCGCTCAGGGCTACATATCTCAAATTGAGGGGCGAATGAAGTTCTATGAGGACAAGCTGGCCGAGCAGGCCCACGCTTTTGAAGAAGTGCAAGCGCTCCGGGCCGATGAAGCTGCTCAACTCGCTCACCTTGCTGAGGAGCTCAAGGTGAAAGAAGAAGAGATAGTGACTGGAGTGGCCGGCGCTTATGTGAATGCTCACAGAGATCTCCTGGCTGAGCTCAAGAAGCGTTACCCTGAGGAGGACTTCTCCTGGATGGCCAACCTGGCTCCCGATGATGAAGGTGAGGAGAGTGAGGAGGAGGCTGAGGGTGAGAGAGGGGACAGACAAGATGTAGATCAGGCTAGGGGTGATCCTCCAGCTGAATAACTTGTACAAATTCTTGAAATGAAATGAAATGGAATGCCTCTTTTGTTTGGTGAATGGTTGTGATCGGAAAATTTCTAAATTATTTAAACATTTGATTGTCCGAGTAATCTGAAAGTGATTATTAACCTAAGTGTGAGAGATCGGAAAACACAATGAGCATGAGATCGGTAGGGAACCAATGCTAAACGGGACTTGACTAAAATTAGAAATTTGGCTTGAACATTTAATATCGGGATCATCATTAAACCGGAACGGAACCTTTGATTATTCTTAAACTTTTGAAAGGAAGATCGGCAACCAAGATGGTAA
Organism: Hevea brasiliensis; assembly: GCF_030052815.1. Classification (NCBI taxonomy): domain Eukaryota; kingdom Viridiplantae; phylum Streptophyta; class Magnoliopsida; order Malpighiales; family Euphorbiaceae; genus Hevea; species Hevea brasiliensis. Next base: position 87,865,722 of record NC_079500.1, read on the forward strand.
CAAAGATCTAGTGTCAGTTCAATTTCATTTGTCAACAGAGATTAGGAATATACTTGACTGGTCAGGAGATTCGACAATGGGTTTGAGAGATCGGTGAGTGATTTAATAGACCGGTAAGGTTTTGACTGATGTGAGGACCTAGCATTGATTCATTTCCTTGTGAGGAGAGATCGGTAATGTGGTTATGTATCAAAAGAGAGATCGGAAATGTGGTTAGCTGTCAAAGGGAGACTTAATACTGGGGATCGGTTTCAAAGTTTATTAATTCTGGAGATCGGCCAAAATATGGTGTCTACAGCAATCAAATGCAATTTGTTTTAAACCAACACTGAACCATCTCATTTCAATCTCACAAATTTTCAATGTAAAGGAAATAAATTATCATTCACAAAATATAAGAATTTAAATATTTACATTAATTGAAGTACTAAAATTTGTATAACAAAACTTTATAAGTAATTAAAATCTCAAACTAATATTACAGTAATTTGTATTTGATTACACTCCAAAATAATATTACAAAAGTGTTTATGCAACTGCTTAAATAAAATTACATACATATAATTACATGATTATATTAAAATCTAATGTACAAGGATATACCTATAATATACCCGGAGAAAGTCCCACTATGTCTACAAGGAGCAACTTCAAGTGATCTCCCTCAGCTGCTCTATCCTTACTTTCACCTGCGACAACATACAAAGCGATCGCTGAGTGGTGAACTCAGTGGTACATAACTATAATTTAAAATATAATATAATATATATTGACAAAATTATAACAAGAATTTGAAAATCTTTAAATTCATCAAAATTTCAAAAATCAAAATAAACACTGTTAATAATATAAATCATTTGTTCAAATGACTCTGATCAATAATCACGATTTGTCAAATCATAATTAGACATTTAAAATAATCCCATCAATTTATGAAAATAAAGAGTAAATTTTACTAAAATCAATTATGCACAAATCTCATTTTAAAATCACCATTGCTTATTTTTCAAAAAATCATTCTTAATCTCACTAACTTTATGCAAGACTAATCCTTAAGGACCAATCTTCAAAGTGATTCTCACTCCCTATGGGGGAGATTGAATCGTGCACATTACATCCATAACAAGTTACTTCCAAAAAGGGCCAAGTTAAACTTAGTTCTAACCTCTGATAAGAGGAAGATCTAAGCATGTGCACGTACCATGGTAATCAAAATAAAGCTAACTCTAGTGTCTCCTCAATAAATGAGGGATGGATAATAATTATGTCAAGCATTTGTAGTGAGATACAAATCAACATCATAAATTTTATTATCCTTTTTGTGAGCATAAAATCACAATATAATTCAATTTCAATACCAATTCCAATAATTGATAATTTCCGTGCCCATCACAATTCAAAACATAATATGTACTTTTTCCATGTAAACCATTTTCCAATCAAAATTTTCCAAAGCAATTTTATTCACTTCATAACAAAAATAAAATCATAATTAATCCATTTGCCAAAACTAAACTCATTCATACTATAACACATTTTAATAATTGTTGAAATAAATTCAATACTGGATAGACATAATTCATAAAGAACATAAAATCATTTAATTAAATGAGATATGCAAAACCTTATAAATTGAAAACTAAGTTGTGCACAAACCTCTTTGTTGACTTAGTTTACTCCAATTTTTATTTTTTCTTCGAAGATCCCTTTCCAACTGAAACACATAAATTTAAAGTGTTTCAGTATCCATTGAATCCATTTCTAATAATTAATTCTAGAAATTTCTTTGCAGACTTATCCTACTCATTACAGTTTATAAATTTGGGTCCTTTACATTTTTATGTATAGTGGCACTATTCATGGTACTATTCAAGTCAAAATGTTGACTTTTTCCTTCTTAATAGATATGTGAATTCCAATTACACCCACATACTACATTTTGAGTGTCAAATTGGTTGGCATTGGTTGCCATTTCAATTTCTAAGCTTCTTAAGAGAAATTGTAAATTTTCAGTTTTGGGTCACTGTATTCTACTGTTCCATTTGTCTAGTTACTGTAGAAATTTGGCAAAATGTCCTTCAACAAAATTGTCTCTTAATGTCTCAGCTTTAATTTTCTTTTTTAATCACTCCATTTGGAGTTTTGTAACTCCAGTTATGACCATTTTTCTAAGGCTAGTCGGATTGGTTACAATCCATAATTCTGGGCACAATTCTAATTCTGACAGTTTTGATGACCCAATTTTGGGTGACAAATTGACTTGGTTATGGGCAGAATTTAGGCATGTATTCTTCATAAAAGTTGTAAATACTATGCAGCTTTCCAATAGTGTAAAAATCAAGTCATTTGGACCTTTCTACATCATGTTATAGCCACTGTTCATTTGGTCATTTCTATATAGTGGCAATGTGCCAATTCCGGGTTTGACCTAATTGTTCACTAACTTAAAGTCATTTTCAGGGCAAGGTTTCTGCACGAAAATTGTGGAATTATGTGTCTAATTTCATTTCTAATTGGCCTCATACCAATTGGAGTGGCAGAATTATAGTTTTGGTCTTTGGAGTGGACCAAGGTCTGGCTGTCCAGAATTGGACCCCTACCAATCCGAATTTGATTTTATTTCTCACCATTCCAACACACTTCAATTGGCCCCAATTGACCATTTTGAGTCTCAATTATGTCAATTTACTTCAATTTCAAAAATCTCCAATTTTTTTCTCAATTCCTCATTGGCCAAGAACCCTAATTTTCTAATTATCACAATTTATGAAATTGAAGTATACTAATCAACTATTCTTACTCACCTAAGCATAAATACACATTTAATTAGATTAGAACACTTCAATTTCCCCTCAAGTGCAAAGCTAACCGAAATTTCTCCCTCCCCCAATCATGCAAATTTTTCAATTTTCCTAAGTTATTTCTACTCATTCAACTTTAATTCTACAATTGTAATGCAATTTAAATGGAAAGAGTGACTTACCTCACTTGAGCTTTCCAATCTTCTTAATTCTACAATTTTTCTCTAATTTATTTCTTCTACACTTCTTACCAAAGCTCAATTACTAGTTTTCTTCAAGGAAAGTATGAAATTTAGGTTTGAAATTAGGGTTTGGAGAGCTTAAAAATAAGCTCTCATGGTGGAATTGAGAGAGACAAGAAAGAGAGAGAGGGCGGCATGATGGGAAGAAGAATACCAAAATTATTTTCTTTTATTTTGTTATTTATGTGTATTTATCCTAAAATTGACTTAGTAAAATTAGTAATTAAATTGATAATTATTTATGACCTCATGCTCATTTCATTTGGGTGATGTCATAAATCTTATTTCATTTTCTTTTCTTTTTCCTTTGTTTTCTCCATAATTCTTCAATTTAATTCTATACTTCAAAATTTTAATTTCTCATATTTTATTGAACAATTAGGTCATGAGTCACCTCTAAGGGTGAATTGACCAATTTGCCCCTCACAAGTCTAATCCGATTTACCAATAATTCTGTATTTCTTCCGGAAATCTGATCTAATTATTTGATCTGCTTCTCTACCTTTTTTCTGTGATTTTCACATTTTCCTTAGCTTTGCAATTTTTCCTAAGACTGCGGTGTCATAATGTCCCGTACAAAATTAGGGCTTTGACTGATCTCGCAGTCACTTCCCGGTGCGGTCACCCATCACTAGACCCCCGGCTCATTTAACCTTTTATGTTCCATTTTTCTTATTTGTAATTTACCTTCTGGTAATCACTATTAATTTTTATTCATAGCTTTTCTAGATGACTTCAATATGGTTCTAATCCTCTTAATTGTCCGGACTAACACTGGTCACCGGAACAGTGATTTGCACAGGACTATGCATGTAGGGGTGTTACAAATTATAAATTATTCCAAAACATTAATTAATTTAAAAATATCTCTGCACATATTAAAACTCTTAAAACTTAAGTTGAGTCTTTTTATGACACTTTAACTCTCTAATTTCAAAGTAAATTCTCTAAAAATTGATATCCAAATTGGTGATTAAAAAATACTATAATAAATATTGATTATGATTTATTGACTTTTTATTAAAATTTTCCTTATTATTTGACAGTAATAAATATATAATTTTATAAAAAAATAATAAATGTTGATTATTATTGTTTGATATAAGCACAATTTATAATTTTTCATGAATTATAATAATTATATGTCTATTTAAATTTTGAAAAATTTTTATCTACACTAGGGTGTTTGTAAACCTAACCTATAAAAATTTATGAATGTGCATTTATCTATGAGACCTACCATAATTTTAGCTAATATTTCATTTATTAATTGGATGTAGTAAAGACTTGGTAATTGTAAAAATTTTCTTACTTTGAAATTTTGACTCTCTTTAATAATTAGTCCCGCGTCCTTTCGGGTATAGAGAGAGGAGGAGAGAGAGGAGGAGAGAGAGGGGGAAGGAGTGACATCATTTTTTTATTTTTTTTAATTCAGTTTAGCTTTAAGTTGTTGTCACGACCCGATCTCACGAACTGGATCTGCACTATGACTTGGGTCAGTATAAGGCCCCTAAAACCTGTAGTAAGCATAATTATTCTCTAGCCCAACCTTAAAGCCCATATCCGAAGCTCATTTTCAAGAAATCAACTGAACAGTGTCCGACCATAAACTGGACTACCCAATGGAGAGTCTTTAGCTCACCTGACTTGTAAATACCAAATATATCAAGTTGGGGAGCTCAACTTATCCTCACAATCCTCAATCAGTCACATAATCAAATGGGAGCTTAGCTCCCTCATCCTCAGAACAATACATCCCATATATCCACAAACATTCAGATAATTAATGTTACATCCTCATAATTTAATTCTTACAAACCAAATAATTATTATACTGCTAGCACATATGGAGTTCTAGAATAATGATAAGGAAAAGCAAAAATATAATTAAAATTCTTTAACTAAACCTGCGAGGAAGGAGGCAGATTACTTAAAAATAAAATCCTCTTGTGGCCTGAAAAAATAAGGTGAACAGGAGTGAGCGTTCGACTCATAGAGTAAGATATTGATTTTATATACAATTTCTATAACTACCTAAGTCTAGTGCATCCCTAAGAATGAATGCAACACCTTGACCCAAGTCAAACAAGTCAAGTCATAGTCTCATCAAAACTAATCTAGAGCACTGACACACCTGTGTGTCACATCCATACTCACACATATATATATGGGCGTTGATCCCCCTATACAGCTCTCTTAGTTCCAACCTCTGCCAGTGAGATCAACTCAAAGCTAGACTTTCTCTTAATATCTAAATACGGGGCCCAGCGAGATCAACTCAAAGTCGTGCCTACCCCAACTTATCCATAATAAGGATCGGGTCCCAACAATTCAGGCTCTAGCCACGTTTACCTCTCCTACCCATATTCATATACACACCAACTCACACACACAGCTTCCGATTGTCACAAAACAACAATCACAGCAATATCATCAATAACAAATGTAATATAAGGCGCAACTAATTTTTACTATAAACATATATGTATAAGTGATGCATGAGCATACCTTAAATATATAAAATATTAAAATTATAAATAAAATCAATATCTACTTACTCATTAATCGATAGTCACTACAGTGGTTAGGCGAAGGAAGAAGGCTAACCCGGCTCATCTAAACATTATATCAAAAATTTTATCAATATTTACTTAAAATAAAATTTTAAAGAATCAAGGACAATCCTAAATTTGTCGAAAATTCAGTAGAATTTCCCATATACCTAGGACCTAACTAACCTGCAAAAAAATTCAAATAATACTTCTAAATCTCAAATTCCCACAACTACATCTCATCAACATCATATGGCCCCTCCTGAGCCCTCAAAAACAATTAATACTTACAAATTTGAAAAATTATATTTTAGTCCCTATAACTAACATTTTATTATAGATTATTCAAATGAGCTCTAAAATTTCTAAAATTTTGCCAAGAAGTCCTTAGCAATATTACAAAGCTAATACAAAAGGAATTATAATTTTCTAACATCTCACGAATATTTTATGGATTTTTAATATAAACTCGATACTAAACAACTGAAGAAAGTTAGGGTTCGGATTTACCTATGCCAAGTCTGATGCTTGGAAAGCATCCGAGGCATCTGCAAATAGTAGGGTAACCTATAATTTTGACTTTTTCTGAAATGGTTCAGGCAGCTTATTTGCTCGGCCTGAAATTGTAAATTCGGGCGACAGTCGAATTTCTATAAAACGAAAGTACTAATGCGAAGCCCACTATACCAGAGGTTAGAATAAAATATTTACATATAAAACAATTATTTGAAAATTAGGGGTGTTATAGTTGTCGTGTTAAATTACCATGTCAATTAATTTTAGGCTCTATTTGTTTGAAAAATATTTTTTTAGAAAATATTTTTTACATTTTTTAGAGTTTGATACACTAAAAAAAATGAGTAAATGGAAAATATTTTTCTGATTAAAGAGAAAACGAAGTTATTTTTTATTTTTTAGACTTTGATAATCATATTGAAATGTAAAAACACTTATATATACATAATATAAATATATACTATTAGTTTAACATTATAACTAAATAACAAAAAACAATTTCATAGAAAATATTTTTTTGAGAAAAATTTTTTATGAAAAATATTTTCCATGTATAAATTATTTTTTCTGAAATAAACAAAGGCTTATTTGCGATTTAGCTAAAACTTGACCAAATAATATAATCGTAATATTTTAATAAATGCATGTGGAGAATTGAAAAAAAATTATCAGTACAAATTACTTAATAAAAAAGCACTAAAGTTTAGCTTTTTTTAAAAAAATATTTTTGCCTTATAAAAAATAAAGGCTTTAATATCTTATCTTTTAAGTCTTAACTTCGTAAAGATAAATATAAATATAAATATATATATATATATATATATATATATATTATTGTTTATAATTTCAAAGGTAAAAATACTGTTAAAAATATATATCTTAGACCAGTGATAAAATGGTGAAACTATTTAGAGTGGATGTGAAATAGGAATTTCACCGATTATCGTTTTAAATGTTTAAAAATATTAAAAATAAAAATATATAAAATTTTACAAAATAACTAAATATGATAAAATTAAATATATAAGGATCATATAATTATTTAAAAATATAAAATATAAAATATAAATTATATATTTATATTTATCAAATCTGAAAAATAGGGTAGTTTTTACCAATTGTTACTTAATTTTGAAATTGTTTTATTTTTGTCCCTTATCTTTAATTTGTTACAATAAAACCTTTTAATTTTAATTTTGTTTCACAAAAAATCTCTCTAATATGCAATAGTAGTTTTAAAGATTAAAAATGATAAAATTATTTTTATGCCCTTCTCTTTTAATGATAATTTTCTAAATATTATTATTTAGAAATTTATTTAAATTTTCAATTATATTTTAAAAAATTATTCACATATTAATATTTTATTTTAATAATTAGTTATAAAAATATAAAAGTATTAATCATAATAAAACATTATTATTAATTTTATAATATTTATTTAATATTATTAGAATTGTAACTCAAAATTCAAGTAGGATTTGAAAAGATCTTTTCCTAATTTGAGTCGAGAAATATTCATCCTATATAGGATGGAGGAATATTTTATATATAGAATATAACTCTTATTTTAGTATTATTCATAAATTGAATGAGACTCCTAATCAAAATAATATTATAAATAAGAAAATGATGAAAAAGTTATTTGGTTTTGCCCATGGAGAGTGGCTTTGCCCATGGAGAGGACTTATCGCCCATTGTAGAGAGTGGCTTTGCAAATTACTGAGGATTTGGCTTTATCCATTTTACTTACGACGTGCTACATCAGAGCCCGGGTGCAGTGAGAAATATGCAAGGGTATAGAGCATTCACTGAAAGTAACGCGCCATGCCGGTGCCCGAGTGTGGTGTTAAATGAGCAAGAGTTCCCACATCATAGACAAGTGTAAGTAAAGAAGTTAGTACATAGGACAGATAGTAGAACAGAACACAAGATAGGCATAGAGAACAATAGAAGATATCATAGAAGGAGATTAATTAGGAAGGAACAGGATAGGAGAAGAATCAGGGTTGGTACTTATAATGTTGGATCACTTACAGGAAAATTAATAGAGCTTATGGATACCTTGGAAAGGAGAAGGGTGAATATTGCTTGCATTCAGGAGAGTAAATGGGTAGGAGAGAAAAGCAAGGAAGTGGATAATTCAGGATACAAACCATGGTTTACTAGAAAGGAGAGGAACAATAACAGAGTGGGCATAATCATAGACAGAATATTAAGAGATGCCATAATAGCTGTGAAAAAAGTAGGAGATAGAATTATACTAGCAAAGCTAGTACTAGAAGGAGAAACAATAAATATAGTCAGTGCTCATGCACCATAAATAGGACTAGATAGTGAGAGTAAATAAATGTTTTGGAAAGATATGGATGATCTAATGCAAAGCATACCGAATGAAGAGAATATATTCATTGGTGGAGATTTGAATGGACAAGTAGGAAGTGATAGGCAATGTTATGAGAATATTCATGGAGGTTTTAGTTTTGGTAGCCGAAATGAGGAGGGGAAAAGCATCCTGGATTTCGCTATGATGTACGACCTAATACTAGCAAACACCTACTTTATGAAAAGGAAGTCACATTTAGTGGCTTTCAAAAGTGGGCAACATAGAAGGCAAATTGACTTTCTCTTAACTAGGAAGACAAATAGAGCTCTATGCAAGGATTGCAAGGTCATTCTGGGAGAGGTTTTAACAAGTCAACATCAGTTAGTGGTCTTGGATGTTAAGTTTAGGAACAATTCAAGTAAAGCTAGAAGAAATATTGTAGCTTGAACAAAGTGGTGGGAGTTCAAAAGAGTAAAGCAAGTGAAGCTCAAAAATGAGCTTCTCGAGTCCGAAGCATGGAAGGTGGATGTGGAGGCCAATGGTATGTGGATACAGATGGCATCAAAGATTAGAGAAAATAGCTAGAAAAGTACTTGAAGAGTCTAGAGAATATGGACCACCCTCAAAAGAGAGATGGTGGTAGAATGAGGAAGTACAAAAGGCAATAAAGAGAAAGAGAGAATGATATAAGAAATTACCTAAGTATAATAATAATGAGGCATATGAATAGTACAAGATAGCAAAGAAAGAGGCAAAAAAGGTAGTTAGTCAAGTAAGAACGTAGGCCTTTGAAAAGTTATATGAGAAACTTGAAACTAAAGAAGGAAAGAAAGATATTTATAGATTAGCAAGGAGGAGAGAAAAGAAATGTCAAGATCTCAATCAAGTTAGGTGCATTAAGGATAAATAATGAAAAGTGTTGGTGAAAGATGAGAACATTAAAGAAAGATGGAGAAATTATTTTTATGATCTCTTTAATAATAATCAAAGTGGTAATAGCATGAATGTAGACTACAGAGCAATAGAAAAGAATGTGAATTATAGTAGAAGCATTAGATTTTCAGAAGTAAATGAAGCACTTAAGAGAATGAAAGTGGATAAAGCCTGTGGACCCGATATAATACCAATTGAAGTGTGGAAGTGTTTAGGAGATATGGGAGTGGCATGGTTATCTAACTTATTTAATAAGATTCTAAACTCAAAGAAAATGCATGATGATTAGAGAAGGAGTATTTTAGTACTTATTTTTAAAAATAAGGGAGACATACAGAGTTGCTCAAATTATAGGAGAATTAAACTCATGAGCCATAATATGAAGTTGTGGGAGAGAGTTGTGGAACATTGACTACATCATGACACTTCTATCTCTCCCAATCAATTTGGCTTCATGCTCAGTCGTTCAATTATGGAACTGATCTTTCTCATTACAAGCTTGATGGAGAAATATAGAGAAGTGAAGAAAGATCTAAATATGGTTTTTATCGATTTGGAGAAGGCTTATGATAGTATTCCAAGAGATGTCTTATGGAAAGTGTTAAAACAAAAGAGGATATCTATTAGGTACATACAAGTGTTGAAAGATATGTATGAATGAGCAACTACTATTGTGCGCACAGCGAAAGGGGACACAAGAGATTTTTCGATCTCAATTGGATTACACCAAGGTTTAGCTATAAGCCCTTACCTTTTTATATTAGTTCTAGATAAATTGACGAAACATATACAAGAAAGTATCTCTTGGTGCATGATATTTACTGATGATATAGTTCTGATAGATGAGACGCGAGAAGGAGTCAATAGAAAGCTACAGCTTTGGAGAAGTACTCTAGAGTCAAAGGGCTTTAAGTTAAGTAGAATGAAGACAGAATACATGCATTGCAAGTTCAGTGAAAGCCAAACTGGTAATAGAGAATGAGTTAGCTTGGATGGAGTGGCATTGCTTTAAAGTAATTACTTTAAATATCTTGACTCAATCCTTCAAGTAGATGAGGGATGTGAAGACGATGTTAGTCATAGGATTAAAGCCGGATGGTTGAAATAGAGATGTGCCACTAGAGTTTTATGTGATCGCAAAATTCCCAGTAAGTTAAAAAGAAAATTTTATCGTACAGTCATACAACCGATCATGTTATATAGTAGTGAGTGTTGGGCAATGAAGGAGTCGTATGTGTCTAAGATAAGAGTTGCAGAGATGATAATGTTAAGGTGGATAAATGACTATACTAGACTACATAAAGTCCATAATGAGAGTATTAAAGAAAAGGTAGGAGTGGTGCCAATTGAGGACAAGTTGAGAGAAGGCAGATTAAGGTGGTTTGATCATGTGACGCGTTGACATACGGAGGCTCCAGTTAGACAAGTAGAGCACATTGGGTTAGAGGATAGAAAAAAAAAGAAGGGGGTAGACCTAAACTGACTTAGAGGAGAGTGGTACAACATGACCTAGAAGCATTGCACATTTTTGAGTATTTAGCCCAAAATCATTTAGAGTGGATAAAAAGAATCCATATAGCCGACCCCAATAAATTTTTGGGATAAAATCTTAGTTGAGTTGAGTTAAGTTGAGTTGGCTTTATCCATTAATGAAGGGCAATTGCTTATTGCCCATTTATAGAATTCAAGATGAAGAAATTTTTGTCCATTGATGAGAAGGCTCTTGCTTATGTAGTTGAAAATACCCTTTATGGTATAGTAGTTAAAATAATAAAAATATTATATTATATCTATAGGAAATTGAGATGACTAACTAATGTATTCACTATTTGCAGTTATGTAATGGGGATTCTTTTGGGTATAATTAAGTTGATGGGTAGTATAATTTGAGTTTATAATGATGATTATTTTATAAATAGTGGATGATGACATACTCGTAGATGTAGCCTTATATTAAAAGAGTGAAACATATAAATATTATTATTTTATGTGTTTATTTTATTTTTTTTTATTTATATATTTATGCGATGCACAATAAATACTATACTTGTTAGATTTTGATTTAATTTTAAATCCTTAATCCCCTGTTAGTTTAATTACAAGTCTTATTTTTATATTTTAAATAAACTAATAAATTATTTATAAAACTTATTGATTTAATACACAAATTATTTTTGCAAATATCAAAAGGAAAGGATAATAATTTTTTTGTCTCAAGTATTCTCATGATTTTAAGAAAAAAACCGTGAAGAAATGATCACATTATATTGAAAAAAATGGTAAAAAGGACAAAATTTTCATTAGTTGTCTTATCACGGAAAAAAAACAGAAATGGAAATGCTTTGAAGTGGATAGAAGATTACCCACCTTTCCAAGTTCATCTTATTTTCAACAAATTTGCCACCTAATTCATCTAACTATTCGGTGGAGTTTGGCTCTGTGATTAGACTCCAACCTCCAACCAATCCGCCATCTTATAAGAAAAAAAAAGAAAAAAGAAGTTTGTTCATTTTAACTTTGAGGAAGAGTGTTGTCTTATCATATTGAAGCTGGTGAATAAAGGATTGAATGCAATGTCATTCTCCCCCTTTTTTTTTCCTTAATATATTAATTTTATTTAAAAAGTATAAAATATTTTAAGTACAAAAATATAAAATATTTTAATTTTCATTTTAACCTATCTTTTATTTTTTTTAATTATTAACGTATATAAATATTTGAAATTTAAAAAATAAAAAATATTTAAAATTATTTTTATTAGATAAAGCTTAATTAAATTTAAATTTTATTTTAATTTATTTTTTAAACTAATCTCATAAAAAGATTATTTACGAGATTTTTTTTATAAGAATAGAAAAAAAGAATATTATACAAATTCCCATAAAATTTAAGAAAATATTTTCCATAAATTTCAACTTACTTAACAAAATCAACAAACTTATCCAATTCTTTTATTTATAAAACAAGTCAAATATCTAATTTTTAAAATTTTATCATTGAGGAAAAATATTTTTAATAATGGTTGTCAATTACGTTTTTTTTTTTTTTTAATTCTAATTGAAGATTAAACTTAAAAATTTACAAGTTTGAGGTAGTAAAATTCAGTTTAAATAACTTGTATTCACTAATAATTAACACTTGACATAATTAAAAAAAAATAATTTTATTTAAAAATACAAGATATTTAGAATTTAAAAAATAAAATATTTAAATTTCATTTTAACTCATTTTCTTTAAATTTTTAATATAAAATGTTTAAAATTTTATTTTAGAAGTTTTATTAGATAAAGCTTAATTGAGTTTAGAATTTAATTTTAACTTATCTTTTTTTAATATCAAGTTGATATGATGGAAGTATTTTTGGTAAGGCACCAACTTGGATTTGCCAAGTTATTATACCCTCTATAGCAAAGTCATATATTAGAAATCTTAACTCGCAAAGCGGTTATTAGAAGCCTTAGCTCGCAAGGTAGTTTTCTTAGCTAAAACAAGAGTTTTCAATCAAATAATAATTGAAGGAACTCTTTAGTTGCAATACAAGCAATTTTCAGTAACTCTAAATCCCTATTAATTTGAGGAATTATTTTGGATATTTTGTAGATGACTCGTGGGATTTCATTTTAATATGTGAATCAATTTTGTAATGGGGGTACCTCATAGTCTTGCTTCCAAATAGTTTCATGACAGTTATTTCTCATGCAATCCTGTGTCTCAAATTAGTTTTGTATTGTCATCTCTACTGCTTTTAGGGCATTGCAATGAAATAATCTTTATGGGATTTTGTTTGCATGTTTGACACTTCAATTATATGATTTTTTTTATACCGCTAATCATAAGCATATGTGTGAGAAAGCTAATAACTCAAAAACTAATAACCAAAATTGTCAATTGTATCCACTATTAATTAATACTTGATATAATTAAAAAATAATAATTTTATTTAAAAAATATAAATATATGAAATTTAAAAAATATAAAATATTTAAAATTTTATTTTAAAAATAAATTATTTTTATTAGATAAGTCCTAACTGAATTTAAAAATTTATTTTTAACTTATTATTTTTTAATTATAAATTTAATTATTAATATTAGATAATGCTTAACTTAATAATGTCATTTTAATTATATATATTTAATTTATTAGTTTAAACAGAAATTATCAATTGAATTAAAATTTTGAATTAATAGTTTTGTTATTCAGTAATTTTGATTAACCAATCCTAACTATTAAATAAGGACAATATTGATTCAAAATTTTAATTCGATTGGTTATTTCGTTTCGGGCTAAATATTACTAAATCAATGTACATTGGTATACAAATTAACATAATAACTAATTTTTTTTAATAAATAAAAATAATAATTTAATTGGTTAATATTTATTTAATTTAGATAAAATAAAAAATAAAAATTAAATTATTATTGTGCAGATAAATATGAAGGAGCGGAAGCATGTAAATGGTTAGATTAGAGCATTGAATTTTAAAAATTTTCTTCTAGAGTTACATGCAACATATCACATCTTTTATGTGCCTAATTAATTTCAATGCTCAATTGTATATTAAAACACTTTTAATATGTATTAGGATCTATATTTGTCATTCAAGAATATGAATTAACAAATTAATTCATTTAAACCCTAGTTTAAAAGAAAAGTTAGAGCACTAACCTCTTTAATGCAATATGGATGTGATTGGCACCTTTAAGAAGCACCTAGGACCCCAAATATTGTCCCTCTAGCTTGTCCACACCAAGATCACCAATGGACAGCCCCCAATTTTGCTTATCAAGCCTTGCCACCCAATTATAAATTGGGTTTTTGCCTTTAGAGAGTTTGTATATGTGTATAGGATACTAGAAACAATTTTTAACAATTTTAATTCAAAGAAATTTGGGTAATTCTCTTTGAATTGATGAGAAAAGATGAAGAGAAGAGGGAGATGAAGAAGTGCCGCCACCTTTGAGAGAATGTGAGAGTGTTGGCTGATTTTTTTTTCATATAACATCACTTTATATAATTAGGTAAAGTAATTATGTCAAACCCCATTTGCTATGAATATTATGTTCTCTTTTAATTCCAGTTCTTGATTAATTAGATTTTCTTGTCAAAAACTCTTTTCTGACTAAATCTGTCTGTCTTGGCCAGGAACTTGAAACATCAAGAACAATTAAATGAACATAGGACTTTATCCCTATTTACTTAGGGTAACAGATTCCATCTTGATCAACACCTACCTTCACATATAACTAGTAGGAGCCAACACATGCTCATATACCCATACACAGTACAAGTATGAAAGCAGTATCAAACTCAAACCACCTATATACAAGATAATTGTGTTATCTCAGGTCTAAAGATTATATGCACTGATATGATATATGACAATGCATTGACAAGAGTAAACTCCATATGCTTGTCATATACGTCACTAGTTCGGCCTACTTATCATGTATAAGTGCTTATCATGTTTGTCATGTGGCATGAGACTCACAATTCCATTTTATTTATATCTCATATAAATACAATCTTTCTGGATAAGTCATGTCCTGTGTGAAGTATCCTCGATTGTGAACCAATTTATGATACTTTGTGCAAGAAATACTGTCACTCATATTCTTAACAACTTAAGAATAGAATTTCTAACAAAATATCAATGGAACTTTTCTATTATACATAAATATATTATGTAAATGGAAAAGTGAAATTGCCTTTATTAATAAAATATGTATAAGATACATACTAAATGATATGCTCTAGGGCATACTACTAACAATCTCTCACTAGAACTAGAGCCATTCATTACAATATCTTAGACCCATCTTCTCAAGATGTCGGTCTAACTGAGCTTGTGACATAGGCTTCGTGAATGGATCAGTTGGATTTTCAGCTAATGCTAATTTCTGCATGACTACATCGCATTGCCCAACTATCTCTCTGAATGTGGTAGCGCTTTTCTATGTGTTTGGATTTCTGGTGAGACCGTGGTTCCTTATCCAAACAGCCTCTTTTGTAACATCTGATGCAGCAATGTACTCAGCCTCTGTAGTGGAATCAGTAGTCGTACTCTATTTGGAACTCTTCCAATTGACTGCACCTCCATTACAAATGAACACAAACCCAGAGGTAGACTTTCTATCATCAGATATATTGGAAATCAGAATCAATATAACCATCCAATTGCAAGTCACCACTTTCATAAATCAATAATAAATCCTTAGTTCTTCTCAAGTACTTAAGGATATTCTTAACAGCTATCCAGTGTTCCAAACCTGGATTGGATTGAAACCTGATAGTCAAACTAACAGCAAGTGTGATATCCGGCTTAGTACACATCATTGCATACATCAAACTTCCAATAGCCGAAGCATATGGAATCCTGGCCATTTTATTTCTTTCTTCAGGTGTCTTTGGAGACATCTCTTTAGAAAGATGGATACTATGTCTTACTGGTAACAATCCTCTCTTGGAATCAAGCATGTTAAACCTCTTTAACACCTTTTCCAAGTACATACTTTGGGATGAACCAATTATTCTTTTTGCTCTATCTCTATAGATGTGAATTTCAAGAATATAGGTTACCTCCCCTAAGTCTTTCATGGAGAATGTATTTGACAACTATACCTTTACAGTTGTCAACATACCTATGTCATTACCTATCAACAGAATATCATCCATATATAAGACAAGGAAAGTGATAGCACTATCACTAACCTTCTTATATCACTTTCCTTGTCTTATATATACATGGTTCATCCACATTTTTGATAAAACCAAATGAATTAATGGCTTCATCAAAACGGATGTTCCAATTCCTCGAAGCTTGTTTCAACCCATAAATGGATTGCTTTAGCTTGCATGTAACACCCCTATGTTCGGTAGTGCGTTCTACTGCTCCGGTGACCAGTGTTGTCCGGACAGCTAGGATGCCTAGAACTACACTTCAATATGAGTGAGGAGACATAAAATAATGAAATACAAGAAAAGAAAATACAAGAAAAATAAAGGAAAAATAATAGCAAAGAAATGTAACCAAGTTAAGCGAGCCGAGAACCCTAGCGATGGTGATCAGACCGGAAGTCACGGCGTGGACCGTTGACTAGCCCTGGACCGCGGGGAACCCTGGAAAATATTTTTAGGACTTAAAAAGACATCAATTGAAGTAGGAATATCATTAGAAATATCAAAGAAAAATTAAATTATTAGTACAAGGAAAAGTGAGAAATCGAAAAACAGATAAAACCCGGTGTTACCGAAAAATCGGGAATGCAACCCGAACAGGGGCATTATGGTCATTTGACATCCCGAATTGTCTTTTGACCTAAATTTCCATTAAAAATAAATAATATTACACTTAGAAATAAAATGAAAAATTAATTTGGTAGTACCTAAAGTAAATAACAAGAATTAAGGGTTTAATGTGGAATAAGTGAGAATTTAACTTATTAAATGATTAATTTGTGTGAGTGGGCCACTAATGAATAAAATAAAAACAAAATGGGGCAGCTGTAATTTCATTACACCATCAGAAACTTCATCTTCTCCAAGTGCTCTTAACCTTGCCGAAATGAAGGATTGGAAGTCCACCATTGCCGTTTTCCTTAAGCTTCATTTAACCTCCTCATTTCACTTCCAATCATTTAGGTTTCTTCATTAAAGATTGTCTACACATCATAAGGAAGAGCTTGATACCAAAATCAAGAAGTTTAGTAAAGGTTTAGCAAGTCCCAACCATAGGTAAGTTTACAATTTTGAATATTGCTTTGTTAAACTTTGTGTACATGTTATGGGTGTGTGCTTTGTGAAGAAAATTTTCAAGTTTGAAGAGTTCTTGATATATCCAGTTTGGACAGCCATGGAGTTGTGTATTTGATGATTTATTATTACATATATTTGATGTAAATTCATGTTAAGTAGAGGGATTTAATATCCTAGTAAGTTATTTCCATGAAAATGTGGTGATTGTGTACTTGACTTGGAGATTGACGAATTGTGGGACACTTTGGTATTGTAGAACATTTCGGCAGCCTTGGGACTCTTTGATAAATGTATGAGTTCATGAAGATATTGGCAGAATTATGACATTGAGGATTAATGGATATGTATATAAATTAGTTGTGTAAAGTGTATGTAGGAATTAGTAATGTTTATGTGTATATGTGATTGTACTTAGACTTTGTAAATTTGAGTTTATTTGGTGTATTGAGGATGTGTGTAATCTGCACAAAGTGATTTTAAAGTGAAGTGGTATATGGTTTTGGTAATGTACCAAAACAGAATTGGTAAGGGAAGTGGACATATAGTAAGGTAAATGTGTCATTGATGTATGTTTAAGTAAGGTAATTAAGGGCAGTATACATTTTAGCCTATAACTTTAAATGTGTAACCTCAATTGGTATGAGAGCAATTGGAGGTGAAACTAGGCACAAAATGTGCCAACTTTCATTGAGAAAGCATACCAAAATTCTGCTTGCAAGGTGACATGAAAAATGACCAATTTGGATTAAGTGCAATTGAAACCTGAAAACTGACCAATTTGGCAGCAGTTAGTATTTAGGCCATAACTCACTCAAAACAGGTCCAATTGACCTGAAATTTTAACCATGGATAGTTAAGACCCATACCTACAAGTCTTATGAAGACACCAAAGCCCAGAAATGACCATAAGCAAGTCAAACAGCTTGCACAAGTTCGGGTCCAAAAATTGGCCGAACCAGAGTTGACCAAATTGACCTAAAATTGACCTAATTTGATGCCATTTGACCAGTAATAGTATAATGACCATAACTTGGTCTACTTAACTCAGAATGACCTAAAATTTTTCCCCGCGCTCCATAAGACATAGATCTACAAGTTTGTAGTTTTGATCGAAACCCGAAAACCGAGGGAACTAGGTCGTCCGGCTAGGTCAAACTAGTATCCCGGAAATCCATCAATTTGCAATAAAATGCAAGGAAACGCAGTTTACATAGAAATGAGTTTGGTAACACGTACCAACCCTAAAATACTATCGAAAATGATATATTAATAACGTCAAAACCTAATTTACCTAGAACACATCAAGGGTCGATATATTAGGTGATTAAGCAAATAAAGGTATTCAGTGAATAATTGAATTCAGTGAATTACTTATCAAGCATTATCGATAGAGACAATTTAATTTAGTACTGAAACACTTCAAATTGTGTTTCTCAGTTAGTAAAGACTCAGGAAAAGGGAAGGAAACACTGAGTCCATACCAGGAGACAGTCATCAGAGGTTTGTGCACAACTAGTTTTCAACTGATTTTGCTCTGAATAATATTTCATATGATTAATTATATGTTATTGTTTTAAATTGTGTTTGTGCACAACATTTATTTCTTTTGAATTTTTCAATTGAAATAAATTATGACTATTTGTATATTATTATTTTCAATTATGGAAATGTGTTTGAATGGATACTTATTGCTTGAAAAGCATTGTAAATGGTTTGAAACTGTGGAAAAATTGATTTAGTGTAAATTGTGAAAGTTGAAGTTAATTATGAATTTTGTTGCCATCTTGTGAATGAAATTATGACTTTGAAAATTTTGAGATAAAATGTGTTTAGTGTTATCAGAGCAAAGTAGGGACGGCGATACGTAACGCCTACGATTCTTGGGAACTCTCACGAGTGAACTCAGGAGCTTGCAGGAATGGCGATACGTAATGCCTGCAAGTGCTCTGATAGGTACCACCCAAGAGCTTGCAGGGACGACGATACGTAACACCTGCAGGTGCTTTGGTAAGTACCCTTAAATGCTAGCATTGATCGGAAAATTGTGTCATGGCCTAAGTTGTGTATGAATTAGTAACACTGTGTTCTTAAATTATTTGACTAAATTGTGTTATTATGAGCTTTAATAATTTGTGAAATGGAGTTTAAATTCTTATTGACATTCACTGTCTTCTGAATTTAACTATGGTTTTAAGTATCCACTATTTGTATGATTTATGAATTGTGATTTAAAGATGTATTTGGTTAATGTTATGCACCACTGAGACATTGTCTTAGCGATAGCTTTTTATTGTTGTCGCAGGTAGACAGACAGACAGGGCAGCAGACTAGGCTGCTAGTAGCTACAGCGAGAGATTACGGGGTATAATGAGTATACCCACATTTTGTATTTTGTAATGTAATGTATGTTCACTGTATGTACATATTGTTGTTGATTTTGAGCAGTTGTAAATTCAAATTGTACCTTGAAGTTGTAAAATAATTATGAGTTATTTTGGCTTGTAAAAATTGTATTATATTTTCTTTATCTCAGTCCTTGAAAAATTACTGTGAATTTGACTTGAGAAATATGTTGTGTTGAGAAAAATGTTGAAGTTGAGACTTGGAAATATATTGAAGTGCTTTTTACAGGTTTTCTGAAGAACTGTTTTATCCAAAATATAGATGGCACTCTGCCAAAATTTCTACATAAATTCCAAATAATTCAAATGTGTTAGTTCTATCATTTCAGTTCAAAAAGGTTTTTAACACATGTAAATAGTGCTCACCACTGTAAAAGAAGTAAGAAAAGTTTTTAAAATCCCTTGTAATGTATTTAATGGGTTATCAGGAGACGGAGTTGGTAATTCATTAGGTATACTACGGGATCATATTATGCCTTACAGAGGGATAGGGTGTGACATGTTTTAGTGGTATCAGAGCTAGTTTTTAAATTCTATTTTCACATGTTATTTGAATATTCTTTCTTCATAGTACAACTGCTCAATATCATTGTTTAATACATACAGTACATTACATTATAAATATGCACTAACGGGAGGAAATCTCCTTGTGTTATTTGATCCGGGTTCTACCCATTCTTATGTGAGTGCTAGCACCATTGATTGCATTGCTGTTCCATGTACACAAATGGACTTTGAGGTGCTAGTAACAAGTCCGCTCGGACAGGAGGTCAGGGTTAATGGAATATATAGAGATTGTCCTTTGGTGATCCAAGGACACACTTTCCTGTCTGATCTCATTGAAATGCCCTTCAGAGATTATGATATCATCTTGGGCATAGATTGGTTAGCTAGGCATCATGCCATGATTGACTGTAGGCTGAAGACAGTCACTTTTGGCCTTCCTCGATCTGATGATGTGGTAATACATGGGAGAGGCGATTATTGCCATCAAACATCATTTCGGCCGCACTAGCCGTAAAAATGATCGAAAGGGTGTGAAGCCTACTTGGCACATGTGGTAGACACCCAAGTGGGGAGTCCAAAGATTGAAGGACATCCCTACAGACATGACTTTCGATGTGTTTCTGATGAATTGCCGTGATTACCTCCTAAAGAGAAGTGCGCTTTGAAATTAATATTATGCTCGTGTGGATCCAATCTCCATAACGCCATACAGAATGGCACCAGCAGAGTTGAAGGAGTTGAAGATACAATTGCAAGAACTACTTGAAAAGGGCTTCATCCGCCCTAGTGTGTCACCCTGGGGAGCACCAGTGTTGTTTGTTAAGAAGAAGGATGGTACTCTCCGCTTATGCATTGACTACCGGCAGTTGAATAAGGTGACAATAAAGAACAGATATCCATTGCCTCGCATTGATGATCCGCTTGATCGATTGAAGGGTGCATTGTATTCTCCAAAATTGATTTGCGATCCGGTTATTATCGATTGAAGGTGCAAGAGCAGAGTATTCCAAAAGCGCCGTAACTCGGTATGGCCACTATGAGTTTCTAGTAATGCCATTCGGGTTAACAAATGCTCCAGCTGCTTTTATGGATTTGATGAACACTATCTTCAGACCATATCTTGATCAATTTGTGGTGGTGTTTATTGATGACATTTTGATATATTCAAGGAATGCAGGGGAGCATGACAGCATATCCATGATTGTACTGCAGACTTTAAGAGAGAAATAGTTATACGCCAAATTGTCGAAATGTGAATTTTGGCTGAAAGAAATCTCCTTTTTGGGACATGTTGTGTCAGCTGAAGGGATCAAGGTAGATTCCAGCAAGGTAGAAGCTATCCTTAATTGGAAGCCGCCAGAACATCACGTAAATTCGCAGCTTTAGGTTTAGGTGGATATTACCATCGGTTTGTGAAGGGGTTTTCTATGTTATCTTCTCCACTGACCAAACTGCTTCGAAAAGATGTAAAATTTCAGTGGACTAATAAATGCCAGCAAAGTTTTGATGTGTTGAAGAGGTGTTTGACTGAAGCTCCAGTCCTCACTTTACCTACTTCGGGTAAAGAATACACAGTTTATAGTGATGCTTCTCACAATGGGTTAGGCTGTGTACTGATGCAAGATCGGAATGTCATTGCTTATGCATCACGCCAGCTGAAACCGCATGAGAGGAACTACCCAACACATGATCTGGAGCTAGCAGCTATTGTTTTGCTCTGAAGATCTGGAGACACTATTTGTATGGGGAGAAATGCTACATTTACACAGATCACAAGAGCTTGAAGTATTTGGGCACCCAGAAGGAATTGAATTTGAGGCAGAGGAGATGGTTAGAACTCATCAAAGATTATGATTGCTTAATAGACTATCAGCTAGGGAAAGCAAATGTGGTGGCTGACGCCTTAAGTCGCAAAACTATGGCAAGTCTCAGAGTTTCTCCTTTGTCCATGGTATATGAATTGAAAGCACAACATGCCAGTTTAGAGATTGATGATGAGGGACAGACAGTAGTTGCATGGCATGTACAACCAGTGTTGATTGATCAGATCAGAATGGCTGCTCAAAGTGATGAAAAATATCAGAAGCTACTAAAAGAAGTCCAGCAGGGCAAGAAACCTGAATTTTCTGTGAGAGATGATAGTTTATTGCTACATCAGGGCAGAATGTGCGTTCCTAGTGATGTGAAATTGAGACAAATCATTATGAAGGAAGCACATGAGTCTCCATTTGCTATGCACCCTAGTGGAACTAAAATGTACAGAGGGCTGAAAGAGCATTACTGGTGGATGGGTATTAAGAGATATATAGCTGAATTTGTTTCCAAATGCCTAACTTGTCAGCAAGTAAAGGCTGAACATCAAGTTCCAGCTAGTTTGTTACATCCTTTGTCAGTACCAGAGTGGAAATGGGAACGAATAACTATGGATTTTGTTATAGGACTTCCAAGGACACAGAGTAGTCATGATGCAGTATGGGTTATAGTTGACAGATTAACCAAGTCTGCTCACTTTTTGCCAGTTCGGATGGACTATAGCCTGGAAAGATTGGCCAGATTGTACATATATGAGATTGTAAAATTGCATGGAGTGCCAATATCAATTGTGTCTGATAGAGATCCTAGGTTCACTTCTAGATTCTGGGGTAGTCTTCAGAGAGCCCTAAGAACTAGATTGAACTTCAAAGACAAAGATTCCACCCACAGCATGGATGGCCACCTGAAAGGGTTATTCAGATATTGGAGGATATGCTACGGCTTGTGTGATTGAATTTGAAGGTAGTTGGGATACACACTTGCCTTTGATTGAATTTGCTTATAACAACAGCTACCAATCAAGCATAGAGATGCCTCCATATGAAGCTTTGTATGGCAGAAAGTGCAGAACTCCCTTATGTTGGGATGAAGTAGGTGAAAGGAAGATGATTGGGCCAGAAATTGTTCAACAGACAGAGGAAAAGATCAGATTGATTAGAGATAGACTCAAGGCTGCATCAGACCGTCAGAAGTCCTATGTTGATCTGAAAAGAAGAGATATTGAATATGCAGTGGGTGATAAGGTATTCCTCAAAGTTTCTCCTTGGAAGAGGATTATGAGATTTGGTAGAAAAGGGAAACTGAGTCCTCGTTTCATCGGACCATATGAGGTTCTGGAAAGAGTGGGTCCTTTGGCATACCGGTTGGCATTACCTCCAGAGCTAGCAAGGATACACAGTGTCTTCCATGTGTCCATGTTAAGGAGGTACAGATCTGACCCATCTCATGTACTATCAGTTGAAGAGATTGAGGTAAAACCAGACCTCTCATATGAGGAAGAACCCATAAAAATTCTGGCATATGAGGTGAAGCAGCTGAGGAATAAACAGATACATCTGGTTAAAGTGCTGTGGAACCATCATTCAGGCCAGGAAGCTACTTGGGAACGTGAAGAGGATATGAGGAGACAGCACCCACAGCTGTTCAGAGACTAATACCAAGTAAAATTTTGAGACGAAATTTATTTAAGGGGGGGAGAATTGTAACACCCCTATGTTCGGTAGTGCGTTCTACTGCTCCGGTGACCAGTGTTGTCCGGACAGCTAGGATGCCTAGAACTACACTTCAATATGAGTGAGGAGACATAAAATAATGAAATACAAGAAAAGATAATACAAGAAAAATAAAGGAAAAATAATAGCAAAGAAATGTAACCAAGTTAAGCGAGCCGAGAACCCTAGCGATGGGTGACCGCACCGGGAAGTCACGGCGTGGACCGTTGACTAGCCCTGGACCGCGGGAAACCCTGGAAAATATTTTTAGGACTTAAAGAGACATCAATTGAAGTAGGAATATCATTAGAAATATCAAAGAAAAATTAAATTATTAGTACAAGGAAAAGTGAGAAATCGAAAAACAGACAAAACCTAGTGTTACCGAAAAATTGAGAATGCAACCCGAACAGGGACATTATGGTCATTTGACATCCCGAATTGTCTTCTGACCTAAATTTCCATTAAAAATAAATAATATTACACTTAGAAAATAAAATGAAAAATTAATTTGGTGGTACCTAAAGTAAATAACAAGAATTAAGGGTTTAATGTGGAATAAGTGAGAATTTAACTTATTAAATGATTAATTTGTGTGAGTGGGCCACTAATGAATAAAATAAAAATAAAATGGGGCAGCTGTAATTCCATTACACCATCAGAAACTTCATCTTCTCCAAGTGCTCTTAACCTTGCCGAAATGAAGGATTGGAAGTCCACCATTGCCGTTTTCCTTAAGCTTCATTTAACCTCCTCATTTCACTTCCAATCATTTAGGTTTCTTCATTAAAGATTGTCTACACATCATAAGGAAGAGCTTGATACCAAAATCAAGAAGTTTAGTAAAGGTTTAGCAAGTCCCAACCATAGGTAAGTTTACAATTTTGAATATTGCTTTGTTAAACTTTGTGTACATGTTATGGGTGTGTGCTTTGTGAAGAAAATTTTCAAGTTTGAAGAGTTCTTGATATATCCAGTTTGGACAGCCATGGAGTTGTGTATTTGATGATTTATTATTACATATATTTGATGTAAATTCATGTTGAGTAGAGGGATTTAATATCCTAGTAAGTTATTTCCATGAAAATGTGGTGATTGTGTACTTGACTTGGAGATTGACGAATTGTGGGACACTTTGGTATTGTAGAACATTTCGGCAGCCTTGGGACT
Organism: Hevea brasiliensis; assembly: GCF_030052815.1. Taxonomy (NCBI): domain Eukaryota; kingdom Viridiplantae; phylum Streptophyta; class Magnoliopsida; order Malpighiales; family Euphorbiaceae; genus Hevea; species Hevea brasiliensis. The sequence continues at coordinate 87,890,453 of NC_079500.1, forward strand.
CTTTGATAAATGTATGAGTTCATGAAGATATTGGCAAAATTATGACATTGAGGATTGATGGATATGTATATAAATTAGTTGTGTAAAGTGTATGTAGGAATTAGTAATGTTTATGTGTATATGTGATTGTACTTAGATTTTGTAAATTTGAGTTTATTTGGTGTATTGAGGATGTGTGTAATCTGCCCAAAGTGATTTTAAAGTGAAGTGGTATATGGTTTTGGTAATGTACCAAAACAGAATTGGTAAGGGAAGTGGACATATAGTAAGGTAAATGTGTCATTGATGTATGTTTAAGCAAGGTAATTAAGGGCAGTATACATTTTAGCCTATAACTTTAAATGTGTAACCTCAATTGGTATGAGACCAATTGGAGGTGAAACTAGGCACAAAATGTGCCAACTTTCATTGAGAAAGCATACCAAAATTTTGCTTGCAAGGCGACATGAAAAATGACCAATTCGGATTAAGTGCAATTGAAACCTGAAAACTGACCAATTTGGCAGCAGTTAGTGTTTAGGCCATAACTCACTCAAAACAGGTCCAATTGACCTGAAATTTTAACCATGGATAGTTAAGACCCATACCTACAAGTCTTATGAAGACACCAAAGCCCAGAAATGACCATAAGCAAGTCAAACAGCTTGCACAAGTTCGGGTCCAAAAACTGGCCGAACCAGAGTTGACCAAATTGACCTAAAATTGACCTAATTTGATGCCATTTGACCAGTAATAGTATAATGACCATAACTTGGTCTACTTAACTCAGAATGACCTAAAATTTCGCCCCGCCTTCCATAAGACATAGATCTACAAGTTTGTAGTTTTGACCGAAACCCAAAAACTAAGGGAACTAGGTCGTCCGGCTAGGTCAAACTAGTATCCCGGAAATCCATCAATTTGCAATAAAATGCTAGGAAACGCAGTATACATAGAAATGAGTTTGGTAACACGTACCAACCCTAAAATACTATTGAAAATGATATATTAATAACGTCAAAACCTAATTTACCTAGAACACATCGAGGGTCGACATATTAGGTGATTAAGCAAATAAAGGTATTCAGTGAATAATTGAATTCAGTGAATTACTTATCAAGCATTATCGATAGAGACAATTTAATTTAGTAGTGAAACACTTCAAATTGTGTTTCTCAGTTAGTAAAGACTCAGGAAAAGGGAAGGAAACACGAGTCGGACTGTGAGACGATCATCGAGGTTTGTGCACAACTAGTTTTCAACTGATTTTGCTCTGAATAATATTTCATATGATTAATTGTATGTTATTGTTTTAAATTGTGTTTGTGCACAACATTTATTTCTTTTGAATTTTTCAATTGAAATAAATTATGACTATTTGTATATTATTATTTTCAATTATGGAAATGTGTTTGAATGGATACTTATTGCTTGAAAAGCATTGTAAATGGTTTGAAACTGTGGAAAAATTGATTTAGTGTAAATTGTGAAAGTTGAAGTTAATTATGAATTTTGTTGCCATCTTGTGAATGAAATTATGACTTTGGAAATTTTGAGATAAAATGTGTTTAGTGTTATCAGAGCAAAGTAGGGACGGCGATACATAACGCCTACGATTCTTGGGAACTCTCACGAGTGAACTCAGGAGCTTGCAGGGATGGCAATACGTAACGCCTGCAAGTGCTCTGATAGGTACCACCCAAGGGCTTGCAGGTGCTTTGGTAAGTACCCTTAAATGCTAGCATTGATCGGAAAATTGTGTCATGGCCTAAGTTGTGTATGAATTAGCAACACTGTGTTCTTAAATTATTTGACTAAATTGTGTTATTATGAGCTTTAATAATTTGTGAAATGGAGTTTAAATTCCTATTGACATTCACTGTCTTCTGAATTTAACTATGGTTTTAAGTATCCACTATTTGTATGATTTATGAATTGTGATTTAAAGATGTATTTGGTTAATGTTGTGCACCACTGAGACATTGTCTCAAGATAGCTTTATTCTTTGCCGGTAGGCAGACAGACAGGCAGGCAGGACTAAATTTGCTAGTACCTACGTTGAGAGATTAGGGTATAATGAGTATACCCACATTTTGTATTTTGTAATGTAATGTATGTTCACTTTGTATGTACATATTGTTGTTGGTTTTGATGATTGTAAATTCAAATTATACCTTGAAGTTGTAAAATAATTATGAGTTATTTTGGCTTGTAAAAATTGTATTATATTTTCTTTATCTCAGTCCTTGAAAAATTACTGTGAATTTGACTTGAGAAATATGTTGTGTTGAGAAAAATATTGAAGTTGAGACTTGGAAATATATTGAAGTGCTTTTTACAGGTTTTCTGAAGAACTGTTTTATCCAAAATACAGATGGCACTCTGCTAAAATTTCTACAGAAATTCCAAATAATTCAAATGTGTTAGTTCTATCACTTCAGTTCAAAAAGGTTTTTAACACCTGTAAATAGTGCTCACCACTGTAAAAGAAGTAAGAAAAGTTTTTAAAATCCCTTGTAGTGTATTTAATGGGTTATCAGGAGACGGAGTTGGTAATTCATTAGGTATACTACGGGATCATGTTATGCCTTACAGAGGGATAGGGTGTGACATTGCATACCTTGGAACTATCTTGGGATTCAAAACTCCTAGGTTGTTCCATGAAAATGTTTTCATCAATGTATCCATTGAGAAAAGCTATTTTGATATCCATTTGCCAAATCTCATAATCATAGTATGCAGCTATAGCTAATAGAATCCTAATTGATTTAAGCAAGGCAACAGGCGAGAAAGTCCCCTCATAATCGATTCCTTACTTTTGGCAAAACCCTTTCGCTACTAGCCTTGCTTTGTAGGTCTCTACCTTTCCATCAGAATCAATTTTCTTCTTGAAAAACTCATTTATTCCCTATAGGTACAATACCTTCAGGTGGGTCAACAAGGTCCCAAACTTGATTCTTATGCATGGAATCAATTTTGGATTTCATAGCTTCAATCCATTTTGAAGAGTCTATATCTGATATAGCTTTTTCATAGGTAAGAGGATCATCTCCATGATCTACTTCTTCATGAGTAAACAACTCTTGTTCATCTTCATGAAGAAAACCTTATCTCACTGGTGGGTGAGATATCCTGATTGATCTGCGAGGAATTACTGTAGATGTTTCATCAATAGGTGTAGGTTGACTAGATGGATCTATATCCATTTGATCTGTTGGTTGGTCAGAATTCTCCAATTCTAACTCTATTTGCCTTCCTTTTCCACCTTCTTTAATGAACTGTTATTCAAGAAATATGGCATCTTTGCTTACCACAACCTTTTATGATGTAGGCAAATAAAAATAATATCCAAAACTTTTTTTTAGATATCCAACAAATTGACCTTTTTCTGATTTGATTCCAATTTATCAGTGTTTAACTTTTTAATATAAGCTGGATAACCCCAAATCTTAACATGCTTAAGACTTGATTTTCTTCCATGCCATATAAGGTGTGGAAGAAACTGATTTAGATGGAATCTTATTCAGAATATGCAAAGCTGATTCTAATGCAAATCCCCTAAAGGAGATTGGCATATCAGTATAGCTCATCATACTACGTACCATATTTAATAGGGTACGATTTCTACTTTCAGATATACCATTCAACTGTGGCGTTCTTGGAGGAGTCAATTGGGAAACAATGACATTCTCTTTCAAGTATTCATCAAATTCAGTACTTAAGTATTCACCTCCACGATCTGATCGAAGAGTTTTAATACTTTTTTCCTGTTTGATTTTCTACTTTAGATTTAAATTTTTTGAACTTTTCAAAGGATTCATGTTTGTATTTCATCAAATATAAATATCCAAACGTTGATTTATCATCAGTAAAGGTAATAAAATAATGAAAACTGCCACTATGTATTAGCTCCAAAATATTTTCAGCTTTTAGTCCTTATCCAATAAAGGGTGATCTAGTCATTTTGCCTTGATGGCAGGATTCACAAGTTTGAGTAGGTTCAAAACCCAATGAGGATAAAATCCCTATTTTCTCTAGTTTTGCAATCCTATCTTCTGTAACATGACCTAATCTTAAGTGCCAAAGATATTTTGAACTGGAGTTAATTTTCATCATGGAATTGCATTCTTTTAGATTGCTTGCATTAGATTTGTATTTAACATTATTATCTAAATAATAAAGTCCATTATGCATATAATGTAACATCCTCACTTTAGCTAGTCCGTACAGTCTACTGTTCCTATGACCAATGTCGGTTCGGGCAGCTAGAATATTTGGAATTATAAATAGACTAGAGTGAGGAGTTATAAATAAACTAAATAATACTCATAAAAATCAAGGAAAATTTATAGGATTGAAATACACTAAGGTTAAACGAGCCGAAACCCCAGTGATAAGTAACCCGAAGGGGAAGTGACGGTGAAGACCGTTAACAACCCTAGACCCGGGGAAAAATTTATAAAATAAATTTTGGGACTCCAGAGAAGGGTCATTGAGGTTCTTGTGGCATTAGAATGCCAAGAAGATGCTTAGAAAAATTTTTCAATCGGTAACCACAATTTTGGCTCGTTAAGCCAAACAGAGGGCATTTTGGTCATTTTGTCTTCACAGATGATTTTTTACCAACTTGTCCATTTATGTAAGTGAATTATATAACATAAAATATGAACAAATATTGATAAAAAATTAATTAAAAATGAATAGGAAAAGGAAGAAGAGAAATTGTGAATAAATGAGATTTATTACCTCATGCTTATGTAAGCATGAGGTAATTAAAATGTTTAGCCAATCAAATTAAAGGAAAACACTTATAATACATAAAATGGGCAGAAAAGAAGACAAATTCTAGAAAATTTCAGCAGCCACTCTTCTTCCCAAAGAAGCCACCCCATGCTCCTCCTTCCCTCCTCCATTTTCATGCTTACAAAAGCTTGAATTCCTTAGTCTTTTCTCAACAAAACCCTAACCTAGCAACATAAAACCTTGGTATTTCATCTTGGTGAAGCTCTTGGGAGCAAAAAGAGATCAAAAGGAAGAGTTCTTGCAAGCCTTGGATTAGCTCCATTGCGGTTAGTGACTTAAACTTGTTTTTCTCTTTAAATTCATGTTGAAGGAATGGTAATTGATACAAATTTGCAAGAAAATTTAGTAAACATTATGTGTATGTCTTGCTCTAAATTCCAGCAGCCTTGAACTTGGTAGTGTTTTGAAGAATTCTTAGAATTAAAGTGGTATAGTGGCTGCCCTTAACCTTAATATATTGGTTAGGATAGTGAAAGGTTCAAAATGCAAGTTTTGAGATGGTTGAGCTAGGTTTTAAGCTTGAAATTGAGACTTGTCATGTATTTGGTGAAAGAGAGTATTAATGGTCAATTATTGACCATTTGGCTGTGTGTGAATAAAAAATGAAGTGGTTTGTGTAGTGAGAATTGAGTTTGGTGTGGCTGCCCTTGGTGACCTGCAGGATTGGGCATGAGTCCAGCAGGTTTGAGCAGCAATAACTGGAGTTGTAGAGGTTCAATTGGTGCAAGGCCAATTGGACATGAAACTAGACACATAATGACACAACTTTGGTGAAGAAACCATGCCCAGAAAACCAAACTAAGTTGACCTAAAGATTGCCCTAATCCGGGTGACCTGCATTCTGCCTGGGCAAAATGACCAAATGAATAGTATTTATTCATTTGGTCATAACTCAGTGTAGAAAGGTCCAATTGACCTGAAATTTTACTAGCAACATAGACCTGCAACTTTTATGAAGAAACCTAACCCAAATTATGACCATAACATATTCAAAAAGTGACCTGCAGTCACTGCTCAAAATACAGTAGATTTGGTCAGTCTAGAAATTCTGGAAAAATTATAATCTGGCCAGTTGTAGTTTTTCGGCCATAACTTGAGCTAAAAAACTCTAAATGGAGTGATTCAAAAAAGGAAATGTAACTAGACAAAATAAGGAACAACTTTCATGTTGATCATTTTTCCAAATTCCCACTGCAAAAATGACTAATGAAACAGTAAACACAAAATTTGAAATCTAAAAGTTTTGAATAATTAACATTAAGCTTAGAAATGGTATTGGTAACCAATACCAACAATTTTAAAATATAAAATGTGGTATGTTGGGAGTATTAAAATCAATATACCTATTGTCCATGTAAAAGTCAACATTTTGTTGACTAATGAATTGAATAGTAACCCAAAACTTGAATTTCAAGAATTGTGAAACTTAAAAGTGTAATATGCCTTAGTATACCTAGCAAGATTGATTTGGATAGATTGGTATGCCAATAGGGTTCTGTTAACAGTGCTACATATGGCTTCATGCCATTCTGTGTTTCATGGCCTCCCATGCTATTCTGTGATAAAATAACCTTTGACTATGTTAATTGAGTTATTATACTTGAATTATATCCTTGATGATTATTACAGCTTATTAGCTGTTCTGTCGCACACCGGGAGACACAATGTGACTGATGGTGTGATGGTCCGAGGTACTTAGTACCCAGTGCCAGTTTACCCGTTTATCCAGTCCAGTCGTCTAGTATGGGTTACTCGGGCAATGATAATGAATTTTGCAAATTTTAATCGAATAATACTGCAATAAATATCAGAAATTTAGTCTACAAAAAATGTAAACATACATTCTGCATATTTACTTTATTTTAGTTATTTTATTTTATATTGTCACCACTAAGCAGAATTGCTTAGCGTGTCGCTTTTGCCACGCGCAGGTACTGGAGACATAGCTGGGGAGCCCAGCAGATATCAGACTGGGTAAACTTTCAGAGCTGCATACTGAGTCCAGAGTCACCTCACATTGTAGTGCATTTAATAGGACATTAGGCCACTTTTAATATTTGGTATTTTGTATTTTGTAAACTTCTGTAATGTATATTATAAACTCATATAATTATGCTTTTGATGTAATTATCTATGAACTATGTTCAGAAATAAATAGGAGCATTTCTCATTGAATTGAGTGTGATATGAAATGAATTGAATTTTGAGATACTGAAGTGTTTTGAGAAATTGTTGAGAATATATTGGTGGTTGACTGAGAATGATGTGATGATTTTATTGGAAGTGTTTTTAACAGATTCAGAAGAACTGTTTTTCCAATTTATAGCCGGCACTCTGCCGGATTTTCTATAAAATTTGCGGAAAAATTTAGATTACTCAAAAATTGTAAATAACTAAGTAAAAAGGGTAAATTGAATTGAAATATGATTTGGTGCTCCGGCACACAGTGTGGCATATCTTGCTCAGCTACACTGTAGACGGGTAAGGGTGTCACATATAACTTGAACCAACATATTTATTTCTAAAATAAATATTACAAATATCATTTATGAACTGAAATTCATAACCATCTCTAGTCAAACTAGATATAGAAATGATGTTCTTAAAAGCATCAGGTACATGCAAAACCTTATTTAAATACAAAACATGTCCACACATGTATAAAGATTTAGATCCTATGGCTAAAGCTTTAATAGTTGAGCCATTGCCAACCTGGAGTCTAATATCTCGTTACTACAAGCTGCTACTGCTTGCTATACTCTGGGCAGTTCCTATTCCAGTGCCCATCCTTCTGACAGTGGAAATACTTTCTCTTGCCTTTTTCAGCTTTGGTCTTTGTTTTCTGTTTAGCTATCTTCTTGGAAGATCCTGGAACTTGAGGTTTCTTTTTCTTATTGTCCTTCTTTTTGTTGGACTTTCCAACAGAAGAAGAAGCAATCAAAGCTACCTCTTTTCCTTTATTGCCCGGCATATTCTTTTGGGCCATAACAAGCATGTTAAGTAAACCAGTCAAGGTGTTTTCCTGCTTAGTCATATGGAAATTTGTCACAAAATTCCCAAATGACTCAGGTAGGGATTGAAGGATCAAATCCATTTGCAGTTGGAGTTGGAAATCCATGTTAAAGTCAAGATGTTCCAGCTACTCTATAAGTCGAATCATCTTATGGACATGATCCCCAATATTCTGTCCCTTAAACATTCTCATTCGAAATAGCTGTCTAGATATCTCATATCTAGCATTCCTACTATGCTCACCATACAACTCTTGTAGGTGAAGGAGGATCTCACTAGCACTTTGCATATTTTCATGCTACTTCTATAACTCATTAGTTATAGAAGCAAGCATGTAACACTTGGCTCTCATATCATGCTCCTTCCTCTTGTCCAAAGTGTCATGTTCCTCTTGAGTGGGCTCTGGAGGTAAGGGACCAGGAACATTTGAGTCTAGAACATATCCAATACGTTCTAAGTTCAGGACAAGTTTTAAATTTCTTAGCCAATCAAAAAGATTAGGTTCTGTCAACCTATTATGATCAAGTGTGCTCATAAGTATATTGGATGGTGGTGGTTGTTGTGTGCTCATTATTATCAGAAGAATAATTGCAGAAAATAACTAGATTAATTAGTAAATGTATCAAGTAATTAACCAAAATGATTATGATCTTTTAATCAAATTGGTCCTCCCATTAACTTGGCGAATCATACACTTCCAAAGTAGGAAACGGAAATCCTAGTTGGATGGATTTCTAGTGGGTGAATGAATTCTTATAGTCTTATTGATCATCCTCAGGCATATCCATTATTGGAATTACAATAAACTATAAGTGAGCAACTCCTTGCCCATCACATCTCATGTGAGGTTCAATCCTTTATCTAGCCCCTAATGCTCAAAATCTCAGGCACATCCATTATTGATTCATCTTGCATTAGTTAAGTTGATCCCATTAAGCCAGTAAACATGCAAATAACTTTAATGTCCTCAGGCACATCCATTATTGGGCATCAACTTATTTACATATTTATAACATCTCATGCTTAACAATTATTCTTAAGAAAATCTCTTAAATTAAATGCATCAAATCCAAGTATTTAAAATTTTTTAAAATAATTACCTTAATGGAGGGCCCATAATATAATTTAATTATACCATTTACAACTTAATCATTTGTTTGGAAGATTTAGTGGTCGTCTTAATTACTATTATGGTCTCACTTTGCACATTATCCAATTAGGATGCATATATCATATACTTGCATACATTCCCATACATCTCATGCATACATGGATAAACAATAAATATGGTATGATCACGGACTTTCTAAGGGATTCAATTATGAGCCACTAAGAATTGAATCAGGGCATTCCTAGGTATATTTCATTCATTCATTTTACAAGAGTTACTGAAGGAGTACATCATTAACACTTGATCTTGATTTCCTCCTACTGGTCCCACCAATGCTCTTGACCTCCTTGATCTTCTTGCAATCCAATTACATTGTAATCCTTGGCATACCAAGGCAAATTTACAAGAATATAAACTTTAAAGTCCTCAAATAAATGAAATTATAACCCAAATTATTACAACACTTATAATATATGCCACCAAAAATAAAATTAATTATTTTATAACAAAAAGAAAAATAAAAGAAGTAAATCCAATCACATTGGTCTTTTATTGTCCATGATCATCCATCATGCATATTACCATTTAACAATTAAATAAAACATACATACTAAAATTAAATTGAATATCCCATTTAAAACTAAAAAATTTAGATTTGAATCTCATTCAAACAAATTTAAAAATTCAGATTTGAATCTCATTCAAACAATTGAATCAAAATTTAATTGTTTGATTAAAATTCTTAATTAAACAATTTAATTAAGCATGGACCTAATTATGGGCCTTAAAGCATACAACAATTGCATGATTGAGCCCATAACCATGACCACCAAATGGAGGAAAGAAGAATGCCGCATACATTGATGAATCCAACCAGCAATTAATTTCACACCTTACTCCTCTGTAAGGCATAACATGATCCCATAGAATACCTAATGAACTACCGAACTTCACCTACCGATAACTCATTAAGTACCCTACAAGGGATTTTAAAAACCATTTTCTTATTTTTTGAAAGTGGTGAGCATTTTCTTACATTTAATAGAAGTTTAAAAGCTAGTTAAAATTTTTGTTCATTTTTATTTGTCCGCAAATTTTGAAAAAATTTCGACAGAGTGTCGTCTGTATTTTAAGAAAATAGTTCTTTAAAAACCTGTAAAAACACTTCCTATATCTCATTTCATCAAATCCAACACTACCATAACACCATTTCTCAATTCAATTGTCATAAAAAATAGTACTCAATAATTCCATTCATTTCTCATTAAAGTAAAATTAATTTACATACATCAATACAAAATTTACATTAAAAAATCCAAAATATTATTCTTACAAACTCTATACAACTGTTCAAAGTTAATTTATACATGTACATACGATTACATACACAAATATAAACATTGCATTCAGGGTATAAAATTATACCAGACAAAACTTCAGGGAGGTAGCTCCAAGATCCTCAGCAGCTCACTCTGCTGCTCCTCTAGTCTCTATATCTGCGACAGTAATAACAGCCATTGCTAAGTGCTATGACTCAGTGGTGCACAACATACTAAAATAACATTTATGCATAATTCAAATCACATTTATTCAAATACAGTACTGAAAATGAAAGACAGATGCAAAACATGATCTATAAACTTTTAGTACAAACAGTTTCATTTATGAAGTCTCAAAACAATTTCATAAAAACACACAGTTATATCATGCCATTCAAAACATATTCATCTCAATAGCCGGATGCTTATGAGAAATCACAAGGCTAGCTAGCTCAAACTATGGGTACCCATTTAAATTTCTTCTTCTACTGGCACGCACCTCAACGCTTCAGCCAGAGAAGGAATCAAAATTCGAAACTAATTTCTCTCACTAGTCATGCTAGTGAGACATTTAAATATATGATCATGACACTGTGATTTCAAAACTATCTTATCAATTTATCAAACATTTACTGACAATTAAATCACATATCATCAAATTTTCAACAATTTAGATCAAAAGCATAATGTACATTTCAATCATTATTTCGCAATATACATAAACCACAAATCATTTCATGCACTTTGCAAAGAAATTTTAAAGAATGTTTATGTTGCGCACAAACCTTAAGCGAGTCACCTATTGGCCTTGACTCGATGCCTCGGGTTCTTTCTAGGTATTCTTTTCAACTGAAACACACAGTTTCACAGTGTTTCAGTATCATAATTTATCATAAGTCCAAAAATAAATTCAAATCTATTTATACCTAGCTTTAATATGCTAAACTTGATGTTCTTTAAAATTTATATTTTGGTGTTACTCTTCACGATATTATTCAAGTCAATTTGTTGACTTTCTAATGCTTAATAGGTATGGAAATTCTAATTTCACCCACATACCACATTTTAGTTATCTAATTTGTTGGTTTTGGTTGTTTCCTCAAACTTCAAGTCTCTTAGGCACAAATTTCAAATTTTCAGTTTTGGTGTTCAATTTTGCACTCTTTCATTGGTCATCTTGCTGTGATAATTTGGCTAAGTTTTCTTCATAGAAGTTGTTTCTTATTATCTTAACTTTATTTCCCTTTTTGAATCACTCTATTTGGAGTTTTTTAGCCTAAGTTATAGCCATTTGAACATGGTTGGCTAGATTTAGTGTTACCCAGAATTCTAGGCAAACTTTGGATTTTGGCAATTTTTGTGGGTTGAATACAGGTGGTTTTTTCAAATAGGTTATGGTCAAAATTTGGGTTTGTTTTTTTAATAAAAGTTGTAGGGCTATATCTCGGCTTTCTATCAGTATAAAATTCAGGTCATTTTGACCTTCCTAGACCAAGATATGGTCATTTATGTAACTACTGTTCATTTAGTCATTTTTGTACAGGTCAGTTTGCCCAATTCCAGATTTGGCCTAATTGTTCACTAAGTTATGGTCACTTTTTGAGCATGATTCCTTAATGAAAGATGTGTTATTTTGTGTCTAGTTTCATTCCCAATTGGTCTCACACCAATTGGGTTGGTAAATTTTTAGTTTTGGTCCTTGAAAGTGACCTAGGTTAAGCTACCTGCAGATTGATCCTAACCTATCCGAATTGGAACTTGTTTCCAACAATTCATACACACCACAAATGGTCACAATTGATCATTTCTAAACTCACATAAGGTCAACTACATCATTTGACTAATTCTTAAATTTTTCTCTAATTTTTCATAAGCTCAAAACCCTAGCTACACATAAAGTTCAATCTCATGCATTTCAAAGTGTACATTCATGATCTACACATCTAATTCACCTCAAACAACCATTAAAAACCATCAAACTCATTCATATCAAACCCTAACCCTAGCTGGATGAAATTTATGTTTGGTCCCTCAACAATTATTTTTGTTTGATTTTATACAATTTCTAAGTTAATTAAACTAGAACATAAACATTTAACTATAATTTCCAAGTTTAAATTACTAACCTCAAACTTTGATTTTCAATTTCTCCAAATCTTCAATTTCTTCCTTTTCTTTCTCCTTCAATCTTCTTTTCTAGTTGGGATAATAAGGTTTGATGGAAAATTTTGAGGAATTTAGGGTTGGTTGATGGGATCAAAAGCTTGAGATCAAGCTTTAATGGTGAAGAACCATGGAGAGAAAGGGAGAGTGAGGGTGCCGGCTAGTTTGGGAAGAAGAGAGTGTTTTCTTTTTTTATTTTTTTATGTTATTTTTATCTTTAATTATCTATTTGACTTAGTCCAAATTTATAGAAAAATTAAATTAATTTTTGGCATTATCATGATGTCATCCAAGTGATGTAATAACACTTTTTTATTTTTTTTCTTTTTCTTTTTCATTTATTTTTCTATTAGTTCTTTAATTTAATTCTTGATCACGAAATTTTCATTTCTCCAATTTTATTGGACAATTAGGTCAGGAGTCAGCTCTAGGGATGAATTGACCAAACTGCCCCTCACTGGTTTTATCCGGTTTGTAAGTTATTCTATATTTCTTCCAGATCCCTAACCTAATTATTTGACTTGCTTAACAATTCTTTTCTGTGATTTTCTCTTTTTCACTGTATTCACAATAGTCCTAAGGACCACGACGTCACATTTTATGGTTCAAAATTTGAGTTTAGACTGACCTCGCAGTCATTCCCGAGAAGGTCACTCATCTTTGTAACTCTCGGCTCATTTAACTTCTTGTGTTATGTTTTTCTTCTTTATACTTAACTATTTGGCAATTACTAATTATTTGTGTTCAGGGCTTAACTAGGTGTCTTAGACATGGTTCTAATTCTCTTAATTGTCTAGACCAACACTGGTCACCGGAACAGTGAAATATACAAGACTATGCAAATAGGGGTATTACAATTCTCCCCCCCTTAAAATAAATTTTGTCTTGAAATTTTACCTAGTATCAGTCTCTAAACAGTTGTGGGTGCTATCTCCTCATGTCCTCCTCTCGTTCCCAAGTAGCCTCCTGGCCTGAATGATGGTTCCACAACACTTTCACTAACGGTATCTGCTTATTCGTAGCTGTTTCACCTCATAAGCCAGAATCTCTATGGGTTCTTCTTCATATGTGAGGTCTGGATTCACTTCAATTTCTTCCACTGGTAGTACATGAGATGGGTCTGATCGATACCTCTTCAACATAGATACATGGAAGACGTTATGTATCTTCTTCAACTCTGGAGGTAGTGCCAAATGATATGCCAAAGGACCCACTCTTTCCAGAACCTCATATAGCCCAATGAAACGAGGATTCAGTTTCCCCTTTCTACCAAATCTCATAATTTTCTTCCAAGGGGAAACCTTGAGGAATACTTTGTCACCCACTGCATACTCAATATCTCTTCTCTTTATATCAATATAGGACTTCTGACGGTCTGATGCAGCTTTAAGTCGATTTTTAATCAATTAGATTTTCTCCTCAGTCTGTTGAACAATTTAGGGCCCAATCATCTTTTTTTCACCCACTTCATCCCAACACAGGGGAGTTCTATATTTTCTGCCATACAAAGCTTCATATGGAGGCATCCCAATGCTTGATTGATAGCTATTGTTGTAAGCAAACTCAATCAAATGCAAGTGTCTGTCCCAACTACCCTCAAACTCAATCACACAAGCCCGTAGCATGTCCTCCAAGATCTAAATTACTCTCTCAGACTGGCCATCTGTCTGTGGGTGGAATGCCATGCTAAAGTTCAATCTAGTTCCTAGGGCTCTCTGAAGACTACCCCTGAATCTAGAAGTGAACCTAGGATCTCTGTCTGATACGATGGATACTGGCACTCCATGTAGTCTCACAATCTCATCAATGTACAACTTGGCCAATCTTTCTAAACTGTAGTCAATCCGGACAGGCAGAAAATGAGCAGACTTGGTCAGTCTGTCAACTATAAGCCATACTGTATCATGACTCTTCTGTGTCCTCGAAAGTCCCATCACAAAATCTATAGTTATTCTCTCCCATTTCCATTCTGATACTGGTAATGGATGTAACAAACCAGCTGATACTTGATGCTCTACCTTTACTTGCTGACAAGTTAGGCATTTAGAAACAAATTCTGCTACATCTCTTTTCATACCCATCCACCAGTAATGTTCTTTCAGCCCTCTATACATTTTTGTGCCACTAGGGTGCATAGCAAAAGGAGACTCATGTGCTTCCTTCAAAATGATTTGTCTCAAGTCAACATTATTAGGAATGCACATTCTGTCCTGGTGTAGCAATAGGCCATCATCTCTCACTGAGAACTCAGGTTTCTTGCCCTATCTGACTTCTTCTAATAGCTTCTGATACTTTTGATCATTTTGAGTAGTCATCCTGATTTGATCAATCAACATTGGCTTTACATGCCATGCAACTGCTGTCTGCCCCTCATCATTAATCTCTAAGCTGGCATGTAATACTTTCAACTCATGTACCATAGACAAAGGAGAAACCCGTAGACTTGCTATAGTCTTGCGACTTAAGGCATCAACCACCACATTAGCTTTTCCTGGCTGATAGTCTATCACACAATCATAGTCTTTTATCAATTCTAACCATCTCCTCTGTCTCAAATTCAATTCCTTCTGAGTGCCCAAATACTTCAAACTCTTATGATCTGTATAGATGTAACACTTCTCCCCATACAAATAGTGTCTCCAAATCTTAAGAGCAAACACAATAGCTGCAAGCTCCAAGTCATGTGTCGGATAGTTCCTCTCATGCGGTTTTTGCTGTCGTGATGCATAGGCAATGACATTCCGCTCTTGCATCAATACACAGCCTAACCCATTATGAGAAGCATCACTATAAACTGTACATTCTTTACCCGGTGTAGGTAAATTCAGGACTGGAGCTTCAGTCAAACACCTCTTCAACTCATCAAAACTCTGTTGGCATTTATCTATCCACTGAAATTTCATATCTTTTCGGAGTAGCTTAGTCAATGGAGATGCCAACATGGAGAACCATTTCACAAATCGGCGGTAGTATCCAGCTAAACCCAAAAAACTGCGAATCTCCGTGATATTTCTGGGTGGTCTCCAATTAAGGACAACTTCTATCTTACTTGGATCTACCTTGATACCCTTTGCTGATACTATGTGGCCCAAGAAGGATATTTCCTTCAGCCAAAATTCACACTTCGACAATTTGGCATATAGTTGTTTCTCTCTCAAAGTCTGCAGTACAATCCGCAGATATCTATCATGCTCCTCTGCACTCCTCAAGTAGACCAATATATCATCTATGAATACCACAACAAACTGGTCGAGGTATGGTCTGAAGATAATGTTCATTAGATCTATAAAAGTAGCTGGAGCATTAGTTAACCCGAATGGCATGACCAAGAACTCATAATGGCCATAGCGGGTTCTAAAGGCAGTTTTAGGAATACTCTGCTCTTGTACTTTCAGCTAATAATAACCTGATCTCAGGTCAATTTTGAAGAATACAGTTGTGACACTCCTTACCCGTCTACAGTGTAGCCGAGAAAGATATGCCACACAGTGTACCGGAATACCATATTTTATCTCAATTATTTTTTTTTATCCTTCCTTAATTTATTTCTTCATGGTTATGAAGTGCAATTTGTGAAATTTAACTCATTTATAGAAATTATAAATTCATTTGAGGTTCCGAAAATTTTATAAAAAATCCGGCAGAGTACTGGCTAAAAATGGAGAAAACAGTTCTTCAGAACCTATGAAAAACACTCACAAATATTCATCTATATTCTCAAACTCCAATAACCATCAACATGGTCTCAACAATTTTCAACAATTTCTCAAACTTTCTAATCATTCAATTCACATCATATTTATACTTAAATCATAAATAAATACTCAATTTTCATTTATGATCACCATTGATAGATACTTTCATTAATACATAATCACATGAGTTTCAATATACATGAAAAAATAAAAGTTTAATTACAAAGTTTACAAAGATACAAAACACAAAATACAAAATGAAGCCTAGCATCCTACCAATGCACTGTAGCTGAGAGGTGACACAGGACATTAGCAGATCTGACTCTCTCACGCTAACTGGGGTCTACTGGGATCGCGCTCTGTATCTCCAGTACCTACGCATAGCAAAAAGCAACACGCTAAGTAATAATGCTTAGTGGTGCCAATAATAAAATAAAAAGAACTAAAAGAAAATAAATATGTAGTGTGTATATTAATGTCTCATGCAGATAAATTTTTGGTAATTATTTGTAGTCTTATTTATTTGGTACTTGTTATATCCATTATTTCATTAAATTTATCAACTTTCATTTTTGGTTATCCAAGTAACCTATACTGAATGACTGGACTGGATAAACAGGTAAACTGGCACTGGGTACCAAGTACCTTGGGCCGTCACACCATCGGTCACATAGTGTCTCCCGGTGTGCAACAGAACAACTGATAAGCTGTAATAACATTAGGCACAAGGCCAAGTATCATCATAATATCATAATGGCTAAAAGCCATAAAATCACAGAATGGTATAATGACATGTGCAGTACTGCTAACTGAACCCTATTAGCATGCCAACCTATCCAAATCAATTTTATTAGGTGTATTAGGGTACATTTCCAAGTTTTTTGATTGAATTTTTCATGCTTTACATGTAAGGTTACTATTCATTTTACTATTTAGGTCAAATTATTGACTTTTCAATGCATAATAGCTACATAAGTTCTAATCACATAAATTTACCACATTTTGGTTTTCAAAAGTATTGGCATTAGTTGCCAACCCATACTTCTAACCAATGATGAATAAATCAGAAATTTCAATTTTAGACGCTAGAGATTACTGTTCTATTAGGCCATTCTACAGTGAGAATTTGATAAAATGTTCTTCATCAAAGTTGTTTTTTATTGTGTCTAATTACATTTCTTTTTTTGAATCACTCCATTTGGAGTTTTGTAGCTCAAGTTATGGCCTAAACACCATAACTAGCCGGATTGCAATTTTTCCAGAATTTCTGGGCAGAATCAATTTTGCAGTTTTTGTACACTGACTGCAGGTCAGTTTTTGGACATGTTATGGTCAAAATTTGGGTTTGTTTTTTTCATGAAAGTTTTAGGGCTGTGTCTCAGCTTTCTACTGGTAAAAATTCAGGTCAATTGGACCTTTCTACACTGAGTTATGACCAAATGAATGAACACTGTTCATTTGGTCATTTTCCAGGGACTGCCTATTGATCACCCCGATTAGGTTAATTTTTAGAGCCATTTAGGTTGGTTTTCTAGGATAGGTTCTTTCATAAAAATTGTTGCATTTTGTATCTAGTCTAACCTCTAATTAGCTTTGCACCAATTGGAATTACCTAGTTTGAGTTATGACCCTAAGAGCACACTGGACTCAAAGGGTCTAGAATGCACACTTAAGGTAGTCTAATTCTTTACATTGGTTAATGTCACCAATCACTCCATTTCCAATTCAAACTACACCAAATGGTCACTAAATGACCATTACAACATCATTTTGTGTTCACTTGCATCTACCCCCATATTTGAGTTTCAAACCCTAGCCCTAAAATTCCAAAGTTTCAAATTCTTATACTAAACTCATAAACTAATGTTTTAAGTGATACAATTATATCAAGGGTAGCCTATTCACTCATTTAATCTAAAGAAATCTTCAAAACTATAACAATTCCATGGCTGCCAAAAATAGGGTGTCACTTTAACATATTTATTTTTAATGGAATTTCATATATCCTGGCTCAAATTTATCATTCTAACAAGAATTTAAATGAAAGAGTTAAGGAATTGGACACTAATCTCAATTGATCTCTCTTCCAAGTTTCAAAATCTTCCTTTTTCCTTCTTCTTTTTGCTGGCTAGATGTTGTTTAAGGTGTTAGGAAGAGGTTTTGTGAAGCACGATTAAAATCTTATGGTGGTTTATCAAGGAATTCTAGTAAGAAATGTTGATCAACAATGGTGAGAGGAGAGAGAGGAAGGAAGCCGGCTGAAAATGAAGAAGATGGTAGCAGATTTGTTTTTGTTTTTACTTCATTTTAGTTTTATTTATCTCATTTTAATTGGTTTGTCAATTTCCCATTGGTTAGAATTTATAATTTATTGAAATTTCTTTTATGTATTATGACATATTTGCTTATGTAATAATTCAATTTACATTTTATTTTCTTTCCTCATTTCTTTTGCTCATTTGTAACTATTTTCTCACAAATATTAATTCATAATTTATGTCATACTAATTATTTAGTTAACTGGACAAGTCAGCCAAAAATCATCTCTGAAGACGAAATGACCAAAATGCCCTCCGTTTGGCTTATTAAGCCAAAATTGTCTGTACTGATCTCAAAATTTTTCTAAGCCTTTTCTTAGCATTCTAATGCCATAAAAATCTCAATGACTCTTCTCCAGAGTATCAAAAATTATCTTATGAATTTTCTCCCTGGTTTAGGGCTCCTAGCTGCGAAAACCGCAACTTCCCACTAGGTTACCCATCGCTAGGGCAACGGCTCATTTAACTTGGTTGTATTTTATTTCTAAAATTTTTTATATATTTTTCTTATTATTATTTTAGTTAATTATGGCTCCTCACTTTAATTTAAATGTTTTTCTAGACGTTCTAGCTGTCCGGACTGACATCGGTCTCCTGAACAGTAGAATGTACGGAATTGCTACAGTGAGGGTGTTACAACAGTTGCACCCCTCAACTAATCAAACAAATCATCAATGCGGGGCAATGGATATCTATTCTTTATTGTCACCTTATTCAATTGTCGATAGTCAATGCATAACCGGAGAGTGCCATCTTTCTTCTTTACAAACAACACTGGCGCCCCCCAAGGTGACACACTAGGGCGGGTAAAGCCCTTGTTAAGCAGTTCTTGCAACTGCACTTTCAACTCTTTTAATTCTTCTGGGGCCATTCTATATGGTGTTATGGAGATTGGGTTCACACCAGGCATAACATCAATTTCAAACTGCACTTTTCTTTCTGGAGGTAATCCTGGCAATTCATCAAGAAACACATCCAGAAAGTCACATACTATAGGGATGTCCCTCAATGCTGGACTCCCCACTTGGCACGTGCTAAGTATGCTTCACACCCCTTTCTGATCATCCTTCTGGCTAGTGCAGCCAAAATTATGTTTGATGGCAGTAACTGCCTCTCTCCATGTATTACCACATCACCATACAGAGAGAGATCAAAAGTGACTGTTTTCAGTCTATAGTCATGTTAGTAGTATGCCCTAGAGCATATCATTTAGTATGTATCTTGTATATATTTTATTAATAAAAGGCATTTCCACTTTTCCGTTTACATAATATATTTATGTGTAATAGAAAAGGTCCATTGATATTTTGTTAGAAATATTATTCTTAAGTTGTTAAGAATATGAGTGACAATATTTCTAGCACAAAGTATCATAAATAGGTTCACAATCAAGGATACTTCATAATAAGGACATGACTTATCCAGAAAGATTGTATTCATGTTTGTTCCCAAGTTATTTATATGAGATATAAATAAGATGGAATGGTGAGTCTCATGCCATATAACAAACATGATAGGCACTTATAAATGATAAGTAGGACGAAAAAGTGAAACTTATCACAAGCACATGGAGTTTAAAACTGTCAATGTTTTGTCAAAAATCATATCACTGCATATAGTCTTTATGCATGAGATAGCACATTTATATTGTATATTGGAAGTGTGAGTTTGATAATCGCTTTCATAATTGTACTATGTATGGGTATATGGGCATGTGTTGGCTCCTGCTAGTTATATATGGAGGTAGGTGTTGATCAAGATGGAATCTGTTCCTCTAAGTAAATAGAGTTAAAATCCTATGTTCATTTAATTGTTCTTGATGTTTCAAGTTCCTGGCCAGGACAGATAGATTTATTCAGAAAAGAGTTTCTGATGAGAAAATCTTTTTAATCAAGAACTGGAATTAAAAGAGAACATAATATTCATAGCAAATGGAGTTTGACATAAACCATAACTCCAGCTTGAGTTGGGATTTTATAACAGAGAGATTCTAGTGCATGGTAACATATGATTATAGGTTCATTTAAGGTAAACCTTATTACTAATTGGGTGGCCATGGCATGCTATGCTAGGTGTTAACCATGGTCTATGAGGTTCATAAAATGATTTAGAGAAATCATTTATGGTAAGAAAGAGTTCTAATGATATTAAGAGTTGATATCATGTCTCATTGCCAATTAGTGATGAGCCTAGTAAGTCACACACATACACAAGTTATCACCTATTTAAATATGATTTAATTAATTAATTAAAGAGTTTAATTGATTAATTAAATAGATTTGGTTTGCAATTAAATTGCAAAGTCCCTAGCATGACTTGAAACCAAATCTAGATTATTGGATGTGTAGTATAAATTAAATTTATATTTAAAGTGTTTAAATATGAATTTAATTGATGAGAAATTAATTAATAGAGATTAATTAATTAATTTATATTTGATATAAATTAATTAGAAGAAGAAAATAATTATTTTGGGTTAAGAACTCAAAATTAAGATACAGGGGCATTTTGGTCATTTTGCAGTGTGACACGTGGCACTATGAGATGGTGACACATGGCATAACACATAAGCTTGTCAAATGTTTTTTAATCATGTAAGATGATTAAAATCAAGATTAAATATAGGTTTGACACTTGGCACAATGTGATTGGGTCACTTAAACCTAGAGCTAATCAAAAGGTGACATGTGGCTAGGGTTTAATGTGTTAACCTAGCTATTTAAGTGTGGTTATGAAAAGAAAACATAACCAGCAGCCTCTCCTCTCAATTGTCACGCCACTTTGAGCCTCTCCAGCTATTTCTCTTCATCTCTCATCAATTCAAAGAGATTAGCCATCAATCTCTTGAATTAAGAACACTAGAAATTGTTTCTAGTGTCTGTTTACATCTCTAATCTCTTAAAAGGCAGAACTTCAATTTCTAATTAATAGAAATGGCTTTAGAAGCTGATCAAGGGCTGCCATAGGTGTTCTTGGTGTGGACACGCTAGAGGGACAACATCCGTGTCCTCAAGACGAATCTCAAAGGCGCAGACACGCTGCAAAGACATCAAGAGGTTAGTGTAATCGTTCTTGATTTAATCTAGGGTTCTAAAATTAATCTGATTAATTTTAAAATCTTAAATGGCAAATACAGATCCAAAAACATATTAAAAGAGTTTTAATATGTTGTTTATCATTGAAATTAAATAGATAAAAATAAATCTTGCATGGTGCATGTGACCCTAGGTGAAAATTTTTGAATTCAATGGTATAATCTTGTGTTTTTCACGCCTGCCTTCAATTGGTATCAGAGCCACTATATTTGCCATTTAGATTGTTGATTATATAATTTAATTGTGTGTTTGATCATGAGATCAAGAGATTCATTGCTGGTTGGATCATGAGGTGTGGCGGCACACATGGTAGAGCCACCATTGGTGGCGGCAACAATGGTTCCATGGGTGGTTCAAGGTTTGGCTTTTAATTCTGCAATTGTTGTATGATCTAAGGCCTATTCTTTGACTAATTAAAGTGTTTAATTAGTTGTTTTAATCACACAATTAAATTATGATTCAAATCAGAATTTTAAAAATTGTTTGAATGTGATTCAAATCTGAATTTTAAAAGTTGTTTGAATGTGATTCAAATCTGAATTTTTAAAGTTGTTTGAATCATATTTAAATCTGATTTTTAAAATTGAATCAATAAAATTCAGATCTGATTTTTAAAAATATTTGAATGTGATTCAAATCTGATTTTTTAAAAAATGTTTGAATGTGATTCAAATCTGAATTTTTGAAGTTGTTTGAATGTGATTCAAATCTGAATTTTTAAATTTGTTTGAATGAGATTCAAATCTGAGTTTTTAAATTTATTTGAATCATATTCAAATCTGGATTTTTAAGTTGAATATGAGATATTCAATTTAATTTAAGTATGTATGTTTTATTTAATTGTTAAATAGTGATATGCATGATGGATGATCATGGACTATAAAAGACCAATGTGATTGGATTTATTTCTTTTATGTTTCTTTGGGATTGTAAATTAATTAATTTATTTTAATTTATTTTGGGCATGTATTATTAAGTTTATAATATTTTTGGGTTGTAATTTCATTTATTTAAGTTCTTGTAAATTCGACTTGGTATGCCAAGGATTACTATGTAATATTGGATTGCAAGAAGTTCAAGGAGGTCAAGAGCATTGGTGGGACCAGTGGGAGGAATTCAAGATCAAGTGTTGATTATGTACTCCTTCAGTAACTCTTGTAAAATGAATGAATGAAATGCACCTAGGAATGCCCTGATTCAATTCTTGGTGGCTCAGAATTGAATCCCTTAGAAAGTCCATGATCATACCATATTTACTGCTTATCCATGAATGCATGAGATGTATGGGAATGTATGCAATTATATGATATATGCATGCTAAATGGATAATGTGCAAAGTGAGACCTTAATAGTAATTAGAATGACCATAAAATCTTCCAAACAAATGATTAAGTTGGAAATGCTATAATTAAAGTAATTATAACATAGGCCCTCCATTGGGGCAATTATTTTAAGAAATTTTAAATAGTTGCATAAGATGCAATTTATTTAAGAGATTTTCTTAAGAATAATTGTTAAGCATGAGATGTTGTAAATATGTAAATGGTTTAGTGGCCAATATTGGATGTACCTGAGGACATTAAAATTATTTGCATAATTACTGGCTCAATGGGATCAACTTAACTAATACAAGATAAGTCAATAATGGATGTACCTGAGATTTTGAGCATTAGGGGCTAGGTAAAGGATTGAACCTCTCATGAGATGTGATGGGCAAGGAGTTGCTCACTTTTAGTTTATTGTAATTCCAATAATGGATGTACCTGAGGATGATCAATAGAATTATAAGAATTCAATCACCCACTAGAAATCCATCTAACTAGGATTTCCGTTTTCTACTTTGGAAGTGTAGGATTCGCTAAGTTAGTGGGAGGACCAATTTGATTAAAAGACCATAATCATATTTGGTTAATTACATGATACATTTACTAATTAATCTGGTTATTTCTGCAATTAATTTTACGATAATAATGAGCACGTAACAACCACCACCATCCAATATCCTTGCAAGCATACTTGATCGCAATAGGTTGAGGACCTAATCATGCGATTGGCTAAGAAATTTGAAACTTGTCTGAACCTTGAACATATAGGATATGTTCTAGATTCAAATGTTCTGGTCCCTTACCTCCAGAGGCCACACAAGAGGAACATGAAACTTTGGACAAGTGGAAGGAGCATGATATGAGAGCTAAGTGTTACATGCTTGCTTCCATGAGTAATGAGTTCTGAAGCAACATGAGAACATGCAGAGTGCAGTGAGATCCTCCTTCACCTACAAGAGTTGTATGGTGAGCACAGCAGAGAATGCTAGGTATGAGATATCTAGACGGCTATTCCGTATGAGGATGTCCGAGGGGAGAATGTTGGGGATCATGTCCACAAGATGATTGGTGATTGAGCGGTTGGAACATCTTGACTTCAACATGGATTTCCAACTACAAACGGATTTGATCCTTGATCCTTCACGAGTCTTTTGGGAATTTTGTGACAAATTTCCATATGACTAAATAGGAATGCACCTTAGCTGGTTTACTCAACATGCTGGTTATTGCCCAAAAGAATATGCCAGGCAATAAAGGAAAAGAGGTAGCTTTGGTTGCATCTTCTTCTGTTGGAAAGTCTAACAAGAAGAAAGGCAATAAGAAAAAGAAACCTCAGATTCCTGGTCCTTCTAAGAAAATAGCTAAACAGAAAAGGAAGACTAAAGCTGATGAAGGCAAAGGAAAGTGTTTCCATTGCTAACAGGAAAGTGTTTCCATTGCAAGAAGAAAGTGTTTCCACCGGCAGTATAGCAATCTAAATGAATGCAATGCCATGGTGAAAACCAACTCAAGTTCAAAATATATTTGGCACTTAAGGTTATGTCATGTTGTAGAAGATAGGATTACAAAATTGGAGAAAATGGGGATTTTATCCTCATTGGGTTCTGAGCCTACTCCAACTTGTGAATCTTGCCTTCAAGGCAAAATGACTAAATCACCCTTTGTTGGACAAGGGCTAAGAGCTGAAAATATTTTGGAACTAATACATAGTGATGTATGTGGTCCGTTTAAAGAAATGGCTAGAGGGGGCTTTCATTATTTTATTACCTTTACTGATGATAAATCAAGGTTTGGGTATTTGTATTTGATGAAATACAAACATGAATCCTTTGAAAAGTTTAAGGAATTTAAATCTGAAGTAGAAAATCAAACAGGAAAAAGTATTAAAGCTCTTCGATCAGATCGTGGAGGTGAATATTTGAAATCTTGAATTTGATGAATACTTGAGAGCATGGCATTGTTTCTCGGTGACTCCTCCAGGAACACCACGGTGAATGGTGTATCTGAAGGAGAAATCGTACCCTATTGGATATGGTACGTAGTATGATGAGCTATCTTGATATGCCAATCTCCTTTTGAGGATTTGCATTAGAATCGACTTTGTATATTACGAATAGGATTCCATCAAAATCAGTTTCTTCCACACCTTATGAGATATGGCATGGAAGAAAACCAAGTCTTAAGCATGTTAAGATTTGGGGTTGTCCAGCTTATATCAAAAAGCTGAACACTGATAAATTGGAGACCAGATCAGAAAGAGGTCAATTTGTTGGATATCCAAAGATAGATAAGGATATTATTTTTATTTGCTTACATCAAAAAAGGTTGTGATAATTAGAGATGCCACATTTCTTGAACAACAGATTGTTCAAGAAGGAGGCAAAGGAAGGCAAATAGAGTTAGAAATGGAGAATTCTGACCAACCAACAGATCAGATGGATATAGATCCATCTAGTCAACCTATACCCGTTGATGAAACATCTACAGCTGTTCCTCGTAGAACAACCAGGGTATCTCACCCACCAGTGAGATATGGTTTTCTTCATGAAGAAGAACAAGAGTTGTCTACTCATGAAGAAGTAGATCATGGGGATGATCCACTTACCTATGAAGAAGCTATAGGACTAGTTACTAGCACTTCAAAATCTATTTTGGCACACGGAACCGCAAGGAAACTAACTGTCACACCCTACTCCTCGTAAGATGTAACATGCTCCCGTAGTACACCTAATGTAACATCCCCACTGTACTTATTTTGTACGTTCTATTGCTTCAGTAGTTAAATAATAGTCCAGGCAAGTCAGTATGTCTGGAACTACACTTCGGTGATAGTAAACTGACATATAATGATGAAATAAATAAAAAGAAAATACAAGAAAAATCAAACAAAAATGAAAGAGAGAAAACAAAGCTAAGTTAAACGAGGCACCACGATGGGTGACTCAGGGACCGAAGGCCGTTCTCGAGCCACCGAGCATGAGGGAACCCTCGGAATTTAATTTTGAGACATAAATAAAGATTTATTGAAATGTAATTGACACTAGAAATATCAAAAAAAAATTAATAAATTAGTACAAAGAAAAACGAAAAATCGAGAAACAGACAAAAATCGGTATTACTGAAAAATCGGGAATATAATCCGAAGTGGGGTATTTTGGTCATTTGACACCTAGAGTTGCCTTTTGACCTCAATGTCCATTAAAAATAAATGATATTACACTTTATAAATGTCTTAAAAATTAAAATTGTGATACATTATATTAATAGTGCAAGAAATGGGGTATAAAGTGAAAAATTAAAATCTTAACATATAAAATTACTTAATTAAAAGTGAGTGGGGCACTAAGGGGTATTTAAACACCTAAAGGACATGTGTATGTCCACTAAACACTTCAGTTTTCTACATCATCTTCTCCAGCCGAAATGGACCACCATGAAAACACCATGGGCAAAGCTTCCTAATCTCTCATGCAAGCACCTTCACGCCATGTTTCCACTTAAATTCTTTCATTAAACTTGGTCCACACCTCTTGGGCAGGTTATAGAGAACAAAAAGGAAGAGATTTGGTGAAGTTTTAACAAGCTCCAAAAGTGGTAAGTGTCCAAAATCCCTCCCTTGCTTTAGTAAAGCTTGTGTTTAGGTTGAAGTGAGTGTTTTGGTGAAGAGAAATAAAAGAAATAGTGAGAAATGGACTTGTCCATTTTCGACAGCCATGAAACCTTGTTGAGCTTGAGTTATTTTTACTTCTAATGAATGAAAATGAAGGTTGATTGATTCAAATGAAAGTTAGAGTAAGTTTGTGCATAAGTATGTACATGTAGTGTTTAGATTTAAGGTGTGAAATGGAACCTTGAAGCCTTGAGCAAACTGCCATGTTTGGCAGGCCCTTATAGCATGAATTTATGTGTGAATATATGGTTATTAATGATATATGTTAATGTCAATTTGTAGGCAGCAAGTGTAAGTGATGTTGAAGTATGAATATGTTGAAGTATATGTGTAATATTAACATTGAAGTATGTTGAATTTTGGTGGGAGTGAATGTTGAACTTAATGATGGATTGTGTGCATAAAGCACTTGAACATTCTGCCCAGAATTGTTGCTGAAATTGTGTACAATATATGTATAGAAGTGTTGTTGATTGAATATTGTAGTAATGAGGAGGAGGAGGAACATTAAATTGGAAGTGTATGAGCTTTGTGCAGGTTATGTATTGAAGGCAGCACCTAAATGAGGCCATAAGTGCCAAACTATGAACCCAATTGGTATGAGGCCAATATGGGGTGAAACTAGACACCAAATAGGCCAACTTTCATGTAGAAAGGTTGCCAAAATTCTGCCTAGAAACTGACCTTAAAAAGTGACCAAATCCGGATTAGTGCATTTGAGGCCTGAAAACTGACCATTTGGGCAGTAGTTAGTATTTAGGCCATAACTCACTCAAAACAGGTCCAATTGACCTGAAATTTTGACCATGAATAGTTAAGACCTATATCTACAAGTCTTATGAAGACACCAAAGCCCATAAATGACCAGAACCCAGTCAAATGGCTTGCACAAATTCGGGCACAAAAACTGCCGAACCAAAAGTGACCTAAAAATTGACCAATTTGTGCACTAAAAGTGCAATCTGTCCAGCTTTAGCAAATTGACCATATCTTGGTCTACACAACTCGGAATGACCTGAAATTTTGCCCCGCGTGCAATAAGACATAGAGCTACAATTTTGCTTCTTTGACCAGAAGCTAAAATCCAAGGGAAATAGGACTATAAGCTAGACCAACCTAGCACACAAAAATTGAGAATTTGACATTTTGCATACAATGATGCTTGAAGCATTTTGGCAATGAATGCCAACTTGTAAAAATGGTAAATTACACTATATTGGCAGCATATTGAGATATAAATTGTGACATATTGATGCTAGAAACAACTTGTCCATATTACCTAAAAAGGTCAACATATGCATTAACTTGTGAATTATACAATAATTAGTAAACTCCAAAGATTGAAGAAGTAAACAATTAATTTATAATGTGCCCTAGTTTGCCTAGTTGACTAGTATGGATAGGTTGGCATGCCAATAGGATTCTGACAGCTATTCTGTAAATGGCTTTATGCCATACTGTGTTTTTACGGCCTATTGTGCCGAACTGTGACTTTAATAGCCTATGGCTATACATATTGTATATTTATTTTTGGCTTATCGCCAGATTGACTATATGGCTTTTTAGCCACGCTATTTGCACACCGGGAGACACTTTGTGACCGATGGTGTGACGACCCGAGGTACTAGGTACCCAGTGCCAGTATATCCGTTTATCCAGTCTGGTCAGTATATAGGCTACACGGGTAGTAATTCAAGTACTATTAAATTCAAATACCTAAATCCAATCTACTGACATACAGCACCACCAAAAATTTGTAAACACTTTATTTACTTCATTTTAGTGTATATTTCTTTATATTTGGCACCACTAAGCAAAATTGCTTAGCGCGTTGCTTTTATGTAGCGTGAGGTATTGGAGATCTGTTTGGGAGCCAGCGGACCTCTGACGGGTGAGACATCGGATCTGCACGAGAGTCGAGTCATCTGCACTGCATTGCATACATGGTAGGACTTAGGATATCTTGTATTTTGTACTTTTGTTGTCTATTTGAAATTCAGCCCTGTATTTTATAATGTTATGAAAGCTCTAAAGTTTGTAATATTTTGTACATATTAAATAACATGGGGATTTTCTGTATATATTTAAATTATTATGGACTGTATTATAGAACTGTTTAATGACTGTAAAATTCTATTGACTTTACTGAGAAATAGAGACTTTGAAATGTTTGAGATTTTGACATTATCATATTGAACTGTTTTCAACAGGTTTAGAAGGACAGTTTGTTCTAAATATAGACGGCACCTTGCCAAATTTTTATTACCGGTCTTGAAACACTGATTTTAACAAAGTATGACAATAGTATCAACATGATATGAATATTATATAAATGACTTCTTAAAATCAAATTGAGTTCAAGAAATGAGATAATCACAGACTAGGTGTTCCGACACGCCGTGTAGCATGCCTTGCTCGGCTATACTGTAGACGGGTGAGGGGTGTTACACCTAATGAATTACCATATTTCGCCTACCGGTAAACCATTAAATATACTACAAGAGATTTTGAAACAATTTTTGTTCATTTTTAAATTGGTGGGTAAAATTTTCTCAGATATTAAAAACCTTTATTTAAAGTCTAAACATAAATCAAATTTTTAAATATTTAAAAATCTCCGCAATTTTTACAAAAATTTCGGTAGAGTGCCGTCTGTATTTTAAGAAAACAGTTCTTTAAAACCTGAAAATAAAGACACTCCCAATATTTTTCTCAACAACTTCTTCAAATTTCACAATCAATCTCAACCAATTTCTCAATTCTCAAAATTCAAACCATCTTCATTTCACAAATCCACACAAGCAATTCAATACATAGTTTAAATTAAATCAAAAATTGAAATATCTCATTAACATAACAAAATGAATATTTACATTCATGAGAGTATTAAAAATTTAGTAGTGCAAAACTTTATAAATATATAAAATCTAAAAATAACCTTACAATAATTTATATTTAATTACAATTCAAAAATATATTACAAAAGAGTTGGTACAACTGCTCAAAGTAAATTTCATACATACAATTACAGAATTACATCGAAATCTAAAGTACAAGAGTATACCTATGATATACTCGAGGATAATCTCACCGTGTCTTTCAGTAACCTCGCTCAGTTGCTCTATATTTTTTTTCACCTGCGACAGCATACAAAGCTATCGCTGAGTGGTGAACTCAGTGGTGCACAAACTAATAATTTAAAACTTAATACAAATTATTCTTAACAATTCATAATGAATAAAAATTTAAAATTTCTAAATTCTTCAAAATCCATGACATTCAAAAATTATTATTTTCATTCATGCAAAATTTTCATTTGAATAACATTTTGATCAAATAGTAACTATTTATCTACATTTCTTTTAAATCCCGAAACAATACAAAAATATTTTGAATCACTGACAAATTATTTATTTCAACCATAATTTATCAAACTATGCATAATTTAAAGGGCGTTGTCAACAATTCACACAGTTGAACCCATGACCAAAAATTCAAATAGATGCCATGTTGTACACCACGACATTTCACATTCTCCCAATAACCGAGGCTAAAAGGGAGAAACAAAGACTAGCTAGTATATATGAGTACTCATTCAAATTCTTCCCCAACTGGCAGAAAAGAGAGGAAGATACTCGCCCCCATCTAGTGGAGGAGATGTCTCACTAGACAAGCTAATGAGATTTCACAACAAATTTTGCCATATCAACTGTGGTTTCAAATCATATTCAAAACAATTTCTAATCACAAAGTGTTTACAAATCAACATATTTAATCATTATAAATTCATGCTCAAGGTTGGCAACACATCAAACTTAAAATTTACAATCCTCAAAACCATGCAATAAATCCTTAAATGCATAAGAAAATTTACATTTAATTTATACAAATTGATTCAACAAATTAAAATCCTCAATACAACAAAATTATAAATCATAAAATAACTTGTTCAAATAAATTTAGAAATGAAAAGTAACAAAATAATTAGTTGTGCACAAACCTTAAACGAGTTGCCTCTTGGCCTTGACTCAATTCCTCGGGTTCCTTCCCAGTATTCTTTTCCACTGAAACACACAGTTTCACAGTGTTTCAGTATCATAACTCATCATTAATCCAAAAATAAATTCAAATTCATTTATACCTAGCTTTAATATGCTAAACTTAACATTCTTTAAAATTTGTGTTTCGGGGTTATTATTCACGACACTATTCAAGTCAATTTGTTGACTTTCTAAGACTTAATAGGTATGGGAACTCCAACTTCACCAACATACCACATTTTGGTCATTAAATTTGTAGGTTTTGGTGGTTTACTCAAATTCTAAATCCTCTAGGCAATTTGGCAAATTTTCAGTTTTAGTGTCTTAAGTTGTACTGTTCCATTGGTCATTTTTCCATTAGAATTTGGCAAAACTTCCTTCATAGAAAATGTTCCCTATTGTCTTAAGTTTATTCTCCTTTTTAAATCACTCCAATTGGAGCTTTGTAGCTCAAGTTATAGCCATTTGAATCATGGCTTCCGGATTAGACTTAACCCAGATTTTCTGGGCAATTTCGGTTCTGGCAATTTTAGGTCACCAACTTGGGGTGGCCAAATAACTTGGTTAATGGCATAATTTGGGTTTGTATTATCCATGAAAGTTTTAGGTCCATACCTCAACTGTCCACTGGTAAAATTTCAGGTCATTTAGGTCTGCCTAACTCAAGTTATGGCCAAATGAACATTATTCATATGGTCAATTTGTACAGGGCAGACTGAGAATTTCCAGATTTGGTCAATTTGTTCACTAGGTTTTGGTCACTTTTTGGGCATGGTTCCTACATGAAAATTGTGTCATTTTGTGTTTATTTTCATTCCAATTGGTATCATACCAATTGGACTTGTAAATTTTCAGTTTTGGTCCCTCAAAGGGACCTTGGTCAAACTGTCCAGAATTGACCCTTCACCAATCCGTTCAAACACATCTCAAACCAAGTCCATTCAAACACATCTCAATTGGTCACAAATGACCATTTTTCATCTCAAACCAAGTCCAACACACCATTTAACTAATTCTCACACTTTTGGCTTCCAAAACCCTAGATGCCAAACCCTAATTTTCATGCTTAGCTCAATTCATGCAATTAAAGTATCTCAATATTCTCTACACACTTAATTGAACTTTTATACATACTTTACCAAACCAAAACACATCAATTCACACTACCACCATGGCAGCTGAATTTCATTAGGGTTCTAACATGCTTGATTTTATTTCATTTTTCTCAATTTTCTAAGTTAATCCAAGTATATATGCGTAAATATAAGAAGAGATTAGATGATTTGAACTAACCTCTTTATGTAGCTTCTCCCTTTTCAAATTTTCCACCTTCTTGTTAAATTTTTCTTTCTTCAATCTTCTTTTCAAGGCTCAATTACATGTTTTCTTTAAGGAAAGTAGGGGATTTAATGGAGAATTTTAGGGTTTGTGAATCTTTAAATTAAGCTTCAATGGAGGAAACAAGAAAGAGATGAGAGAGAAAAGAAGGGACGGCAAAGGAGAAGGAAAAATAGGAATTTTATTTTATTTTATTTTCTTTTTTGTATTTTAAATCATTATCCTAAATTGTCAATTTTTTAATTGTTAGGTTTATTGCATCATGCATGATGTCATGCATGATGTAATTAACCTTTTTCAACTTTTTCTTTTTCTTCTTTTTTTTTCATTTATTTTTCTTTAGTTCTTTAATTTAATTTTCGATCCTGAAATTTTTTTTTCCCTGATTTTATTTGATAGTTAGGTCAGGAGTCAGCTCTTGGGGTCAATTGACCAAATTGCCCCTCGCCGGTTCAACCCGGTTTACAAATAATTCAATATTTCTTCTGGATCCCTGACCTAATTATTTGAGTGACTTAACAATTCTTTTTCGTGATTTTCTCTTTTCCACTGTGTTCGCAATGGTCCTAAGGACCGCGGCATCACATTTTACGGTTCAAAATTTGAGCTTAAATCGACTTCGCAGTCATTCCTGAGAAGGTCACCCATCGCTGTGACTCTCGGCTCATTTAACATCTTATGTTCTGTTTTTCTTATTTATACTTAACTAATTGACAATTACTAATTATTTGTGTTTATGGTTTATCTAGTTGCCTTAGATGTGGTTCTACTCCCCTTAATTGTCTGGACCGACACCGGTCACCGGAATAGTAAAATATACCAGGTTATGCAAATAGGGGTATTACAATTCTCTCCCCCTTAAAATAATTTCGTCCTCAAAATTTTACCTGGTATCAGTCTCTGAACAGTTGTGGGTACTGTCTCCTCATGTCCTATTCACGCTCCTAAGTAGCTTTCTGGTCTCAATGATGGTTCCTTAGCACTTTAACCAATACTATTTACTCATCGATTGCTCACTTCGTGTGCCAAGTTTCTTATGAGCTTCTTTCATAAGTTAGATTCAAATTCATTTCAATTTTAGAGGTAAGCAAATTGTGTATTAGTGGATCCACTCTTTCTAGGACCTCATATGATCCTATGGGTGAGAACTTAGTTTTACTCTTTTCTTATCAAATCTCTTGATCATTTGATGCAACCTTCAGTTTAGTTTAGAATATTTTAGTCTTTTCTTGCTGTTGTTTTAGCAATTATTTTCCTCCTTTTTTTTTAAATGACCTTGTTGGTCATATATGAACTGTTTATCTCTTTCTTGGCCATAGGTCCATAACCATTATCTTACCATCTCCATTTATAACCAAGGCCTATGTGCCATTTTGCACTATCTTATTTGCTTTTGTTTAACTTATTTCCTTCTTGATAAAATAGTTCGGGATATCGTTACGAGTCTTAAGTAGGTTGTTTGCCCTGGTGGCAATTCCTCATCTAGTGTTTTTCTCATTTCTTACTGTTCTATTTGTTTGTTTTTTTTTTTCCATAGCTTAACTTTAATTATTTTATTCCTCAATCTTATCTTCTTCCTTAACTTGACTGTCGAGTCATGATTTAGCACCTCTTATCATCCCTAATAAATCCACTATACTTCAATATTACTTTGATTTGGTCCTCTGACCATTCTAGTCAACACTTTAACTAATATTCATAACGTTTCTTTATTACATTCGCACTACCTATTCTAATTTTTTTACTTCCATAACTCTTTTATCTATCAATATTCTATAGCTTATTTTCCTCAGGTTTACGATCATTACTTTTTTTTTTTAACCATAAACAATTCTTTAATCTTAAGAAGGGAGTCTACCGAACTCTCCTGTTTCCCATGCTATTCAAAAGTTTCGCTTGAATTCTAATCTAATCCTTATGATCCGCACAATAAAATTGTGCTCTTCCTAAAGAATATCTAGCCAACTAGTTCCTATCGAATTACTGTTATCAGTAGAATATCATTTCTTAACTATTTTATAAGTTATAATTGTCATCCATAGCATCCTGTCTCTATTAGGGGAACAAAATTATATTTTATGTCTTGCTGCTACACAAATAGAATACTGTTCCTTACTAAACTTTGAGCAAAAGATCCATTGCAATACCAGAACAACTATAAACTCCATATCGGAGACTGGATGACTTAGCCCTATAGGTGTTATTTTAAATTTTTGACCATACTAAAATGTCTAGTCCCATAACAATTCTTAACGTACTATAATTCATGCTAGGGTAACGGAGTCTTTAACTCTCACTACTTTGCAACCATGATCTTTTGATATTCTAATTATAGAGTTTTTAAATCCCAAATTAGGATGTTCAAACTCAGTTCTAGTAATAAAACTCTATTCTGGTATATTTGTACCAGAGTGAAAGTCATTTATAACTATTCTTATCCTTATGTACTATTGGGTAGTACGTAGCTCTACACAATAAATCCCAAATCAGCACTATAATCTGCAGCTTACAGCACAAACAACAAAAATATTGCATAGTTACTACGATACATCCCAATAGATTAAACTTCCCTATGTTTTATTTCTTTCAAATCCACTAATATCTTAAACTTATTTTGATTATGGTACTTACTGACATCTATCAACAGTAATACCCTTATTTCCATCTAGGGCAGATATATTGCTATAACTTACATTTTGGTCCTCTTGCCTTACCTAATTAGGCTTACTAATTAACTTTATAATTTATCTTAGTCTAGGAGATGTCTCTCACTAGAAACTTTTCCAAAATTAATTCCATTCACACTTATTATCGTAATTCATATCCTAAAAGACTAATTACTAACACATTAAAATTATCTCCATGCAAGGGAATAGCAGTAGAACATATAATTTTGCATTAGCATATAAATAAGTAGAGCCGGAATCAAATAGTACATAATTATTCCTTTCACAAGTTAAGAACATACCGGCAACTACATCTGAAGTCTCTGCTTCTTCCCCTCGATGCATGGCGTTCCCTCTCTCTAATGTATTCCTCTGCTCGGGTTGGTCCATTGTGCGAGGATTACCCGAAGTATTGTCTCTACTTCTGCCTCTGGCCCTACTAACTATTAATGAGCCTCTAAAATCAGAATCTTGAACTGATTCCTCTGGTGTAGTATGTGGCATAAATCGACGTGCGCTAGTACAATCTCGGGCAAAATTTCCAATTCCACCACAATTAAAGCAAGCTCCAGTGACCTTATGGAAAATACCCCCATGAAATTTTCCACAAACATCACAGATACGGATAGGGTAGGAACTTCAGTTCTTTGATGAATGGTTCTTGATTGCTTCCGCCCTGAAGATCCGCCTCTGTCATACTTAGGAGCTCGGGGTCCATCAAAATCTTTTCTCTTTCCCAAATTACTACTCGAACTTTGACTGATGGGTTTCCCACTTTTCTCTTTTTCATGCTGCTCTTGAGGGAGTTGGGTTTGTACTTTGGCCTGGGCTGACAGATTATTAGCCATTTGCTGAAAGAACATGGCCATCTGCTGGGCCATTTGCGCAGTAATTTGTATAGGAGGGACTGGTGCAGTTGGACCTCCAACGCTTCGCGAAACTGGGCCTCCCCTTGTACGTTAGTTGTATCAGACTGCTCTATCATTTTATCCCCCTTGTCCATATCTATTCACGGGATTTTTTTTTTTCTGTACAACCAACACAAGGAGATTCTCCCCGTTAGTTCATATTTATGATGTAAATGTACTATATGTATAAAACATTCAAGCAGTTGTACTTATTGAAAAATATTTCAAACTCACAGTTCAAAATTTACTTTAAAACCTTTGCTCTGATACCACTAAAACATGTCACACCCTACTCCTCATAAGATGTAACATGCTCCCGTAGTACACCTAATGAATTACCGTACTTCGCCTACCGGTAATCCATTAAATATACTACAAGAGATTTTGAAACAATTTTTGTTCATTTTTAAATTGGTGGGTAAAATTTTCTCAGATATTAAAAACCTTTATTTAAAGTCTAAACATAAATTAAATTTTTAGATATTTAAAAATCTCTGTAATTTTTACAAAAATTTCGGCAGAGTGCCGTTTGTATTTTAAGAAAACAGTTCTTCAAAACCTGAAAATAAAGTCACTCAATATTTTTCTCAACAACTTCTTCAAATTTCACAATCAATCTCAACCAATTTCTCAATTCTCAAAATTCAAACCATCCTCATTTCACAAATCAACACAAGCAATTCAATACACAGTTTAAATTAAATCAAACATTGAAATATCTCATTAAGATAACAAAATGAATATTTACATTCATGGGAGTATTAAAAATTTAATAGTGCAAAACTTTATAAGTATATAAAATCTAAAGATAACCTTACAATAATTTGTATTCAATTACAATTCAAAAATATATTACAAAAGAGTTGGTACAACTGCTCAAAGTAAATTTCATACATACAATTACAGAATTACATCAAAATCTAAAGTACAAGGGTATACCTATGATATACCTGAGGATAATCTCACCGTGTCTTTCTGTAACCTCGCTCAACTGCTCTATATTTTCTTTCACCTGCGATAGCATACAAAGCTATCGCTGAGTGGTGAACTCAGTGGTGCACAAACTAATAATTTAAAACTTAATACAAATTATTCTTAACAATTCATAATGAATAAAAATTTAAAATTTCTAAATTCTTCAAAATCCATGACATTCAAAAATTATTATTTTCATTCATGCAAATTTTTCATTTGAATAACATTTTGATCAAATAGTAACTATTCATCTATATTTCTTTTAAATCCTGAAATAATACAAAAATATTTTGAATCACTGATAAATTATTTATTTCAACAATAATTTATCAAACTATGCATAATTTAAAGGGCGTTGCCAACAATTCACACAGTTGAACCCATGACCAAAAATTTAAATAGATATCGTGTTGTACACCACGACATTTCACATTCTCCCAATAACCGAGGCTAAAAGGGAGAAACAAAGACTAGCTAGTATATATGATTACTCATTCAAATTCTTCCCCAACTAGCAGGAAAGAGAGGAAGATACTCGCCCCATCTAGTGGAGGAGATATCTCACTAGACAAGCTAATGAGAATTCACAACAAATTTTGCCATGTCAACTGTGGTTTCAAATCATATTCAAAACAATTTCTAATCACAAAGTGTTTACAAATTAACATATTTAATCATTATAAATTCATGCTCAAGGTTGGCAACACAACAAACTTAAAATTTACAATCCTCAAAACCATGCAATAAATCCTTAAATGCATAAGAAAATTTACATTTAATTTATACAAATTGATTCAACAAATTAAAATCCTCAATACAAAAAAATTATAAATCATAAAATAACTTGTTCAAATAAATTTAGAAATGAAAAGTAACAAAATAGTTAGTTGTGCACAAACCTTAAACGAGTTGCCTCTTGGCCTTGACTCGATTCCTCGGGTTCCTTCTCGGTATTTTTTTCCACTGAAACACATAGTTTCATAGTGTTTCAGTATCATAACTCATCATTAATCCAAAAATAAATTCAAATTCATTTATACCTAGCTTTAATATGCTAAACTTAACATTCTTTAAAATTTGTATTTCGGGGTTATTATTCACGACACTATTCAAGTCAATTTGTTGACTTTCTAAGACTTAATAGGTATGGGAACTCCAACTTCGCCAACATACCACATTTTGGTCATTAAATTTGTAGGTTTTGGTGGTTTACTCAAATACTAAATCCTTTAGGCAATTTGGCAAATTTTCAGTTTTAGTGTCTTAAGTTGTACTGTTCCATTGGTCATTTTTCCGTTAGAATTTGGCAAAACTTCCTTCATAGAAAATGTTCCCTATTGTCTTAAGTTTATTCTCCTTTTTGAATCACTCCAATTGGAGCTTTGTAGCTCAAGTTATAGCCATTTGAACCATGGCTTCCGGATTAGACTTAACCCAGATTTTCTAGGCAATTTCGGTTCTGGCAGTTTTAGGTCACCAACTTGGGGTTGCCAAATGACTTGGTTAATGGCATAATTTGGGCTTGTATTATTCATTAAAGTTTTAGGTCTATACCTCAAATTTCCATTGGTAAAATTTCAGGTCATTTAGACCTGCCTAGCTCAAGTTATGGCCAAATGAATAAACATTATTCATTTGGTCAGTTTGTACAGGGCAGACTGAGAATTTCCAGATTTGGTCAATTTATTCTCTAGGTTTTGGTCGCTTTTTGGGCATGGTTCCTAAATAAAAATTGTGTCATTTTGTGTCTATTTTCATTCCCAATTAGTCTCATACCAATTGGACTTGTAAATTTTCAGTTTTGGTCCCTCAAAGGGACCTTGGTCAAACTGTCCAGAATTAACCCTTCACCAATCCGAATTTGAATTTACTTCTATCCATTCAAACACATCTCAATTGGTCACAAATGACCATTTTTCAGCTCAAACCAAGTCCAACACACCATTTAACCAATTCTCACACTTTTGGCTTCCAAAACCCTAGATGCCAAACCCTAATTTTCATGCTTAGCTTAATTCATGCAATTAAGGTATCTAAACATTCTCTACACACTTAATTGAACTTGTATACATATTTTACCAAACCAAAACACATCAATTCACACTACCACCATGGCAGCTGAATTTCATTAGGGCTCTAACATGCTTCATTTTATTTCATTTTTCTCAATTTTCTAAGTTAATCCAAGTATATATGCATGAATATAAGGAGAGATTAGATGATTTGAACTAACCTTTTATGTAGCTTCTCCCTTTTCAGTTTTTCCACCATCTTCTTAAATTTTTCTTTCTTCAGTCTTCTTTTCAAGGCTCAATTACTTGTTTTCTTTAAGGAAAGTAGGGGATTTAATGGAGAATTTTAGGGTTTGTGATGCTTTAAATTAAGCTTCAATGGAGGAAACAAGAAAGAGATGAGAGAGAAAAGAAGGGACGGCAAAGGAGAAGGAAAAATAGGAATTTTCTTTTCTTTTCTTTTCTTTTATGTATTTTAAATCATTATCCTAAATTTTCAATTTTTTTAATAGTTAGGTTTATTGCATCAAGCATGATGTCATGCATGATGTAATTAACCTTTTTCAACATTTTCTTTTTCTTCTTTTTTTTTATTTATTTTTCTTTAGTTCTTTAATTTAATTTTCAATCCTGAAAGTTTCTTTTCTCCGATTTTATTTGACAGTTAGGTCAAGAGTCAGCTCTCGGGGTCAATTGACCAAATTGCCCCTCGCCAGTTCAACCTGGTTTATAAATAATTTAATATTTCTTCTAGATCCCTGACTTAATTATTTGACTGACTTAACAATTTTTTTTTCGTGATTTTCTCTTTTCCACTGTGTTCGCAATGGTCCTAAGGACCGCGGCGTCACATTTTATGGTTCGAAATTTGAGTTTAAATCAACTTCGCAGTCGTTCCTGAGAAGGTCACCCATCGCTGTGACTCTCGGCTCATTTAACTTCTTATGTTCTATTTTTCTTATTTATACTTAACTAATTGACAATTACTAATTATTTGTGTTTATGGTTTATCTAGTTGTCTTAGATGTGGTTCTAATCCCCTTAATTGTCCAGACCGACATCGGTCACCGGAATAGTGAAATATACTAGTTTATGCAAATAGGGGTGTTACAATTCTCCCCACCATTAAAATAATTTCGTCCTCAAAATTTTACCTGGTATCAGTCTCTGAACAGTTGTGGGTGCTATCTCCTCATGTCCTATTCACGCTCTTAAGTAGCTTCCTGGCCTGAATGATGGTTCCTTAGCACTTTAACCAATACTATTTACTCATCGATTGCTCACCTCGTGTGCCAAGTTTCTTATGAGCTTCTGTCATAAGTTAGATTCAAATTCATTTCAATTTTAGAGGTAAGCAAATCCGTGTATTAGTGGATCCACTCTTTCTAGGACCTTATATGATCCTATGGGTGAGAACTTAGTTTTACTCTTTTCTTATCAAATCTCTTGATCATTTGATGCAACCTTCAGTTTAGTTTAGAATATTTTAGTCTTTTCTTGCTGTTGTTTTAGCAATTATTTTCCTCCTTTTTTTTTTTTTAAATGACCTTGTTGGTCATATATGAACTATTTATCTCTTTCTTGGCCATAGGTCCATAACCATTATCTTACCATCTCCATTTATAACCAAGGCCTATGTGCCATTTTGCACTATCTTATTTGCTTTTGTTTAACTTATTTCCTTCTTGATAAAATAGTTCGGGATATCGTTACGCGTCTTAAGTAGGTTGTTTGCCCTGGTGGCAATTCCTCATCTAGTGTTTTTCTCATTTCTTACTGTTCTATTTGTTTGTTTTTTTTTCCCATAGCTTAACTTTAATTATTTTATTCCTCAATATTATCTTCTTCCTTAACTTGACTGTCGAGTCATGGTTTAGCACCTCTTATCATCCCTAATAAATCCACTATACTTCAATATTACTTTGATTTGGTCCTTTGACCATTCTAGTCAACACTTTAACTAATATTCATAACGTTTCTTTATTACATTCGCACCACCTATTCTAATTTTTTTACTTCCATAACTCTTTTATCTATCAATATTCTATAGCTTATTTTCCTCTGGTTTACGATCATTACTTTTTTTTTCAACCATAAACAATTCTTTAATCTTAAGAATGGAGTCTGCCGGACTCTCCTGTTTCCCATGCTATTCAAAAGTTTCACTTGAATTCTAAACTAATCCTTATGATCCGCACAATAAAATTGTGCTTTTCCTAAAGAATATCTAGCCAACTAGTTCCTATCGAATTACTGTTATCAGTAGAATATCATTTCTTAACTATTTTATAAGTTATAATTGTCATCCATAGCATCCTGTCTCTTCTAGGGGAACAAAATTATATTTTCTGTCTTGCTGCTACACAAATAGAATACTATTCCTCACTAAACTTTGAGCAAAAGATCCATTGCAATACCAGAACAACTATAAACTCCATATCGGAGACTGGATGACTTAGCCCTATAGGTGTTATTTTAAATTTTTGACCATACTAAAATCTCTAGTACCATAACAATTCTTGACGTACTGTAATTCATGCTAGGTTAATGGAGTCTTTAACTCTCACTACCTTGTAACCATGATCTTTTGATATTCTAATTATAGAGTTTTTAAATCCCAAATTAGGATTTTCAAACTCAGTTCTAGTAATAAAACTCTATTCTGGTATATTTGTACCAAAGTGAAAGTCATTTATAATTATTTTTATCCTTATGTGCTATTGGGTAGTACGTAGCTCTACACAATAAATTCCAAATCAGTACTGTAATCTGCAGCTTACAGCACAAACATCAAGAATATTGCATAGTTACTACGATACATCCCAATAGATTAAACTTCCCTATGTTTTATTTCTTTCAAATCCACTAATATCTTAAACTTATTTTGATTATGGTACTTACTGACATCTATCAACAGTAATACCCTTATTTCCATCTAGGGCAGATATATTGCTATAACTTACTTTTTGGTCCTCCTGCCTTACCTAATTAGGCTTGCTAATTAACTTTATAATTTATCTTAGTCTAGGAGATGTCTCTCACTAGAAACTTTTCCGAAATTAATTCCATTCACGCTTATTATCGTAATTCATATCCTAAAAGATTAATTACTAACACATTAAAATTATCTCCATGCAAGGGAATAGCAGTAGAACATATAATTTTGCGTTAGCATATAAATAAGTATAGCCGGAATCAAATAGTACATAATTATTCCTTTCACAAGTTAAGAACATACTGGCAACTACATCTGAAGTCTCTGCTTCTTCCCCTCGATGCATGGCGTTCTCTCTTTCTAATGTATTCCTCTGCTCGGGTTGGTCCATTGTGCGAGGATTACCCGAAGTATTATCTCTACTTCTGCCTCTGCCCCTACTAACTATTAATGAGCCTCTAAAATCAGAATCTTAAACTGATTCCTCTGGTGTAGTATGTGGCATAAATCGAGGAGCGCTAGTACAATCTCGGGCGAAATTTCCAATTCCACCACAATTGAAGCAAGCTCCAGTGACCCTATGGCAAATACCCCCATGAAATTTTCCACAAACATCACAGATACGGATAGGGTAGGAACTTCTAGTTCTTTGATGAATGGTTCTTGATTGCTTCTGCCCTGAAGATCCACCTCTGTCATACTTAGGAGCTCGGGGTCCCTCAAAATCTTTTCTCTTTCCCAAATTACTACTCGAACTTTGACCGATGGGTTTCCCACTTTTCTCTTTTTCATGCTGCTCTTGAGGGAGTTGGTTTTGTACTTTGGCCTGGGCTGACAGATTATGAGCCATTTGCTGAAAGAACATGGCCATCTGCTGGGCCGTTTGCGCAGTAATTTGTATAGGAGGGACTGGTGCAGTTGGACCTCCAACGCTTTGCGAAACTGGGCCTCTCCTTGTACATTAGTTGTATCAAACTGCTCTATCATTTTATCCCCCTTGTCCATATCTATTCACAGGATTTTTTTTTTCTGTACAACTAACACAAGGAGATTTCTCCCCGTTAGTTCATATTTATGATGTAAATGTACTATATGTATGAAACATTCAAGCAGTTGTACTTATC
Organism: Hevea brasiliensis; assembly: GCF_030052815.1. Classification (NCBI taxonomy): domain Eukaryota; kingdom Viridiplantae; phylum Streptophyta; class Magnoliopsida; order Malpighiales; family Euphorbiaceae; genus Hevea; species Hevea brasiliensis. The sequence continues at coordinate 87,932,941 of NC_079500.1, forward strand.
GAAAAATATTTCAAATTCACAGTTCAAAATTTACTTTAAAACCTTTGCTCTGATACCACTAAAACATGTCACACCCTACTCCTCGTAAGATGTAACATGCTCCTGTAGTACACCTAATGAATTATCGTACTTCACCTACCGGTAACCCATTAAATATACTACAAGAGATTTTGAAACAATTTTTGCTCATTTTCAAATTGGTGGGTAAAATTTTCTCAGATATTAAAAACCTTTATTTAAAGTCCAAACATAAATCAAATTTTTAGATATTTAAAAATCTCTGTAATTTTTACAAAAATTTCGGCAGAGTGCCATCTGTATTTTAAGAAAACAGTTCTTCAAAACCTGAAAATAAAGATACTCCCAATATTTTTCTCAACAACTTCTTCAAATTTCACAATCAATCTCAGCCAATTTCTCAATTCTTAAAATTCAAACCATCCTCCTTTCACAAATCAACACAAGCAATTCAATACACGGTTTAAATTAAATTAAACATTGAAATATCTCATTGAGATAACAAAATGATATTTACATTCATGGGAGTATTAAAAATTTAATAGTGCAAAACTTTATAAGTATATAAAATCTAAAGATAACCTTACAATAATTTGTATTTAATTACAATTCAAAAATATATTACAAAAGAGTTGGTACAACTGCTCAAAGTAAATTTCATACATACAATTACAGAATTACATCAAAATCTAAAGTACGAGGGTATACCTATGATATACCTGAGGATAATCTCACCGTGTCTTTCAGTAACCTCGCTCAGCTGCTCTATATTTTCTTTCACCTGCGACAGCATACAAAGCTATCGCTGAGTGGTGAACTCAGTGGTGCACAAACTAATAATTTAAAACTTAATACAAATTATTCTTAACAATTCATAATGAATAAAAATTTAAAATTTCTAAATTCTTCAAAATCCATGACATTCAAAAATTATTATTTTCATTCATGAAAAATTTTCATTTGAATAACATTTTGATCAAATAGTAACTATTTATCTATATTTCTTTTAAATCCTGAAACAATACAAAAATATTTTGAATCACTAACAAATTATTTATTTCAACCATAATTTATCAAACTATGCATAATTAAAGGGCATTGCCAACAATTCACACAGTTGAACCCATAACCCAAAATTCAAATAGATGCCGTGTTGTATACCACGACATTTCACATTCTCCCAATAACTGAGGCTAAAAGGGAGAAACAAAGACTATCTAGTATATATGAGTACTCATTCAAATTCTTCCCCAACTGGCAAGCCAGAGAGGAAGATACTCGCCTCATCTAGTGGAGGAGATATCTCACTAGACAAGCTAATGAGAATTCACAATAAATTTTGTCATGTCAACTGTGGTTTCAAATCATATTCAAAACAATTTCTAATCACAAAGTGTTTACAAATCAACATATTTAATCATCATAAATTCATGCTCAAGGTTGGCAACACATCAAACTTAAAATTTACAATCGTCAAAACCATGCAATAAATCCTTAAATGCATAAGAAAATTTACATTTAATTTATACAAATTCATTCAACAAATTAAAATCCTCAATACAACAAAATTATAAATCATAAAATAACTTGCTCAAATAAATTTAGAAATGAAAAGTAACAAAATAGTTAGTTGTGCACAAACCTTAAACGAGTCGCCTCTTGGCCATGACTCGATTCCTCGGGTTCCTTCCCGGTATTCTTTTCCACTGAAACATACAGTTTCACAGTGTTTTAGTATCATAACTCATCATTAATCCAAAAATAAATTCAAATTCATTTATACCTAGCTTTAATATGCTAAACTTGACATTCTTTAAAATTTGTGTTTTGGGGTTACTATTCACGATACTATTCAAGTCAATTTGTTGACTTTTTAAGACTTAATAGGTATGGGAACTCCAACTTCACCAACATACCACACTTTGGTCATTAAATTTGTTGGTTTTGGTGGTTTACTCAAATTCTAAATCCTTTAGGCAATTTGGCAAATTTTCAGGTTTGGTGTCTTAAGTTGCACTGTTCCATTGGTCATTTTTCCGTTAGAATTTGGCAAAACTTCCTTCATAGAAAATGTTCCCTATTATTTTAAGTTTATTCTCCTTTTTGAATCACTCCAATTGGAGCTTTGTAGCTCAAGTTATATCCATTTGAACCATGGTTGCCAGATTGGACTTAACCCAGATTTTCTGGGCAATTTTGGTTATGGCAGTTTTAGGTCACCAACTTGGGGTGGCTAAATGACTTAGTTAATGGCATAATTTGGGCTTGTATTATTCATAAAAGTTTTAGGTCTATACCTCAATTGTCCATTAGTAAAATTTCAGGTCTTTTAGACCTGCCTAGCTCAAGTTATGGCCGAATGAATAAACATTATTCATTTGGTCAGTTTGTACAGGGCAGACTGAGAATTTCTAGATTTGGTCAATTTGTTCACTAGGTTTTGGTCACTTTTTGGGCATGGTTCCTAAATGAAAATTGTGTCATTTTGTGTCTATTTTCATTCCCAATTGCTCTCTTAATAATTGGACTTGTAAATTTTCAGTTTTGATCCCTCAAAAGGACCTTGGTCAAACTGTCCAGAATTGACCCTTCACCAATCCGAATTTGAATTTACTTCTATCCATTCAAACACATCTCAATTGGTCACAAATAACCATTTTTCATCTCAAACCAAGTCGAACACACCATTTAACCAATTCTCACACTTTTGGCTTCCAAAACCCTAGATGCTAAACCCTAATTTTCATGCTTAGCTCAATTCATGCAATTAAGGTATCTAAACACTCTCTACACACTTAATTGAACTTGTATACATATTTTACCAAACCAAAACACATCAATTCACACTACCACCATGGTAGCTGAATTTCATTAGGGTTCTAACATGCTTGATTTTATTTCATTTTTCTCAATTTTCTAAGTTAATCTAAGTATATATGCGTGAATATAAGGAGAGATTAGATGATTTGAACTAACCTCTTTATGTAGCTTCTCCCTTTTCAATTTTTCCACCTTATTGTTAAATTTTTCTTTCTTCAATCTTCTTTTCAATGCTCAATTACTTGTTTTCTTTAAGGAAAGTAGGGGATTTAATGGAGAATTTTAGGGTTTGTGAAGCTTTAAATTAAGCTTCAATGGAGGAAACAAGAAAGAAATGAGAGAGAAAAGAAGGGACGGCAAAGGAGAAGGAAAAATAGGAATTTTATTTTCTTTTCTTTTCTTTTATGTATTTTAAATCATTATCCTAAATTTTTAATTTTTTTAATTATTAGGTTTATTGCATCACGCATGATGTCATGCATGATGTAATTAATCTTTTTCAACTTTTTCTTTTTCTTCTTTTTTTTCATTTATTTTTTTTAGTTCTTTAATTTAATTTTCGATCCCGAAATTTTTTTTTCTCCGATTTTATTTGACAGTTAGCTCAGGAGTCAGCTCTGGGAGTCAATTGACCAAATTGCCCCTCGCCGGTTCAACCCAGTTTATAAATAATTCAATATTTCTTCTAGATCCCTGACCTAATTATTTGACTGACTTAACAATTCTTTTTCGTGATTTTCTCTTTTCCACTGTGTTCACAATGGTCCTAAGGACCGCGGTGTCACATTTTACGGTTCGAAATTTGAGTTTAAATCGACTTCGCAGTCGTTCCTGAGAAGGTCACCCATCGCTGTGACTCTCGGCTCATTTAACTTCTTATGTTCTGTTTTTCTTATTTATACTTAACTAATTGACAATTACTAATTATTTGTGTTTATGGTTTATCTAGTTGTCTTAGATGTGGTTCTAATCCTCTTAATTGTCCGGACCGACACCGGTCACCGAAATAGTGAAATATACCAGGTTATGCAAATAGGGGTGTTACAATTCTCCCCCCCTTAAAATAATTTCGTCCTCAAAATTTTACAGTATCGATCTACGAGCAGTTGTGGGTCTTTGTCTCCTCATGTCCTATTCACGTTCCTAAGTAGCTTCCTGGCCTGAATGATGATTCCTTAGCACTTTAACCAATACTATTTACTCATCGATTGCTCACCTCGTGTGCCATGTTTCTTATGAGCTTCTGTCATAAGTTAGATTCAAATTCATTTCAATTTTAGAGGTAAGCAAATCTGTGTATTAGTGGATCCACTCTTTCTAGGATCTCATATGATCCTATGGGTGAGAACTTAGTTTTACTCTTTTCTTATCAAATCTCTTGATCATTTGATGCAACCTGTAGTTTAGTTTAGAATATTTTAGGCTTTTCATGCTGTTGTTTTAGCAATTATTTTCCTTTTTTTTTTTTAAATGACCTTGTTGGTCATATATGAACTATTTATCTCTTTCTTGGCCATAGGTCCATAACCATTATCTTACCATCTCCATTTATAACCAAGGCCTATGTGCCATTTTACACTATCTTATTTGCTTTTGTTTAACTTATTTCCTTCTTGATAAAATAGTTCAGGATATCGTTACACGTCTTAAGTAGGTTGTTTGCCCTGGTGGCAATTCCTCATCTAGTGTTTTTCTCATTTCTTACTGTTCTATTCGTTTTTTTTTTCCATAGCTTAACCTTAATTATTTTATTCCTTAATCTTATCTTCTTCCTTAACTTGACTGTCGAGTCATGATTTAGCACCTCTTATCATCCCTAATAAATCCACTATACTTCAATATTACTTTGATTTGGTCCTCTGGCCATTCTAGTCAACACTTTAACTAATATTTATAACGTTTCTTTATTACATTCGCACCACCTATTCTAATTTTTTTACTTCCATAACTCTTTTATCTATCAATATTCTATAGCTTATTTTCCTCTGGTTTATGATCATTACTTTTTTTTTTTCAACCATAAACAATTCTTTAATCTTAAGAAGGGACTCTGCCAGACTCTCCTGTTTCCCATGCTATTCAAAAGTTTGGCTTGAATTCTAATCTAATCCTTATGATCCGCACAATAAAATTGTGCTCTTCCTAAAAAATATCTAGCCAACTAGTTCCTATCGAATTACTGTTATCAGTAGAATATCATTTCTTAACTATTTTATAAGTTATAATTGTCATCCATAGCATCCTGTCTCTTCTAGGGAAACAAAATTATATTTTTGGTCTTGCTGCTACACAAATAGAATACTGTTCCTTACAAAACTTTGAGCAAAAGATCCATTGCAATACCAGAACAACTATAAACTCCATATCGGAGACTGGATGACTTAGCCCTATAGGTGTTATTTTAAATTTTTTACCATACCAAAATCTCTAGTCCCATAACAATTCTTGATGTACTGTAATTCATGCTAGGGTAACGGAGTCTTTAACTCTCACTACCTTGCAACCATGATCTTTTGATATTCTAATTATAGAGTTTTTAAATCCCAAATTAGGATTTTCAAACTCAGTTCTAGTAATAAAACTCTATTCTGGTATATTTGTACCAGAGCGAAAGTCATTTATAACTATTCTTATCCTTATGTACTATTGGGTAGTACGTAGCTCTACATAATAAATCCCAAATTAGTACTGTAATCTGCAGCTTACAGCATAAACATCAAGAATATTGCATAGTTACTACGATACATCCCAATAGATTAAACTTCCCTATGTTTTATTTCTTTCAAATCCACTAATATCTTAAACTTATTTTGATTATAGTACTTACTGACATCTATCAACAGTAATACCCTTATTTTCATCTAGGGCAGATATATTGTTATAACTTACTTTTTGGTCCTCTTGCCTTATCTAATTAGGCTTACTAATTAACTTTATAATTTATCTTAGTCTAGGAGATGTCTCTCACTAGAAACTTTTCCAAAATTAATTCCATTCACGCTTATTATCATAATTCATATCCTAAAAGACTAATTACTAACACATCAAAATTATCTCCATGCAAGGGAATAGCAGTAGAACATATAATTTTGCATTAGCATATAAATAAGTAGAGCCGAAATCAAATAGTACATAATTATTCCTTTCTCAAGTTAAGAACATACCGAAAACTACATCTGAAGTCTCTGCTTCTTCCCCTCGATGCATGGCATTCCCTCTTTCTAATGTATTCCTCTGCTCGGGTTGGTCCATTGTGCGAGGATTACCTGAAGTATTGTCTCTACTTCTGCCTCTGCCCCTACTAACTATTAATGAGCCTCTAAAATCAGAATCTTGAACTGATTCTTCTGGTGTAGTATGTGGCATAAATCAATGTGCGCTAGTACAATCTCGGGCGAAATGTCCAATTCCACCACAATTGAAGCAAGCTCCAGTGACCCTATTGCAAATACCCCCATGAAATTTTCCACAAACGTCACAAATACGGATAGGGTTGGAACTTCTAGTTCTTTGATGAATGGTTCTTGATTGCTTTCGCCTTGAAGATTCGCCTCTGTCATACTTAGGAGCTCGGGGTCCCTCAAAAATTTTTCTCTTTCCCAAATTACTACTCGAACTTTGACCGATGGTTTCCCACTATTCTCTTTTTCATATTGCTCTTGAGGGAGTTGGGTTTGTACTTGGGCCTAGGCTGACAGATTATCAGCCATTTGCTGAAAGAACATGGTCATCTGCTGGGCCGTTTGTGTAGTAATTTGTAAAGGAGGGACTAGTGCAGTTGGACCTCCAATGCTCTGCGAAAATGGGGCCTCTCCTTGTACGTTAGCTGTAGCAGACTGCTCTACCATTTTATCCCCCTTGTCCATATCTATTCACAGGATTTTTTTTTTCTGTACAACCAACACAGGGAGATTTCGCCCCGTTAGTTCATATTTATGATGTAAATATACTATATGTATGAAACATTCAAGCAGTTGTACTTATCGAAAAATATTTCAAATTCACAGTTCAAAATTTACTTTAAAACCTTTGCTCTGATACCACTAAAACATGTCACACCCTACTCCTCGTAAGATGTAACATGCTCCCGTAGTACACCTAATGAATTATCGTACTTCGCCTACTGGTATCCCATTAAATATACTACAAGAGATTTTGAAACAATTTTTGCTCATTTTTAAATTGGTGGGTAAAATTTTCTGAGATATTAAAAACCTTTATTTAAAGTTCAAACATAAATCAAATTTTTAGATATTTAAAAATCTCCGCAATTTTTACAAAAATTTCGGCAGAGTGCCGTCTGTATTTTAAGAAAACAGTTTTTCAAAACCTGAAAATAAAGATACTCTCAATATTTTTCTCAACAACTTCTTCAAATTTCACAATCAGTCTCAACCAATTTCTCAATTCTCAAAATTCAAACCATCCTCATTTCACAAATCAACACAAGCAATTCAATACACAGTTTAAATTAAATCAAACATTGAAATATCTCATTAAGATAACAAAATAAATATTTACATTCATGGGAGTATTAAAAATTTAAAGTGCAAAACTTTATAAGTATATAAAATCTTAAGATAACCTTACAATAATTTGTATTTAATTACAATTCAAAAATATATTACAAAAGAGTTGGTACAACTGCTCAAAGTAAATTTCATACATACAATTACAGAATTACATCAAAATCTAAAGTATAAGGGTATACCTATGATATACCCGAGGATAATCTCACCGTGTCTTTCAGTAACCTCGCTCAGCTGCTCTATATTTTCTTTCACCTGCGACAGCATACAAAGCTTTCACTGAGTGGTGAACTCAGTGGTACACAAACTAATAATTTAAAACTTAATACAAATTATTCTTAACAATTCATAATGAATAAAAATTTAAAATTTATAAATTCTTCAAAATCCATGACATTCAAAAATTATTATTTTCATTCATGCAAATTTTTCATTTGAATAACATTTTGATCAAATAGTAACTATTTATCTATATTTCTTTTAAATCCCGAAACAATACAAAAACATTTTGAATCACTAACAAATTATTTATTTCAACCATAATTTATCAAATTATGCATAATTTAAAGGGCGTTGCCAACAATTCACACAGTTGAACCCATGACCCAAAATTCAAATAGATGTCGTGTTGTATACCATGACATTTCACATTCTCCTAATAACCGAGGCTAAAAGGGAGAAACAAAGACTAGCTAGTATGTATGAGTACTCATTCAAATTCTTCCCCAATTGGCAAGCCAGAGAGGAAGATACTCGCCCCATCTAGTGGAGGAGATATCTCACCAGACAAACTAATGAGAATTCACAACAAATTTTGCCATGTCAACTGTGGTTTCAAATCATATTTTGAAACAATTTCTAATAACAAAGTGTTTACAAATCAACATATTTAATCATCATAAATTCATGCTCAAGGTTGCCAGTACATCAAACTTAAAATTTACAATCCTCAAAACCATGCAATAAATCCTTAAATGTATGAGAAAATTTACATTTAATTTATACAAATTCATTCAACAAATTAAAATCCTCAATAGAACAAATTATAAATCATAAAATAACTTGTTCAAATAAATTTAGAAATGAAAAGTAACAAAATAGTTAGTTGTTCTCAAACCTTAAATGAGTCGCCTCTTACCTTTACTCGATTCCTCGGGTTCCTTCCCAGTATTCTTTTCCACTGAAACACACAGTTTCACAGTGTTTCAGTATCATAACTCATCATTAATCCTAAATAAATTCAAATTCATTTATACCTAGCTTTAATATGCTAAACTTGACATTATTTAAAATTTGTGTTTTGGGGTTACTATTCACGACACTATTCAAGTCAATTTGTTGACTTTCTAAGACTTAATAGGTATGGGAACTCCAACTTCACCAACATACCACATTTTGGTCATTAAATTTGTTGGTTTTGGTGGTTTACTCAAATTCTAAGTCCTTTAGGCAATTTGGCAAATTTTCAGTTTTGGTGTCTTAAGTTGCACTGTTCCATTGGTCATTTTTCCGTTAGAATTTGGCAAAACTTCCTTCATAGAAAATGTTCCCTATTGTCTAAAGTTTATTCTCATTTTTGAATCACTCCAATTGGACTTTTGTAGCTCAAGTTATAGCCATTTGAACCATGGTTGCCGGATTGGACTTAACCCAGATTTTCAGGGCAATTTTGGTTCTGGCAGTTTTAGGTCACCAACTTGGGGTGGCCAAATGACTTGGTTAATGGCATAATTTGGGTTTGTATTATTCATAAAAGTTTTATGTCTATACCTTAAATGTCCACTGGTAAAATTTCAGGTCATTTAGACCTGCCTAGCTCAAGTTATGGCCAAATGAATAAACATTATTCATTTGGACAGTTTGTACAGGGCAAACTGAGAATTTTCAGATTTGGTCAATTTGTTCACTAGGTTTTGGTCACTTTTTGGGCATGGTTCCTAAATGAAAATTGTGTCATTTTGTGTCTATTTTCATTCCCAATTAGTCTCATGCCAATTGGACTTGTTAATTTTCAGTTTTAGTCCCTCAAAAGGACCTTGGTCAAACTGTCCAGAATTGACTCTTCACCAATCTGAATTTGAATTTACTTCTATCCATTCAAACACATCTCAATTGGTCACAAATGACCATTTTTCATCTCCAACCAAGTCGAACACACCATTTAACCAATTCTCACACTTTTGGCTTCTAAAACCCTAGATGCCAAACCCTAATTTTCATGCTTAGCTCAATTCATGCAATTAAGGTATCTAAACATTCTCTACACACTTAATTGAACTTGTATACATATTTTACCAAACCTAAACACATCAATTCACACTACCACCATGGCAGCTGAATTTCATTAGGGTTCTAACATGCTTGATTTTATTTCATTTTTCTCAATTTTCTAAGTTAATCCAAGTGTATATGCATGAATATAAGGAGAGATTAGATGGTTTGAACTAACCTCTTTATGTAGCTTCTCCCTTTTCAATTTTTGCACCTTCTTCTTAAATTTTTCTTTCTTCAATCTTCTTTTCAAGGCTCAATTACTTGTTTTCTTTAAGGAAAGTAGGGGATTTAAAGGAAATTTTAGGGTTTGTGAAGCTTTAAATTAAGCTTCAATGGAGGAAATAAGAAAGAGATGAGAGAGAAAAGAAGGGACGGCAAAGGAGAAGGAAAAATAGGAATTTTCTTTTCTTTTCTTTTCTTTTATGTATTTTAAATCATTATCCTAAATTTTCAACTTTTTTAATTGTTAAGTTTATTGCATCATGCATGATGTCATGCATGATGTAATTAACCTTTTTCAACTTTTTCTTTTTCTTCTTTTTCTTTATTTATTTTTCTTTAGTTCTTTAATTTAATTTTCGTTCCTGAAATTTTCTTTTCTCCGATTTTATTTGACAGTTAGGTTAGGAGTCAGCTTTCAGAATCAATTGACCAAATTGTCCCTCGCCGGTTCAACCCGGTTTACAAATAATTCAATATTTCTTCTGAATCCCTGACCCAATTATTTGACTAACTTAACAATTCTTTTTCATGATTTTCTCTTTTCCACTGTGTTCGCAATGGTCCTAAGGATGGCGGCGTCACATTTTACGGTTCGAAATTTGAGTTTAAATCGACTTCGCAGTCGTTCCCGAGAAGGTCACCCATTACTGTGACTCTTGGCTCATTTAACTTCTTATGTTCTGTTTTTCTTATTTATACTTAACTAATTGACAATTACTAATTATTTGTGTTTATGGTTTATCTAGTTGTCTTAGATGTGGTTCTAATCCCCTTAATTGTCCAGACAGACACCAGTCACCGAAATAGTAAAATATACCAGGTTATGCAATAGGGGTGTTACACTAACTATGTTAGCACTAATATATGAGTGGGTTAAACCCCGATCAAATTGTACAAATACATCTTGATCAGAGATAGAGAATGTACCGACTACAACATCGAAAGTCTCAATCGCTTCCCGCTATCTCATCGTGTAAACCCTGGCTGGAGCACTCCCTTGTGCTGACTGGCTAACAGTACCCTGATTGCCAGAAGTATTGCCTCTACCTCTGCCTCTTCCTCTGCTAACCGGTTGTGAACCTCTGGTAGTAGGACTCTGAATAGATCCCTCAGCAGTAGTAGGAGCTGGCCCAAATCTAGGGGCACTGGTGCAGTCCTTAGTGAGATGGACTTTGCCTCCACAGTTAAAGCAAGCTCCTATTGCTCAATAGCATTCTCCTCCATAAATCTTGCCACATGTCTCATAGGGCCGGGGAGGATATGAACCCCTGGTCGGCTGCTGACCAGACCTAGGGTGTCTCTGACCAGAGAATCTGCCCCTTTCAAACCTTTCACCTCTACCTCTGCTTGGTCCCCCAAATTTTTTCTTCTTTCTAGATGTACCAGTGGGACTTTACTCTACTAATTTTTGCCCTTTATCTTTCTCTGATTTCTCAGTCTTCTCTGATTTTTCTTTTGCAGGTGTCGCTTCTAATTCGATCCTTTCTAACTCAAGCGCCTGTGAGATGAACTCAGAGAAGTTACTGTGTCTGAATCCCACTACTTGCATCCACAGACTGGGCTTCAAACTGGTCTCAAATCTCTTGCACCTTTCCTTGCTGGTAGACAGGAGACTCCCAGCATAGTGGCTTAAGCGGGAGAACTCCCTCTCATATTCTGCCACTGATTTGTTCCCTTGCTTCAGACTCAGAAATTCTTGCAGTTTCTGATCCACATATACATCTGGGACATATTTCTGTCTGAACTCTCTGATGAAGTCATCCCAGGTCAATACTGGCGGTTCTGCCAAGCTATAGGGGATGGTCTTTCACTAGTCATACGCATCCCCTTGAACAGCGGCATCGAATACTCAAATTTTAGTTTATCTAGGCAGTGCAGCTTCTTGAACATTCGATCCATCCTCTCGAGTCACTGCTCTGCCTCTAAAGGGTCTACTGTACCCTTGAATTCTGTCACCCTATACTTCAATAGCTTGTCATATTGTCTGACTGGAGCTTGAGGTTGCACTACATAAGTCTGGGGTGGAGCTTGAGTAGGCATACCCCTAGCCATTTGTTGAAACATTGCAGTCATTTGCTGTGCGAATTGTGCAGGAAACTGCGGCATTTGTAGGGCTAGTGCCACTGACCCACTAATATTTTGGAGAGCTGGGGCTTCCCCTTGGGCCTCAACCTCTACCGATTGCTCAACAGAGCAATCCCCTTCTTCTATTTCAGTCTAGAGTTAGGATATCTCCTGAACAAATAACACAAGGAGATTTCCCTCTGTTAGTTCATATTTATGATGCAATGCACTGTATGTAACAAATAAGGACATTGAGCAGTTGTACTTATCAAAGAAAAGACACAAATTCACAAGTTAAAACATACTTCAAAAATTTCGCTTTGATACCACTAAAACATTTCTCACCTTACCCCTCTGTAAAACATAACATGATTATGTAGAATACCTAATGAACTACTAAACTTCACCTACCGATAACCTATTAAGTACCCTACAAGGGATTTTAAAAACCATTTTCTTACTTTTTGAAAGTGGTGAGCATTTTCTTACATTTAATAGAAGTTTAAAAGCTAGTTAAAATTTTTGTCTATTTTTATTTGTCCGTAAATTTTGAAAAAATTTTGGCAGAGCGCCGTCTGTATTTTAAGAAAACAGTTCTTCAAAAACCTGTAAAAACACTTCCTATATCTCATTTCATCAAATCCAACACTACCACAATACCATTTCTTAATTCAATTGTCATAAAAATTAGTACTCAATAATTCCATTCATTTCTAATTAAAGTAAAATCAATTTACATACATCAATCCAAAATTTGCATTAGAAAATCCAAAATAATATTATTACAAACTTTATACAACTGCTCAAAGTCAATTTATATATGTACATACGGTTATATACACAAATATAAACATTACATTCAGGGTATAAAATTATACCCGATAAAACTTCAGGGAGGTAGCCCTAAGATCCTCAGCAGCTCACTCTGCTACTCCTCTAGTCTCTATATCTGCGACAGCAATAACAGCCATCGCTGAGTACTATGACTCAGTGGTGCACAACATACTAAAATAATATTTATGTATAATTTAAATCACATTTATTCAAATACAGTACTGAAAATGAAAGACAGATGCAAAACATGATTTATAAACTTTTAGTCCAAACAGTTTCATTTATGAAGTCTCAAAACAATTTCATAAAAATACATAGTTATATCATGCCATTTGAAACATATTCATCTCAATAGCTGGAGGCTTATGAGAAATCACAAGGTTAGCTAGCTCAAACTATGGGTACCCATTCAAATTTCTTCTTCTACTGGCACACACCTCAACACTTCAGCCAGAGAAGGAATCAAAATTCGAAACTAATTTCTCCCACTAGTCATGCTAGTGAGACATTCAAATATATGGTCATGACACTGTGGTTTCAAAACTATCTTATCAATTTATCAAACATTTACTGACAATTAAATCACATATCATCAAATTTCTAACAATTTAGATCAAAAGCATAGTGTACGTTTCAATCATTATTTTGCAATATAAATAAATCACAAATCATTTCATGCACTTTGCAAAGAAATTTTAAAGAATGTTTATGTTGTATAAAAACCTTAAGCGAGTCGCCTCTTGGCTCGACTTGATGCCTCGGGTTCTTTCCTGGTATTCTTTTCAACTGATTACAAAATACCAAAATGGGACCTAGTGTCCTACCAATGCACTGAAGTCTATGAGGTGACACGGACACTATGCAGAACTGTGGACGACCTCACCCAGTCTGTGGTCTACTGGGCTCTCTGTCAATCTCTCCAGAATCTACGCGTGACAAAAAGCAACGCGCTACGCAATAATGCTTAGTGGTGCCAATAATAAAATAAAAAGAACTAAAAGGAAATAAACATGCAATGAATATATTGATGTCTCATGCAAACAAATTTTTGATAATGTAACACTCCAAAAATTTTAAATTTTAGTATTTTATGAGTAATATTGATATTTTAATTTTATTTAAATTTTAAGAAATTATTTGAGATTCTTCGGATTTTAAAAATCGGGTTCGATTTTTCGAAAATATAAACTTTGATGATTTTTAAAAATTAATTTAAAGACCACGTGGCAAAACTAAAAATATATTTGGAGTCTACAAATTTTTCTTAGTTTTCTAGAATTTTTTCGAAATTTTTGGACCTCGTTTTCAGTCCCAAGACAGAGTAAAAAATTCAAAATTTTGTATCCTGAATTGAACCGACCGAATCGAACCGGACCGGATCGGATTGTTCAAATCGGACCGGCCTTTTCTTTTTCTTCCTTCTTCTCCCCGCGCGCGTCCCGACCCTCCTCTCTTCCTCTCCCATTTTCTCCCTCCTCCCTCCTCCCCTTGTCGCGCCACCACCTCCCCTGCCACCCTAGCCCACCGGCGCCCGTTCCCAGCCGCCACCTGGAATGCTGGAAAACGGTGCCAGAAGCGACGCGACACGCAAGCACGCTGCTTCGTCTTCCCGGCCGATCCGGCCACCAATCGGATCGGGTCTTGTGTCTAAACTCATCTACTCGTCGAGAGCTTTCCATAGACACCAAGAACACCGAAATCCATCTAGCGGTTTGTCCAATTTTTGCCCGGGAAATTTTAGCCCATTTTAACTTTTGGGCTAGATTTCTCACAAATCGTGAACCCCACAAGAAAACCGAGAGTACCAGAGTGCTCCACTCGTCGAGAGCTTCACGGCGATATAAATTTCGAATTTTTTCGACACCGTTTTCTGGTGGGTCCCACGGAACTTCGCAGTGTTTTTCCGAGTATTTAATGAGCTTAGAAAATTTCGTAAAATTTATGTACTAACCCTTGTGTTATGGGCTTCGTGTAGGTATCTTCAATTCGCAGAAATTCGACAGTTGTCCGAGTCTGTGAATTTTCGGCCAGACAGACCGGCTATCGGAAAAAGTCTCCGAATTGAATTGAGGTTTTGGCTACCCTACCATTGTCAGACGTTTCGAGCGCGTCCTAGAAGTTAGAATCGGCAAAGGTAAACCCTAACCTTGCTTTTTTGTAATTTTCTAGTGCTTGAATAGAATTAAAAATCCATAAAATATTTGTGGTAGCTCAGAAAATTTTGATTCTTTTTGCAATAGCCTAGTAATATTGCTAAGGACTGCGGGGGAAAGTTTTAGAATTTTTAGAGCTTATTTGGGCAGTTTTTGCAAAAATGGTCAATTATAAGGACTAAATTGAAATTTTACATATTGTGATGGATGATTGATTTGATGGGCCCAGGAGGGGCTGTGTGATGTGATTGAGTTGTGAATATATGGATTGTGAATATAGAAGTGTGTTTTGAGCCATTTTGCAGGTTGGGTAGGTCCTAGGTATAGGGGAGACTCTGCCGGATTTTCGGCACGACTTAGGACGTATTTGGTCTTTTCTTGATTTGTATTGAGTCAAATTTATTAAATGATTGTAATGTAATTGTCAGGTGAGCCGGGATAGCCTTCTTCCTCCGCCCGGCCGCCACAGTGACCGTTGTCAAGTCTGTGAGTAAAATATTAATTTTAATTGTAATTTCGATATTATTATATGTTCAAGCATGCACATGCATCACTTATAAGTATATATCTATGTAGTTAAACTTTAGGCACGATTTATGTTGCATTCATAACTGTTAAAGTGCCATGGATGTTGTTGTGGTAATTTGGAGCAGTGTGCGTGCATTAGCGTGCGTGTGATGTGGTGTGGACTATGGATAGGACAGGTAGACACGGCTTGAGATCTTCGCTAGGACCCGGTCCTTCGGGGTAGACACGGCTTGAGTTCTTCGCTGGGACCCCGATTTGGTTATTAAGTGGAAGTCCAAGCTGAGTTCTTCGCTGGCACAGGTTGGATTTAAGAGAGCCGTATAGGGGATCAGCTCCCATATATATTATGATTGATATTACTGGGTGTGTGAGTACTCCAAATTACCTTTTTGCTATTATGATGTGAATTTGTTGCTGATGTTGCATTTCACTCTACAGGATGCATTAGTTTTAGATAATTATAGAGATTATGGTTAAAATTGATATTTTACTCTCTAAGTCGAACGCTCACTCCTGTTCAATATTTTTCCATGCCACAGGAGGATATTTTTGAGGTTAACCTGCTTTTCTCCCTTGCAGGTCATCTATTTATGATTGTGTAATTTTATAAACTTCTAGAATTTCTGCATGTGTTAGAAATATTCATGTGAATTGGGTCTGTAATATAAATTGCTATTTTGGACCTGTAAACTTATTATTCTATACAAGTTGATGGACTGGATGAGGGAGCAGAGCTCCCATTTATTTTATGATGTTATGAGTATGTGGAGGGTGAGCTGAGCTCCCCAATTGATATATATATATATATATATATATATATTATGTTTACAGGTCGGGTGAGTCAAAAACTCCCCGTTGAAAGGTCCATTTTATGGCCGGACTCTTTCCGGTTGAATTCCTGAAATTGGGCCCAAATGGGCCTTAGAGTTGGGTTAATGAATAGTTAGGCTTATTACGGGCCTCGGGGGCTTTAAGTTGCCCAGGTCCTAATGCCGGTCCGGCCCATAGGTTGGGTCGTGACAGATAATTATTTGTAGTCTTATTTATTTGGTACTTTTATATTCATTATTTCATTAAATTTATCAATTTTCCTTTTTTTTTGTTGCCCAAGTAACCTATACCGGTTGACTGGACTGGATAAACGGGTAAACTGATACTGGATATCAAGTACCTCAGGCTGTCACACCATCGGTCACATGTGTATCTCCCAGTGTGCAACAGAACAGCTGATAAGCTGTAATAAATATTAGGCACAAGGCCAAGTATCACCATAATTTCAAAATGGCGAAAAGTCATAAAATCACAGAATGGCATAATGCCATGTGCAGTACTGCTAACTGAACCCTATTGGCATGCCAACCTATCAAAATCAATCTTACTAGGTGTACTAGGGCATGTTACACTTTTAAATTGTACAATTCTTGAAATTGAAGTTTAATTGTTACTATTCATTTCATTAGTCAACTAAAATGTTGACTTTTTCATAGACAATAGGTACATTGGTTCTAATATCCCCAACATACCACATTTTGCATTCTAAAGTTGTTAGTATTAGTTGCCAATACCATTTCAAAGCTTATGTTAGTTATTCACAATTTTTAGATTTCAAGCACTAAGTTTACTGTTCCATTGGTCATTTGTACAGTAGGAATTTGGTAAAATTGTCTTCATGAAAGTTGTTCCTTTTTGTGTCTAGTTACATTTCTTTTTTTTGAATCACTCTATTTGGAGTTTTGTAGCTCAAGTTATGGCCTAAATACCATAACTGGCTGGATTACAAATTTTCTAGATTTTCTGGACAGAACCAATTCTATAGTGTTTTGTACACTGATTACAGGTCAGTTTTTGAATATTTTATGATCAAAATTTGGGTTTGTTTTCTTCATGAAAGTTGTAGATCTATGTCTCAGCTTTCTGTTGGTAAAATTTCAGATCAATTGGACCTTTCTGCACTGAGTTATGACCAAATGAATAAACACTATTCATTTGGTCATTTTGCCTAGGCAGAATGTAAGTCATCCCGATTAGGGTAATTTTTAGGTCAACTTGATTTGGTTTTTTGGGTAGAGTTTCTTCACCAAAGTTGTGCCATTATGTGTTTAGTTTCATGTCCAATTGGCCTTGCACCAATTGAACCTATACAACTCCATTTATAGCTACCCAAACCTGCTAGACTCACAACCAGTCCTGCAGGTCACCAAGGGTAGCATGCCTAAGTTCAACTCCAACATCCTTACTCACTTCAATTCCTCCTCACACACATTCAAATGGTCACTAATTGACCATTACAAGGTTAACATACCATTTTATGAGCAAACCCTGATGTTGTTCAAATGTCCAAGTTTTCAAGTTCATTCATGCACTATACTTGCATTTCACTTACACAAACATGTTCAATCACTCATCTAATACTAAGGGCAGCCCATGAACTACTTTGTTTCAAGTAAATTCATCAACCCTAACCAACCCTAAGCTGCCAAAATTATAGGGAATGAATACACATAATTTTTATTTTGTTTTTCTTACATTTTCTACTTATCTCATGGTATTAAGCATAAAGTAAGTAAAAATGCTAAGAGATTGGACACTAACCTCTTTTGCTAACTTTTCCAAGTCTCCAAAAATTCCTTCTTCCTTCTTTTTTTTGCTGGCTAGAGGTTGTTCAAGTTGCAAAATCAATTTTTAGTGACGCAAGGTTGTAGTTTCAAGGTGAGATGAGGTGGGATTTGAAGCTTGCTTTAAGCTTCCATGGAGGTTGGGTTGGGAGAGGGTTTCGGCTGGCTTTTGGTGAGGAAGAAGCAGATTACTTTTTCTTTTTTTTTTGGTGTTATTTTTCTTCTTTTATTACTTACTTAAGTGGTGATTTAATGTGATTGGTGGAATTCTTTTAAATGATATCATGGTGATGTCATAATTGACCTTTTTCTCATTTTCTTTTCTTTTCTTCTCTACTCATTTTCAATTTAATTTTTAGCAATATTTATTCATATTTTATGTCATAATAATTATTTACTTAACTGGACAAGTCGGGCAAAAATCATATCTGAAGACGAAATGACCAAAATGCCCTCCGTTTAGCTTAACAGACTAAAAGTATCTGTACCGATTGAAAAATTTTTTTAAGCATTTTCTTGGCATTCTAATGCCATAGAAACCTCAATGACTCTTCTCTGGAATCCCAAAAATTATTTTATGAATTTTCTTCTGGGTCTAGGGCTCCTAGTTGTGAGAACAGCAACTTCCTACTGGGTTACCCATCGCTAGGGCACCGGCTCATTTAACTTGGTTGTATTTTATTTCTAAAATTTTTTATAAATTTTTCTTTTTAATATTTGAGTTAATTATGGTTTCTCACTTTAGTTTAAATATTTTTTCAGATATTCTAACTGTCCGGAACGACACCGATCACTGGAATAGTAGAATGTATGGAGTTGCTATAGTAAGGGTGTTACACAATTTGTTGACTTTCTAATGCTTCATAGGTATGAAAATTCTAATTTCACCCACATACCACATTTTGATTACCTAATTTGTTGGTTTTGGTTGTTTCCTCAAACTTCAAGTCTCTTAGGCACAAATTTCAAATTTTCAGTTTTGGTGTTTAGTTTTGCACTCTTCCATTGGTCATGTTGCTGTGATAATTTGGCTAAGTTTTCTTCATAGAAGTTGTTCCTTTTTGTCTTAAATTTATTTCCCTTTTTGAATCACTCCATTTGGAGTTTTTTACCCTAAGTTATAGGTATTTGAACATAGCTGGTCGGATTTGGTGTTACCCAGAATTCTGGGCAAACTCTGGATTTTGGCAATTTTTGTGGGTTGATTGCAGGTGGTTTTTCAAATAGGTTATGGTCAAAATTTGGATTTGTTTTCTTCATAAAAGTTGTAGGGCTATGTCTCAGATTTCTATCGGTATAAAATTCAGGTCATTTGGACTTTCCTAGACCAAGTTATGGTCATTTTCGTAACTATTGTGCATTTGGTTATTTTTATACAGGTCAGTTTGCCCAATTCCGGATTTGGCCTAATTGTTCACTAAGTTATGGTCACTTTCTGGGCATGATTCCTAAATGAAATATGTGCCATTTTATGTCTAGTTTCATTCCCAATTGTCCTCACACCAATTAGGTTGGTAAATTTTCAGTTTTGGTCCCTGAAAAGGACCTAGGTCAAGCTGTTTGCAGATTGACCCTAACCTATCTGAATTGGAACTTGTTTCCAACAATTCATACACACCACAAATGGTCACAATTGACCATTTCTCAACTCAAATAAGTTCAACTACATCATTTGGCCAATTCTCAAATTTTTTTCCAATTTTTCATGAGCTTAAAACCCTAGCTACACATAAAGTTCAATCTCATGCATTTCAAAGTGTACATTCATGATCTACACACCTAATTCACCTCAAATATCCATTAAAAATCATCAAACTCATTCATATCAAACCTTAACCCTAGCTGGATGAAATTCATGTTTGGTCCCTCAACAATTATTTTTGTTTGATTTTACACAATTTCTAAGTTAATTAAACTAGAACATAAACATTTAACTATAATTTCCAAGTTTATATTACTAACCTCAAACTTTGATTTTCAATTTCTCTAAATCTTCAATTTCTTCCTTTTCTTTCTCCTTCAATCTTCTTTTTTAGTTGGGATAATAAGGTTTGATGGAAAATTTTGGGGAATTTAGGGTTGGTTGATGGGATCAAAAGCTTGAGATCAAGCTTTAATGGTGAAGAACCATGGAGAGAAAGTGAGAGTGAAGGTGCCGGCTGGTTTGGGAAGAAGAGAGTATTTGCTTTTTTTTTTTATGTTATTTTTATCTTTAATTATCTATTTGACTTAGTCCAAATTAGTAGGAAAATTAAATTAATTTTTGACATCATCATGATGTCATCCAAGTGATGTAATAACACTTTTTCCTTTTTTTTTTCTTTTTTTTATTTATTTTTCATTAGTTCTTTAATTTAATTCTTGATCCCAGAATTTTCACTTCTCCAATTTTATTGGACAGTTAGGTCAGGCGTCAGCTCTAAGAGTGAATTGACTAAATTGCCCCTCATTGGTTCAATCCGGTTTGCAAGTTATTCTATATTTCTTCCGGATCCTTGACTTAATTATTTGACCTGCTTAACAATTCTTTTCTGTGATTTCCTCTTTTCCACTGTATTCGCAATAGTCCTAAGGACCACGGTGTCACATTTTACTGTTCGAAATTTGAGTTTAGACTGACCTTGCAGTCATTCCCGAGAAGGTCACCCATCTCTGTGACTCCCAGCTCATTTAACTTCTTGTGCTCTGTTTTTCTTCTTTATACTTAACTATTTAGTAATTACTAATTATTTGTGTTTAAGGCTTAACTAGGTCTCTTAGACATGGTTCTAATTCTCTTAATAACAGTGAAATATACCAAGCTATGCAAATAGGGGTGTTACAATTAATCAATCAAAATTTGATTAAATCATACAAGTAAATCTCATATTAAACAATCTAAATGGCAAATATAGTGGCTCTAATACCAATTGAAGGAGTGGAAGCATGTAAATGGTTAAATTAGAGCATTGAATTTCAAAAATTTTCTTCTAGGGTTACATGCATCATACCACATCTTTTATGTGCCTAATTAATTTAAATACTCAATTGCATATTAAAACACTTTTAATATGTATTAGGATCTATGTTTACCATTCAAGATTGTAAATTAACAAATTAATTCATTTAAACCTTAGTTTAAAAGAGAAGTTAGAGCACTAATGTCTTTGATGCAATATGGGTGTGATTGGCACATTTAGGAAGCACCTAGGAGCCAAAATGTTATCCCTCTAGCTTGTCCACACCAAGATCACCAATGGGCAGCCCCCAATCTTGCTTCTCAAGCCTTGCCAACTAATTATAAATTGGGTTTGTGCCTTTAGAGAAGTTGTAGATGTGTATAGGACACTAGAAACAATTTCTAGCAATTTTAATTCAAAGAAATTTGGGCAATTCTCTTTGAATTGATGAGAAAAGATGAAGAGAAGAGGGAGATGAAAAAGTGTCACCACCTTTGAGAGAATGTGAGAGTGTTGGCTGATTTTATTTTCATATAACATCACTTTATATAATTAGGTCAAGTAATCACTTAAACCATATGCCACATGTCACCATCACATTGCATCTTATTTTTAATTGACTTAATCACATTCAATCAAGTGTCAAAGCTAGATTTAATCTTGACTTTGATCACCTTGCATGATAGAAAGACAAATGGCAAGCTAATATGGTGCCATGTGTCACCATCTCATGGTGCCATATGTCACCCTGTGAAATGACCAAATTACCCTTATGTTTTAATTTTGAGTTCTCAACCCAAAAACATTATTTCTTCTCTTCAAATCAATTTATATCAAATATAAATTAATTAATTAATCTCTATTAATTAATTTCTCACAATTAAATTCATATTTAAACACTTTAAATATAAATTTAACTTGTACTATACATCCAATAACCTAGATTTGGTTTCAAGTAATGCTAGGGACTTTGCAATTTTATTGCAAATCAAACCTAATTAATTAATTAATTAATTAAACTCCTTAATTAATCAATTAAATCACATTTTACTTAGTGATTATCTTGTGTATGTGTGTGACTTACTAAGCTCATCACTAATTTGCAATGAGATATGATATTAACTCTTAATATCATCAGAACTCTTTCTTATTATAAATGATTTCTCTAAATCATTTTAGGCATCTCATTGACTATGGTTGACACCTAGCATAGCGTGCCATGGCCACCCAATCATTAATAAGGAATACCTTTAAAGGAACCTTTAACCATATGTTATCATGCACTAGAATCTCTTTGTTATAAAATCCCAATTCGAGCTGAAGTCATGGTTTATGTCAAACCCCATTTGCTATGAATATTATGTTCTCTTTTAATTCCAATTCTTGATTAATTAGATTTTCTTGTCAGAAACTCTTTTTTGACTAAATCTGTCTGTCCTGACCAGGAACTTGAAACATCAAGAATAATTAAATAAACATAGGACTTTATCTCTATTTACTTAGGGTAACAAATTCGATCTTGATCAACACCTATCTCCATATATAACTAGTAGGAGCCAACACATGCCTATATACCCATACACAGTACAAATATGAAAGCAGTATCAAACTCAAACCACCTATATACAAGATAACTGTGTTATCTCAGGTCTAAAGATTATATGCACTGTTATGATATATGACAATGCATTGATAAAAGTAAACTCCATGTGCTTGTCGTGTACGTCATTGGTTCGACTTACTTATCATGTATAAGTGCCTATCATGTTTGTCATGTGTGTGGCATGAGACTCACCATTCCATCTTATTTATATCTCATATAAATACCTTGGGAACAAACACGAATACAATCTTTCTGGATAAGTCATGTCCTGTGTGAAGTATCCTCGATTGTGAACCAATTTATGATACTTTGCGCTAGAAATACTGTCACTCATATTCTTAACAACTTAAGAATAAAATTTCTAACAAAATATCAATGGACTTTTTCTATAACACATAAATATATTATGTAAACGGAAAAGTGAAATTGCCTTTATTAATAAAATATATACAAGATACATATTAAATGATATGCTCTAGGGCATACTGCTAACAAAATAATTAGTTATTAATACAATAAATTTGTTAATTAAATGTCTTAAGGAGGAGATATTTTATTAAATATTATTTTTTTAAGTAATTTGCTTACAAGTATTTATTTTAATTTGATCTTCAAGAATAATATTTTAGAGATTTTTAAATTAACTTCCTATTTTAAAATTTTTGTATTGAAAGATTATAAAATATATTTAAGATGTTTATTGTTAGAATTTTTTTATTATTTTGCATGTGTAGATTAATTTTAATTTTGTTATTAATTTTAAGGTTGAGTATATAAATAGAACCTTCTTATATAGTAATTCAGTTATCAATAGTATCGAGTTATTTTTCATATTTTTATTTTTCCCTTTTTTAATTTCCTTATTAATTTCTAGATTGAGCATTTAAATAGAGCCTCTATACATTGTAAATCAGATATTTTGTTTTAAGCACGTGGTGTCATTCGCCCGGGTTGAGTTTGGATAAAACTCTCTCCATAAGGATAATTTCAGTATTTGAACCCTAGCATTATAATTAAACTAAGTTTATTTAGTGATCATTTCTACGCCACTAATTCAATCACTTGTTGATATAGTAATTAAGATATTAATGAGTCTTTTGGGTGTTAATAAAAGTAAGAGTTTTTTTTTTAATAATTTTTTCTCTATTTTTATTTTATTTTATTTTATTTTTATTTTTGTAATTTTTTAGAAATTTTAAGTGCAATTGCATTTTTAGAGTGGCCTACTGAAATGGTATTTCAATTGTGTTGCACGTCTACTGTTCATTAATCATCAATGATAGAATTTTCATTCTATTTCTTATAACCATTGGTTCTATGATTCTACCATTTCAACAATTATGTTGGTTCTACAATTTCAAGTATTAAATTTTGAGACAAATTATAAGTTAATTTTTAAGATTTATTAAAACCCACAATTTTAATTTTAGTTTTGAAATAATTTAATTTTTAAAATTTTTTCTATCAACAAATTAGCCACTCAATATAAATTTAATTCATTTCATTATTAATTATAGATTAAATGATAAAAATAACCTTAATTTGTTATTTTAAAACAATTAAGTACATGAATTATTATTTTATTAATATGTCCATATATTTAAATTTTATATTTAAATAGTTAATATATGATATATAAAAATTATATATATTATAGTTAAAATATAATTAAAATATACATATATTATGACTAAACTATAATAAATATAATTTTTAATTAAAATGTCTACTATTGTACTAAAATATTTATACCGTATTGTAAATATATTTCGTATCTATGTTTATAATTTATAAATTCATTAAACATATTTCATTGTGACAATATATATATTTAAAATTAAAATAATTATAATAATTTTATTATAATATTTTTTATAATTTGTAATAAAATTTTACTAGTACATATTATATTAACCATGCTGTAAAACGTAGTTCACCGATAAAGGGCGGTTACACATTTGCTAACTTCCAAAGGGAAGTTAAACCATGTATAGAAGATGAGGAATTAACTTCTTCGGCAAAGTTAAGGACAATGGGCACCACCCATGATGGGTGGCCAAAATGCACAAACAAAGTGACTAACTTGGGAAAGTTATCCAACTTCTATTGCAACTTAGATATATGGAAATTATTAAGTGCACTTTAGAAAATAAAATTATTGAATATACTCGATATATGTGTATCTTTACTAATAAAGATATAGATTCTATCTTCTTAAATTTAAGACTCAATTATATTTTTATGAGTACTTGATGTATATTATAAGTTGGCTTAATTCAATATATACATGTATGTGTATATGTGTGTTTTTGTTGAAATTTGCATTAAAGTAATATCGTGCAGACAAATTATTGTGTATTTTTGATGCATATGCACTCTCACATATAAAGCTGTGAGTCTTATTCTTCTAAATTTAAATAACAATTGTTTTGTTATGAGTGTCCGTTGCACTATTTTTTATTGCACCGGTGTTGACCTATAAGTTCAAAATGAGTATTGATTTTGATGACGGCAAAACTTATTTAGAATCAAATTAACCTTACTTCAAGTTATGTGAAGAATCTTCCTCGATATAATTGGAAAGTTTCATGGTTGTTGAGCCAATTTATAGATAGAAGGTATTTTATACTAGCACAAAATGAAGCAAAGTATAGGAAGATAAAGAAAATTCCCTTCCAAGATTTACTGAAGGTCTAGAGTTAAGTTTTTGAGTATGAGGATTCTTGTGCAAAACTCTGAGGGAGTTTTGCCAATGATTCATATTTTTAGTCCCTAAACTATTCACTTTTAAGTGTTTGAAGATTACTGTTATCATGGTTTTGAAGTTTTTGAATGATCAAATTAATTTTTCTAATTTGGTACAAAGTTGCTAATTTTACAAGTTAAACAAATGCAGATGGTCTATTAGTTTGCTACTGGTTGTTAGTCTGCTACCTAATTTGCTACCTAGTTTGCTAAGTATTTAGACATTGTTCTGGGTGAAAGAGCGGAAGCATGAAAAACACAAGTTTAGATCATTGAAATTCAAAATTTTTCTTCTAGGGTCACATGCATCATGCAAGATTTATTTTTATCTATTTGATTTCAATGATAAACAGCACATTAAAACTCTTTTAATATATTTTTGAATCTACATTTGTCATTTAAGATTTTAGAATTAATAGATTAATTCATTAGAATCCTAGATTAGATCAAGAACAAGTGCACTAACCTGTTTGATGCACTGCAGTGTGTTTGACACCTTTTGGATGCGTCTAGGACATCAGATGTTGTCCCTCTAGCTTGTCCACACCAAGATCACCAATGACAGCCCCTTGAATAGCTTCTAAAGCTTTTCCAATCAATTAGAAAATTAGGTTTTGCCTTTTGAGAGACTACAGATATAAATAGAACACTAGAAACGATTTTTAGTATTTTTAATTCAAGAGATTGTTGGGAAATCTCTTTGAATTAATGAGAGATGAAGAAGATGAAAGGGAGAGGTGTTTTGGGGCAGCACCAATGAAACAAATAGTAGCTAGGTATTTTTCTTTTCATCCTTTCCCTTATATAGCTAGGTCACCACTTAAAACCCTTTCCACATGTCACCTTCTGATTGGCTCTAGGTTTAATTGACCCAATCACATTGTGCCAAGTGTTAGACCTATATTTAATATTGACTTTAATCATCTTACATGATTAAAAGACATATGACAAGTTTATGTGTAGTGCCATGTGTCACCATCTCATGGTGCCACATGACACCCTGTAAAATGATCAAAATACCCCTGTGTCTTAATTTTGAGTTCTCAACCCAATATTATGTGTAGTGCCATGTGTCACCATCTCATGGTGCCACATGACACCCTGTAAATGACCAAAATACCCATGTGTCTTAATTTTGAGTTCTCAACCCAAAATAATTATTTCTCTTCTTCTAATTAATTTATATCAAATATAAATAAATAAATTAATTAATCTCTATTAATTAATTTCTCATTAATTAAATTCATATTTAAATACTTTAAATATAAATTTAACTTATACTATACATCCAATAACCTAGATTTGGTTTCAAGCCATACTGGGGACTTTGCAATCTAATTGCAAACCAAACCTATTTAATTTATCATTTAAACTCTTTAATTAATTAATTAAATCATATTTAATTTGGTGATTACTTGTGTATGTGTGTGACTTACTAGGCTCATCACTAATTGGCAATGAGATATGATATCAACTCTTAATATCATTAGAACTCTTTCTTACCATAAATGATTTCTCTAAATCATTTTATGCACCTCATAGACCATGGTTAACACCTAGCATAACATGCCATGGCTACCCAATCAGTAATAAGGTTTACCTTAAATGAACCTATAATCATATGTTACCATGCACTAGAATCTCTCTGTTACAAAATCTCAACTCAAGCTGGAGTCATGGTTTATGTCAAACCCCATTTGCTATGAATATTATGTTCTCTTTCAATTCGAGTTCTTGATTAAAAAGATTTTTTTATCAGAAGCTCTTTTCTGATTAAATCTATTTGTCCTGGCCAAGAACTTGAAACATCAAGAACAATTAAATGAACATAGGATTTTATCTCTATTTACTTAGAGGAACAGATTTCATCTTGACCAATACCTACCTCTATATAGAACTAGTAGGAGCCAACACATGCCCATGTACCCATACACAGTATAAGTATAAAAGCAGTATCAAACTCAAACCACCTATATACAAGATAACTGTGCTATCTCAGGTCTAAAGATTATATGCACTGATATAATTTATGACAATACATTGACAAGAGTAAACTCCATGTGCTTGTCATAAATGTCACTGGTTCGACCTACTTATCATGTATAAGTGCCTATCATGTTTGTTATATGGCATGAGACTCACCATTCCATCTTGTTTATATCTCATATAAATAACTTGGGAACAAACATGAATACAATCTTTCTGGATAAGTCATGTCCTTATTGTGAAGTATCCTCGATTGTGAACCTATTTATGATACTTTGTGTTAGAAATACTGTCACTCATATTCTTAACAACTTAAGAATAGAATTTCTAACAAAATATCAATGG